>NC_091480.1:64962654-65293487 GCF_036971445.1 Narcine bancroftii | reverse complement strand
AAGCGCGCACAGGAGGGAACAGTGTCAACACACAGAGAACTGTGTACCAACACAGGAGATAACAGTGTCCAGAGATAGAGAACAGTGTCCACACACAGGAGACTGCAGTGTTCACACATGAGAGAACTATGTCCACACACAGGAGGGAATAGTGTCAACATACAGCGAACAGTGTCCACAAATAGAGAAGAGTGTCCACACACAGGGGAGTACAATCTCCACACAAACAGGAGAGAACAGTTTCCATACATAGGAGAAATCAGTGCTAAAATACACAGGAGAGAACAGTGTCCACATGCAGGAGATTCCAGTGCCAAACACATGGCAGAGTACAGTGTCCACAAACTGGTGAGAATAGTGTCCACACATACAGGAGAGAACAATGCCCACACACATAGGAGAGAAGAATGTTAACACAAAGATTGCAGTGTGCAGTCACACAGGAGAGAACAGTGTCAACACACAGAGTAAAGTTTCAACATTGAGAATAGAATGTTGACACAAAGAGACCACAGTGTCCACACAAACAGGAGCGTAGAGTGTTCACACAGGAGAGAATAGTGTCCAGACTCAGGAGCGTACCGTGTCCACACATAGTAGACTGTAGTGTTGACACAGGAGAGAACAGTGTCCACACACTGGAGAGTACAGAATCCACACATACATGAGAGTACAGTGTCCAAGCACAGGAGAGTACAGTATCCATACACTGGAGAATACAGTGTCCTCACAAACAGGAGAGAAAAGTGTCCACACACACAGGAGATTACCATGTCCACAGACAGGAGACTGCAGTGTTCACACAGGAGAGAACTGTGTCCACACACAGGAAGGAACAGTGTCAACATACAGGAGATAACAGTGACCACAAATAGAGAAGAGTGTCCGTACACAGGAGTGTACAGTCTCCACACAAACAGGAGAGAAATGTATGCGCGCACAGGAGGGAACAGTGTCAACACCCAGAGAACAGTGTACCCACACAGGAGATAAGAGTGTCCAGATATAGAGAACAGTGTCGACACACTGAAGAGTACAGAATCCACACATACAGGAGAGTACAGTGTCCAAGCACAGGAGAATACACTCCCCACACAAACAGGAGAGAACAGTTTCCATACATAGGAGAAATCAGTGCTAAAATACACAGGAGAGAACAGTGTCCACACACTGGAGAGTGCAGAGTCCATACATACAGGAGAGAAAAGTGTGCACACACAGGAGGGAACAGTGTCAACACACAGAGAACAGTGTACCCACATAGGAGATAACAGTGTCCAGAAATAGAGAACAGTGTCCACACACTGAAGAGTACAGAATCCACACATACAGGAGAGTACAGTGTCCAAGCACAGACGAACACAGTATCCATGCATTGGAGAATACAGTGTCCACACAAACAGGACAGAACAGTGTCTACACACAGGAGATTACGGTGTCCACTCACACAGGAGATTACCGTGTCCAGAAATAGAGAACAGTGTCCTCACACTGGAGAGTACAGAATCCACACATACAGGAGAGTACAGTGTCCAAGCACAGGAGAGTACAGTATCCATGCATTGGAGAATACAGTGTCCACACAAACGGGACAGAACAGTGTCCACACACAGGAGAATACAGTCTCCATACAAACAGGAGAGAAAAATGTCCACATACAGGAAGGAATTGTATCAAAACCCAAGAGAAAACACTGTCCACACACAGAAGGAAGCTGCGCCACACACAGGAGATAACAATGACCACATATAGAGAAGAGTGTCCAGACACAGGAGTGTATAGTCTCCACACAAACAGGAGAGAAATGTATGCGCACACAGGAGGGAACTGTGTCAACACTCAGAGAACAGTGTACCAACACAGGAGATAACAGTGTCCACAAATAGAGAAGAATGTCCACACACAAGAGAGTACAATCTCCACAAAACCAGGAGAGAACTGTCCACGCAGAGGAGAAAAGCGTGCTAAAATACACAGGAGTATACAGTGTCCACACACTGAAAGTACAGAGTCCACACATACAGGAGAGTACAGCGTGCACACAAACAGGAGAGAATAGTGTCCACACACAGGAGGGAACACTGCCAACACACAGAATTCGGTGTCCACACACAGGAGGGAAAAGTCTTCCCACACAGGAGTGCCCACATAAAGGAGAGTACAGTGTCCAAGCAAAGGAGAGTACAGTGCACAAGCACAGGTGAGTACAGTGTCCAAGCACAGGAGACAAGAGTGTCAACACACACAGTAGTGGACTATGTCTACACACACAGGAGAGTACAGTGTCCACACACAGGCGAAAACAATGCCCACACACATAGGAGAAAAGAATGTTAACACAAAGATTGCAGTGTCCACACACACACACACGAGAGAACTGTGTCAATACACAGAGTACAATGTCAACATACAAACTAGAGCGTCGACACAAAGAGGAGAGCACAGTGTGAAAACAAACAAGAGTGTACAGTGTTCACACACACAGGAGATTACATTCTCTACACAGAGGAGAGATTTCAGTGTCCACTCACAGTAGAGATCAGTGTCATAACGCACAGAAGAGTGTCCACACACAGGAGGGAAAAGCATCCCAACACAGGAGAGAACAGTGTTCACAGAAACAGGAAAGAACAGGGTCCACACAGACTGGAGAGTATTGTGTCCAGACACAGTTGAGTACAGTGTTCACACAAACTGGAGAGAACAGTATCCACACACAGGAGATTACAGTCCACACACACAGGAGAGTACAGTCTCCACACAAACAGGAGAGAACTGTTCACACAGAGGAGAAAATAGTGCTAAAATACACAGGAGAAAACAATGTGCACACACTGGAGAGTACAGAATCCACCCTTACATGAGAGAAAAGTGTCCATACAGTGGAGAGTACAGTCTCCACACAAACAGGAGAGAAAAGTGTCCACACACAGGAGATTACAGTGTCCACCCACACAGGAAATAACTGTGTCCACACCCAGGAGAATACAGTCTCAACACAAACAGGAGAGAACTGCCCACACAGAGGAGAAAAGAGTGCTAAATTGCACATGAGAGAAATGTGTCCATACACTGGAGAGTACAGTATCCATACACTGGAGAATACCGTGTCCACACAAACAGGACAGAACAGTGTCTACACACAGGAGGTTACAGTGTCCACTCACACAGGAGATTACCGTGTCCACAGACTGGAGAGTACATTGTCCACCCACAGGAGAGTATAGTGTTCACACACAGTTGACTGCAGTGTTGACACAGGAGAGAACTGTGTCCACGCACAGGAGGGAACAGTGTCAACATACAGAGAACAGTGTCCACACACAGAAGCGAGCAGCGCCACACACAGGAGATAACAGTGTCCACAAATAGAGAAGAGTGTCCACACACAGGAGAATACAGTCTCCACACAAACAGGAGAGAACAGTCCACACAAAGAAAATAATGCTAAAATACACAAGAGATAACTGTGTCCACACACTGGAGAATACAGAGTCCACACATATATGAGAGTACAGTGTCCAAGCACAGGAGAGTACAGTATCCATACACTGGAGAATACAGTGTCCTCACAAACAGGAGAGAAAAGTGTCCACACACACAGGAGATTACCATGTCCACAGACAGGAGACTGCAGTGTTCACACAGGAGAGAACTGTGTCCACACACAGGAAGGATCAGTGTCAACATACAGGAGATAACAGTGACCACAAATAGAGAAGAGTGTCCGTACACAGGAGTGTACAGTCTCCACACAAACAGGAGAGAAATGTATGCGCGCACAGGAGGGAACAGTGTCAACACCCAGAGAACAGTGTACCCACACAGGAGATAAGAGTGTCCAGATATAGAGAACAGTGTCGACACACTGAAGAGTACAGAATCCACACATACAGGAGAGTACAGTGTCCAAGCACAGGAGAACACAGTATCCATACACTGGAGAATACAGTGTCCACACAAACAGGAGAGAAAAGTGTCCACACACACAGGAGATTACCGTGTCCACAGACAGGAGACTGCAGTGTTCACACAGGAGAGAACTGTGTCCACACACAGCACAGGAGGGAACAGTGTCAACATACAGGAGATAACTGTGTCCACAAATAGAGAACAGTGTCCACACACAGGAGAATACAGTCTCCACACAAACAGGAGAGAAAAATTTCCACATACGGGAAGGAATTGTATCAAAACTCAAGAGGGAACATTGTCCACACAGAGAAGGAAGCTGCGCCACATACAGGAGATAACAGTGTCCAGAGATAGAGAACAGTGTCCTCACACTGGAGAGTACAGAATCCACACATACAGGAGAGAACAATGCCCACACACATAGGAGAGAAGAATGTTAACACAAAGATTGCAGTGTCCACTCACACAGGAGAGAACAGTGTCAATACACAGAGTACAACGTCAACATACAGAATAGAGCGTCGACACAAAGAGGAGAGCACAGTGTGCAAACAAACAGGAGTGTAAAGTGGTCACACACACAGGAGATTACATTCTCTACACAGAGGAGAGATTTCAGTGTCCACTCACAGGAGAGATCAGTGTCAACACATACAGGAGAGAAAAGTGTGCACACACAGGAGGGAACAGTGTCAACACACAGAGAACAGTGTACCCACATAGGAGATAACAGTGTCCAGATATGGAGAACAGTGTCTACACACTGAAGAGTACAGAATCCACACATACAGGAGAGTACAGTGTCCAAGCACAGGAGAACACAGTATCCATGCACTGGAGAATACAGTAACTACACAAACAGGACAGAACAGTGTCTACACACAGGAGATTACGGTGTCCACTCACACAGGAGATTACCGTGTCCACAGACAGGAGAGTACATTGTCCACACACAGGAGAGTACAGTGTTCACACACAGGAGACTTCAGTGTTGACACAGGAGAGAACTGTGTCCACGCACAGGAGGTAACAGTGTCCACACACAGACGGGAGCAGCGCCACCCACAGGAGATAACAGTGTCCACAAATAGAGAAGAGTGTCCACACATAAGAGAGTACAATCTCCACACAACCAGGAGAGAACTGTCCACACAGAGGAGAAAAGAGTGCTAAAATACACAGGAGAGAACAGTGTCCACACACTGGAGAGTACAGAGTCCACACATACATGAGAGTACGGTGTCCAAGTAGAGGAGAGTACAGTATCCATACACAGGAGAATACCGTGTCCAGACAAACAGCAGAGAACAGTGTCCACACACAGAAGACTGTTGTGTTCACACAGGAGAGAACTATGTCCACACACAGGAGTGAACAGTTTCAACATACAGAGGACAGTGTCCACACACAGAAGGGAGCAGCGCCACACACAGGAGATAACAGTGTCCACACACTGGAGAGTACAGAGTCCACACATACAGGAGAGTACAGTATCCATACACAGGAGAATACCGTGTCCACAATAACAGGACAGAACAGTGTCTACACACAGGAGGTTACAATTTCCACTCACACAGGAGATTACCGTGTCCACAGACTGGAGAGTACATTGTCCACCCACAGGAGAGTATAGTGTTCACACACAGTTGACTGCAGTGTTGACACAGGAGAGAACTGTGTCCACGCACAGGAGGGAACAGTGTCAACATACAGAGAACAGTGTTCACACACAGAAGCGAGCAGCGCCACACACAGGAGATAACAGTGTCCACAAATAGAGAAGAGTGTCCACACACAGGAGCATACAGTCTCCACACAAATAGGAGAGAACTGTCCACACAGAGAAGAAAAGAATGCTAAAATACACAAGAGATAACTGTGTCCACACACTGGAGAGTACGGAGTCCACACATACATGAGAGTACAGTGTCCAAGCACAGGAGAGTACAGTATCCATACACTGGAGAATACAGTGTCCTCACAAACAGGAGAGAAAAGTGTCCACACACACAGGAGATTACCATGTCCACAGACAGGAGACTGCAATGTTCACACAGGAGAGAACTGTGTCCACACACAGGAAGGAACAGTGTCAACATAAAGGAGATAACAGTGACCACAAATAGAGAAGAGTGTCCGCACATAGGAGAATGCAGTCTCCACACTAACAGGAGAGAAAAATGTCCACATACAGGAAGGAATTGTATCAAAACCCAAGAGGGAACACTGTCCACACACAGCAGGAAGCTGCGCCACACACAGGAGATAACAGTGACCACAAATAGAGAAGAGTGTCTGTACACAGGAGTGTACAGTCTCCACACAAACAGGAGAGAAATGTAAGCGCGCACAGGAGGGAACCGTGTCAACACACAGAGAACAGTGTACCAACACAGGAGATAACAGTGTCCAGAGATAGAGAACAGTGTCCTCACACTGGAGAGTACAGAATCCACACATACAGGAGAGTACAGTATGCATACACTGGAGAATACAGTGTACACACAAACAGCAGAGAAAAGTGTCCACACATAGGAGATTACAGTGTCTACACACACAGGATATTACCCTGTCCACAGAGAGGAGAGTACAGTGTCCACACACAGGAGAGTGCAGTATCCATACACAGGAGAATACCGTGTCCATACAAACATGAGAGAACAGTGTCCACACACTGGAGACTGTATTGTTCACACAGGAGAGAACTGTGTCCATAGACAGGAGGGAACAATTTCAACATACAGAGAACAGTGTCCACACACAGAACGGAACAGCGCCACACACAGGAGATAACAGTGTTCACAAATAGAGAAGACTGTGCACACACAAGAGAGTACAGTCTCCACACAAACAGGGGAGAAAAGTGTGCACACACAGGGGGGAACAGTGTCAACACACAGAAGGGAACAGCGCCACACACAGGAGATAACAGTGTCCAGAAATATAGAAGAGCGTCCGTCCACAGGAGTGTACAGTCTCCACACAAACAGGAGAGAAATATGTGCACACACAGGAGTGAACAGGGTCAACACAGAGAACAGTGGACCCACACAGGTGATAACAGTGTCCAGAAATAAAAAACATTGTCCACACACTGGAGAGTACAGAATCCATACACTGAAGAATACAGTGTCCACACAAACAGGAGAGAACAGTATCCAGACACAGGAGATTACAGTGTTGACACTGGAGAGAACTGTGTCCACACACAGGAGGGAATAGTGTCAACATAAAGAGAACAGTGTCCTTACACAGAAGGGAGCACCGCCACACACAGGAGATAACAGTGTCCACAAATAGAGAAGAGTGTCCACACACAGGAGAATTCAGTCTCCACATAAACAGGAGAGACCTGACCACACAGAGGAGAAAAGAGTGCTAAAATACACAGGAGACAACTGTGTCCACACCCTGGAGAGTACAGAGTCCACACATTCAGTAGAGTACATTGTCCAAGCACAGGAGAGTACAGTATCCATACACAGGAGAAACCCGTGTCCACACAAACAGGAAAGGACAGTGTCCACACACCAGGGTTTACATTGTCCAGACACATAGGAGAGTACTGTTTCCGCACACAGGAACATACCATGTCCAGACGCAGGAGTGTACAGTACGAAAGACATGGGAGAGTAGTGGCCATATACAGGAGAGTAGAGTGTCCACACACAGGGGAGTACAGTGCCAAACACATCGGAAAGTACAGTGTCCACCCACAAAGGAGAGTATTGTATCCACAAACAGGCGAAAGCAATTCTCACACACACAGAAGGGAAGAGTGTCAACAAACAGACTACAGTGTCCAGAAACATAGGAGAGTACTTTGTCCCCACACAGGAACGTACCATGTCCAGACGCAGGAGTGTACAGTGCGAAAGACATGGGAGAGTAGTGGCCATACACAGGAGAGTATAGTGTCCGCACACACAGAAGAGTATTCGATCCACACACAGGCATAAACAATCCTCACAGACACAGGAGAGAACAGTGTCAACACACAGAATACATTGTCAACATACAGAATACTGTGTCGACACAAAGAGGAGAGTACAGTTTACACACAAACAAGAGAATACAGTGTCCATGCACACAGGGAAGTAATGTGTCCACACACAGGAGGGTACAGTGCTAAACACATGGGAGAGTACAGTGTCCATACACAGGAGGGTAGAGTGTCCAAACACACAGGAGAGTATTGTGTCCACAAACAGGCGAAAGCAATCCTCACACAGACAGGAGGGAAAAGTGTTAATAAATAGACGACAGTGTCCAGACACATTGGAGAGTACTGTGTCCCCACACAGGAACAAACAGTGCTAAACACATGGGAGAGTACCGTGTCCATACATAGGATCGTATCGTGTCCACACACAGGAGAGTAGAGTGTCCACACACAGGGGAGTACAGTACGAAACACATGGGAGAGCACAGTGTCCACCCACACAGGAGAGTATTGCATCCACAAACAGGTGAAAACAATCCTCACACACACAGGAGGGAAAAGTGTTAACAAATAGACGACAGTGTCCAGACACATTGGAGAGTACTGTGTCCCCACACAGGAACAAACAGTGCTAAACACATGGGAGAGTACCGTGTCCATACATAGGATCGTATCGTGTCCACACACAGGAGAGTAGAGTGTCCACACACAGGGGAGTACAGTGCGAAACACATGGGAGAGTACAGTGTCCACCCACACAGGAGAGTATTGCATCCACAAACAGGTGAAAACAATCCTCACACACACAGGAGGGAAGAGTGTCAACAAACAGACGACAGTGTCCAGACACACAGGAGTGTATTGTGTCCCTAGACAGGAACGTACCGTGTCCAGACGCAGGAGTGTACAGTGCGAAAGACATGGGAGAGTAGTGGCCATACACAGGAGAGTATAGTGTCCGCACACACAGAAGAGTATTCGATCCACACAGAGGCATAAACAATCCTCACAGACACAGGAGAGAACAGTGTCAACACACAGAATACATTGTCAACATACAGAATACTGTGTCGACACAAAGAGGAGAGTACAGTGTACACACAAATAGGAGAGTACAGTTTGCACACAGGCAAGTACAGTGTCCACACAAACAGGAGACAACAGTGTCCACACACAGGACAAAACAGTGCAAAAATACACAGAACACTGTCCACGCATAAAGAAGAGTACAGTATCCAGCACAGAAGTCTACAGTGTACAAGTACGGAAGAGAAACGCGTCCACGCACTGGAGACTACAGTTTCCATACATAGGAGAAATACTGTGTCCACATAAACAACATAATAAAGTGCCCACGCACTTAGGAGTAATGCGTCCAAACACAGGAGAGTACAGTGCAAAACATGGGTGAGTATAGTGTCCACACATACAAGAGAGAACAGTGTCCACACATAGCAGAGTACAGTGTCCACACACACAGGAGAGTAGAGTGTCCACACACAGGTGAAAACATTGCAAAAATACACAGGAGAGTACAGTGTCCACACAAACAAGAGACAACAGTGTGCACACACAGGAGCTACAGTGTCCACTGTCACAGGAGAGTATCATTCTCACATACAGGAGAAAACAGTGTAAAAATACACAGGAGAGAACAGTTTCCACACATACTGGAGAGTACAGTGTCCAAGCACAGAAGAGTAACGTGTCCAAGCACAGAAGAGTAACATGTCCATGCTCCGGAGACTACAGTGACCATACATGGGAGAATACTGTGTCCACACACACAAGAGAATACTGTGTCCACCCACATAGCAGAGTAATGTGTTCACACACAGAGAGTACACTGTCCACACATACAGGAGAGAATTGTGTCCACACACAGGCGAAAGCAATGCTCACACACACAGGCGAGAAGGGTGTCAACACATAAACTGCAGTGTCCACAGACACAAGAGAGAACAGTGTCCAAGCACAGAAGAATACAGTGTTCAATTAGTGGAGTGTAATGTGACAACAAACACAGGAGTATACAGTGCAAATGCACATAGGATAGTATCGTGTGCACACATGGGAAAGTAGAGTATCCACACACAGGGGTGCTCAGTGCGAAACACATGGGAGAGCACAGTGTCCACACAAAGGAGGGTAGAGTGTCCACACACACAGGAGAGTATTGTATCCACAAACAGGCAAAAGCAATCCTCACACACACAGGAGGGAAGAGTGTCAACAAACAGACGACAGTGTCCAGACACACAGGAGAGTACTGTGTCACCATACAGGAAAGTACCGTGTCCACACACAAGAGTGTAGAGTGAGAAAGACATGGGAGAGTAGTGTCCTTACACAGGAGAGTAGAGTGTCCACACACACAGAAGTGTATTCTATCCACACACAGGCATAAGCAATCCTCACAGACACAGAAGAGAAGAGTGTGAACAAACAGACTACAGTGTCCACACATACAGAAGAGTACAGTATCTAGCACAGAAGTGTACAGTGTCCAAGTACAGAAGAGAAAAGTGTCCACACACACAGGAGAGTAGAGTGTCCACACACAGGTGAAAACATTGCAAAAATACACAGGAGAGTACAGTGTCCACACAAACAAGAGACAACAGTGTGCACACACAGGAGCTACAGTGTCCACTGTCACAGGAGAGTATCATTCTCACACACAGGAGAAAACAGTGTAAAAATACACAGGAGAGAACAGTGTCCACACATACTGGAGAGTACAGCGTCCAAGCACAGAAGAGTAACGTGTCCAAGCACAGAAGAGTAACATGTCCATGCTCCGGAGACTACATTGACCATACATGGGAGAATACTGTGTCCACACACACAAGAGAATACTGTGTCCGCCCACATAGCGGAGTAATGTGTTCACACACAGGGAGTACACTGTCCACACATACAGGAGAGAATTGTGTCCACACACAGGCGAAAGCGATGCTCACACACACAGGCGAGAAGGGTGTCAACACATAGACTGCAGTGTCCACACACACAGGAGGAAACAGTGTCCAAGCACAGAAGAATACAGTGTCCAATTAGAGGAGTGTAATGTGACAACAATCACAGGAGTATACAGTGCATATGCACATAGGATAGTATCATGTCCACACACAGGAGAGTAGAGTGTCCACACACAGGGGAGTTCAGTGCGAAACACATGGGAGAGCACATTGTCCACAAACAGGAGAGAACAGTGTCCACACACAGGAGAGAACAGTTTCAACACACAGAATACAGTGTAAACATACAGACTACTGTGTCGACACAAAGAAGAGAACACAGTGTCCACACATACAGGAGAGTACAGTGTCCACACATACAAGAGAGTACACTGTCCACGCACAGAAGAATACTGTGTCCAATCAGAGGAGTGTAATGTGACAACAAACACAGGAGTATACAGTGCACAGACACATAGGATAGTATCGTGACCACACACAGGAGAGTAGACTGTCCACACACAGGGGAGTACAGAGCGAAACACATGGGAGGGCACAGTGTCCACCTACACAGGAGAGTATTGCATCCACAAACAGGTGAAAACAATCCTCACACACACAGGAGGGAAGAGTGTCAACAAACAGACGACAGTGACCAGACACATAGGAGAGTATTTTGTCCCTAGACAGGAACGTACCGTGTCCAGACGCAGGAGTGTACAGTGCGAAAGACATGGCAGAGTAGTGGCCATACACAGGAGATTATAGTGTCCGCACACACAGAAGAGTGTTCGATCCACACACAGGCATAAACAATCCTCACAGACACAGGAGAGAACAGTGTCAACACACAGAATACATTGTCAACATACAGAATACTGTGTCGACACAAAGAGGAGAGTACAGTGTACACACAAATAGGAGAGTACAGTTTGCACACAGGCAAGTACAGTGTCCACACAAACAGGAGACAACAGTGTCCACACACAGGAGAAAGCAGTGCAAAAATACACAGGAGTGAACACTGTCCACACATACAGAAGAGTACAGTATCCAAGCACAGAAGTGTAAAGTGTCCAAATACAGTAGAGTAACGTGTCCACGCACTGGAGTCTACAGTGTCCATACACAGGAGAAAACAGTGCAAAAATACACAGGAGTGAACAGTGTCCACACATACAGAAGAGTACAGTATCCAAGCACAGAAGTGTACAGTGTCCAAATACAGTAGAGTAACGTGTCCACGCACTGGAGACTACAGTGTCCATACACAGGAGAATACCGTGTCCAGACACACAGGAGAGTACAATGTCCACACATACTGGAGAGGATAGTGTCCAAGCACAAGAGAGTATTGTGTCTAAACACGGAGAGTACCATTTCCACGCACATAGGAGTGTATGGTGTTCACACACAAGGAAGTACAGTGTTCACACACTGGAGAGAACAGTGTCCACACACAGGAGAGAACAGTGTCAACACACAGAACACAGTGGCAACATACAGAATACTGTGTCGACACAAAGAGGAGAATACAGTGTCCACATATACAGGAGAGGACACTGTTCAAGCACAGATGAATACAGAGGAGAGTAATGTGACAACAAACACAAGAGTATACAGTGCACATGCACATAGGATAGTATCGTGTCCACACACAGGAGAGTAGAGTGTCCACACACAGGAGAGTAGAGTGTCCACACACAGGAGAGTACAATCTTCACACAAAGAGGTGAGAAAAGTATGCACACACAAAAGAGAAGTGTCAACACACAGGGAACAGTGTCCACACACAGAAGGGAAGAGTGCCACACACAGGAGGTAACAGTGTTCACTAATAGAGAAGAGTGTCCACACACAGAGAACAGTGTCCACTCACACAGGAGATTACCCTGTCCACAGACAGGAGAGTACAGTGTCCACACTCAGGAGACTGCAGTGTTCACACAGGAGAGAACTGTGTCCACACACAGTTGGGAATGGTGTGAAAATATAGAGAACAGTCTCCACGCGTTGAAGGGAGCACCGCCACACACAGGAGATATCAGTGTCCACATATAGAGAAGTGTGTCCACACACTGGAGAATACAGAGTCCACACAAACAGGAGAGTACAGTGTTCACACACAGCCGAGAAAAATGCTCACCCATACAGGAGAGAATAGTGTCAACACCCAGATAGCAGTGTCCACACAAACAGGAGAGAACAGTGTCCACACACAGAGTAAAGTGTCAACATTGAGAATAGAGTGTCGACACAAAGAGAACAGTGTCCACACAAACAGGAGAGAAAAGTGTCCACACACAGCAGTTTACAGTGTCCACACAGAGGAGATTACACTGTCCACACACAGGAGTGAAAAGTGTCAACATACAGAGAACTGTGTCCACACACAGAAGGGAACAGCGCCACAAACAGGAGACAACAGTGTCCACAAATATAGAAGAGTGTCCGTCCACAGGAGTGTATAGTCTCCACACAAACAGGAGAGAATTGTGTGCACACAGAGGAGGGAACTGTGTCCACACACAGAAGGGAACAGCGCCACACACAGGAGACAACAGTGTCCACAAATATAGAAGAGTGTCCGTCCACAGGAGTGTACAGTCTCCACACAAACAGGAGAGAATTGTGTGCACACACAGGAGGGAACAGTGTCAACACACAGAAGGGAACAGCGCCACACACAGGAGATAACAGTGTCCACAAATATAGAAGAGTGTCCGTCCACAGGAGTGTACAGTCTCCACACAAACAGGAGAGAACTGTGTCCACACACAGGAGGGTACAGTGTCCACACACAGAAGGGAACAGCGCCACACACAGGAGATAACAGTGTCCACAAATATAGAAGAGTGTCCGTCCACAGGAGTGTACAGTCTCCACACAAACAGGAGAGAACTGTGTCCACACACAGGAGGGAACAGTGTCCACACACAGAAGGGAACAGCGCCACACACAGGAGATAACAGTGTCCACAAATATAGAAGAGTGTCCGTCCACAGGAGTGTACAGTCTCCACACAAACAGGAGAGAATTGTGTGCACACACAGGAGGGAACAGTGTCAATATACAGAGATCATTGTCCACACTCAGAAGGGAACAGCGCCACACACAGGAGATAACAGTGTTCACAAATAGAGAAGAGTGTCCATACACAAGAGAATACAGTGTCCACACAAACAGGAGATAAAAGTGTGCACACACAGGAGTGAAAAGTGTCAACATACAGAGAACTGTGTCCACACACAGAAGGGAACAGCGCCACACACAGGAGACAACAGTGTCCACAAATATAGAAGAGTGTCCGTCCACAGGAGTGTACAGTCTCCACACAAACAGGAGAGAATTGTGTGCACACACAGGAGGGAACAGTGTCAACACACAGAAGGGAACAGCGCCACACACAGGAGATAACAGTGTCCACAAATATAGAAGAGTGTCCGTCCACAGGAGTGTACAGTCTCCACACAAACAGGAGAGAACTGTGTCCACACACAGGAGGGAACAGTGTCCACACACAGAAGGGAACAGTGCCACACACAGGAGATAACAGTGTCCACAAATATAGAAGAGTGTCCGTCCACAGGAGTGTACAGTCTCCACACAAACAGGAGAGAATTGTGTGCACACACAGGAGGGAACAGTGTCAATATACAGAGATCATTGTCCACACTCAGAAGGGAACAGCGCCACACACAGGAGATAACAGTGTTCACAAATAGAGAAGAGTGTCCATACACAAGAGAATACAGTGTCCACACAAACAGGAGATAAAAGTGTGCACATACAGGAGGGCAAAGTGTCAACACACAGAGAAGAGTGTCCACACACAGGAGAAAGCAGTGCAAAAATACACAGGAGTGAACAGTGTCCACACATACAGAAGAGTACAGTATCCAAGCACAGAAGTGTACAGTGTCCAAATACAGAAGAGTAATGTGTCCACGCACTGGAGACTACAGTGTCCATACACAGGAGGATACCGTGTCCACACACACAGGAGAGTACAATGTCCACACATACTGGAGGGGATAGTGTCCAAGCACAAGAGAGTATTGTGTCTAAACACGGAGAGTACCATTTCCACACACATAGGAGTGTATGGTGTTCACACACAAGGAAGTATAGAGTCCACACACTGGAGAGAACACTGTGCACACACAGGAGCTACAGTGTCCACTGTCACAGGAGATTATCATTCCCACACACAGGAGAAAACAATGTAAAAATACACACGAGAGAACAGTGTCCACACATACTGGGGAGTACAGTGTCCAAGCACAGAAGAGTAACGTGTCCAAGAACAGAAGAGTAACATGTCCATGCTATGGAGACTACAGTGACCATACATGGGAGAGTACTGTGTCCACACACACAAGAGAATACTGTGTCCACCCACATAGCAGAGTAATGTGTTCACACACAGAGAGTACACTGTCCACACATACAGGAGAGAATTGTGTCCACACACAGGCGAAAGCAATGCTCACACATACAGGCGAGAAGGGTGTCAACACATAGACTGCAGTGTCCACAGACATAAGAGAGAACAGTGTCCAAGCACAGAAGAATACAGTGTTCAATTAGAGGAGTGTAATGTGACAACAAACACAGAAGTATACAGTGCAAATGCACATAGGATAGTATCGTGTCCACACAGGAGAGTAGAGTATCCACACACAGGGGAGCTCAGTGCGAAACACATGGGAGAGCACAGTGTCCACACAAAGGAGGGTAGAGAGTCCACACACACAGGAGAATATTGTATCCACAAACAGGCGAAAGCAATCCTCACACACACAGGAGGGAAGAGTGTCAACAAACAGACGACAGTGTCCAGACACACAGGAGAGTACTGTGTCACCATACAGGAAAGTACCGTGTCCACACACAAGAGTGTAGAGTGAGAAAGACATGGGAGAGTAGTGTCCTGACACAGGAGAGTATCGTGTCCATACACAGGAGAGTAGAGTGTCCACACATACAGAAGTGTATTCTATCCACACACAGGCATAAGCAATCCTCACAGACACAGGAGAGAAGAGTGTCAACATACAGACAACAGTGTACCCACACAGGAGATAACAGTGTCCACACACTGGATACTGTACTGTTCACACAGGAGAGAACTGTGTCCATACACAGAAGGGAACAGCACCACACACAGGAGATAACAGTGTTCACAAATAGAGAAGACTGTCCACACACAAGAGAGTACAGTCTCCACACAAACAGGGGAGAAAAGTGTGCACACACAGGAGGGAACAGTGCCACACTCAGGAGATAACAGTGTTCACAAATAAAGAAGAGTGTCCACACACAAGAGAGTACTGTGTCCACACAAACAGGAGAGAAAAGTGTGCACACACAGGAGGGAACAGTGTCAACACACAGAGAACAGTGTCCACACACAGGAGGGAACAGTGCCACACACAGGAGATAACAGTGTTCACAAATAAAGAAGAGTGGCAACACACAAGAGAATACAGTGTCGACACAAACAGGAGTGAAAAGTGTGCACACACAGGAGACAACAGTGTCCACAAATATAAAAGAGTGTCCGTCCACAGGAGTGCACAGTCTCCACACAAACATTAGAGAAATGTGTGCACACACAGGAGGGAACAGTGTCAACACACAGAGAACAGTGGACCCACACAGGAAATAACAGTGTACAGAAATAGAGAACAGTATCCACACACAGGAGATTACAGTGTCCACTCAGACAGGAGATTACCCTGTCCACTGACAGACGAGTACAGTGTCCACACACTGGAGACTGTAGTGTTCACCCAGGAGAGAACTGTGTCCATACACAGGAGGGAACAGTGTCAGCATATAGAGAACAGTGTCCACACACAGAAGGGAACAGCGCCACACACAGGAAATAACAGTGTTCACAAATAAAGAAGAGTGTCCACACACAGGAGAGTACAGTATCCAAACACAGGAGAATACCGTGTCAACACAAACAGGACAGAACAGTGTCTACACACAGGAGATTACAGTGTCCACTCAGACATGAGATTTCTCTGTCCAGAGACTGGAGAGTACATTGTCCACCCACCAGAGATTGCAGTGCTCACACAGGAGAGAACTGTGTCCAAACACAGGAGGGTACAGTGTCAACACACAGAGAAGAGTTTCCACACGCAGAAGGAAACAGCGCGACACATAGGAGAGATCAGTGTCCACACACAGATAAGTACATTCTCCACACACAGAGGAGAGAAGATTTTCCACACACAAGAGAGTACAGTCTCCACACAAACAGGAGAGAAAAATGTGCATACACAGGAGGGAAAGGTGTCAACACACAGAGAACAGGGTCCCACACAGAAGGGAACAGTGTCAACACATAGGGAACAGTGTCCCCACACAGGAGGGAACAGTGTCAACACACAGAAAACAGTGTCCCCACACAGGAGATTACAGTGTTCACAGAAACAGGAAAGAACAGTATCCACAGAGACTGGAGAGTACGATGTCCAGATATAGGAGAGAACAGTGTTCACACAAACTGGAGAGAACTGTGTCCACACACAGGAGATTACAGTCCACCCACACAGGAGAGAATAGTGTCCACACACTGGAGATTACAGTGTCCCCTCAGACAGGTGATGACCGTGTCCACTGACAGACGAGTACAGTGTCCATACACTGGAGACTGTAGTGTTCACCCAGTAGAGAACTGTGTCCATACACAGGAGGGAACAGTGTCAATATACAGAGATCATTGTCCACACTCAGAAGGGAACAGCGCCACACACAGGAGATAACAGTGTTCACAAATAGAGAAGAGTGTCCACACACAAGAGAATACAGTGTCCACAAAAACAGGAGAGAAAAGTGTGCACACGCAGGAGGGCAAAGTGTCAACACACAGAGAAGAGTGTCCACACACAGGAGGGAACAGTGTCAACATACAGACAACAGTGTACCCACACAGGAGATAACAGTGTCCAGAAATAGAGAACAGTGTCCACACACTGGAGAGTACAGTGTCCACACACTGGATACTGTACTGTTCACACAGGAGAGAACTGTGTCCATACTGTTAGGTCTGCTTTGTTCATGAATGAGTGAGACAAACACCAGACTGAGTCGAAATCAGGGTTCTTTGTTCTTTATTACCGGATTGTAACACTTGCGACTAACCATGTTAGTCGGAGAATGCATTCTGCCGTTATCAGCAAAATGGTGATTTTTTATACCCTTGGATACGTGCTTAGAACATCATCATATCATTACTTGTCCAATGACTAAAACTGTTGCTATCCTTTCCCTGCTAGCTTCCTGCCTCTCAATCCATCAATGTCTCTCTTATCTTGTAAGTACAAGGATGCATTTCACATCTTGTTACAGCCCTGTACAGGGTAACTCCTTACACATTCCCATCTCATGATGTTTTACCTTACAATACACAGAAGGGAACAGCACCACACACAGGAGATAACAGTGTTCACAAATAGAGAAGACTGTCCACACACAAGAGAGGACAGTCTCCACACAAACAGGGGAGAAAAGTGTGCACACACAGAAGGGAACAGCGCCACACACAGGAGACAACAGTGTCCACAAATATAGAAGAGTGTCCGTCCACAGGAGTGTACAGTCTCCACACAAACAGGAGAGAATTGTGTGCACACACAGGAGGGAACAGTGTCAACACACAGAAGGGAACAGCGCCACACACAGGAGATAACAGTGTCCACAAATATAGAAGAGTGTCCGTCCACAGGAGTGTACAGTCTCCACACAAACAGGAGAGAACTGTGTCCACACACAGGAGGGTACAGTGTCCACACACAGAAGGGAACAGCGCCACACACAGGAGATAACAGTGTCCACAAATATAGAAGAGTGTCCGTCCACAGGAGTGTACAGTCTCCACACAAACAGGAGAGAACTGTGTCCACACACAGGAGGGAACAGTGTCCACACACAGAAGGGAACAGCGCCACACACAGGAGATAACAGTGTCCACAAATATAGAAGAGTGTCCGTCCACAGGAGTGTACAGTCTCCACACAAACAGGAGAGAATTGTGTGCACACACAGGAGGGAACAGTGTCAATATACAGAGATCATTGTCCACACTCAGAAGGGAACAGCGCCACACACAGGAGATAACAGTGTTCACAAATAGAGAAGAGTGTCCATACACAAGAGAATACAGTGTCCACACAAACAGGAGATAAAAGTGTGCACACACAGGAGTGAAAAGTGTCAACATACAGAGAACTGTGTCCACACACAGAAGGGAACAGCGCCACACACAGGAGACAACAGTGTCCACAAATATAGAAGAGTGTCCGTCCACAGGAGTGTACAGTCTCCACACAAACAGGAGAGAATTGTGTGCACACACAGGAGGGAACAGTGTCAACACACAGAAGGGAACAGCGCCACACACAGGAGATAACAGTGTCCACAAATATAGAAGAGTGTCCGTCCACAGGAGTGTACAGTCTCCACACAAACAGGAGAGAACTGTGTCCACACACAGGAGGGAACAGTGTCCACACACAGAAGGGAACAGTGCCACACACAGGAGATAACAGTGTCCACAAATATAGAAGAGTGTCCGTCCACAGGAGTGTACAGTCTCCACACAAACAGGAGAGAATTGTGTGCACACACAGGAGGGAACAGTGTCAATATACAGAGATCATTGTCCACACTCAGAAGGGAACAGCGCCACACACAGGAGATAACAGTGTTCACAAATAGAGAAGAGTGTCCATACACAAGAGAATACAGTGTCCACACAAACAGGAGATAAAAGTGTGCACATACAGGAGGGCAAAGTGTCAACACACAGAGAAGAGTGTCCACACACAGGAGAAAGCAGTGCAAAAATACACAGGAGTGAACAGTGTCCACACATACAGAAGAGTACAGTATCCAAGCACAGAAGTGTACAGTGTCCAAATACAGAAGAGTAATGTGTCCACGCACTGGAGACTACAGTGTCCATACACAGGAGGATACCGTGTCCACACACACAGGAGAGTACAATGTCCACACATACTGGAGGGGATAGTGTCCAAGCACAAGAGAGTATTGTGTCTAAACACGGAGAGTACCATTTCCACACACATAGGAGTGTATGGTGTTCACACACAAGGAAGTATAGAGTCCACACACTGGAGAGAACACTGTGCACACACAGGAGCTACAGTGTCCACTGTCACAGGAGATTATCATTCCCACACACAGGAGAAAACAATGTAAAAATACACACGAGAGAACAGTGTCCACACATACTGGGGAGTACAGTGTCCAAGCACAGAAGAGTAACGTGTCCAAGAACAGAAGAGTAACATGTCCATGCTATGGAGACTACAGTGACCATACATGGGAGAGTACTGTGTCCACACACACAAGAGAATACTGTGTCCACCCACATAGCAGAGTAATGTGTTCACACACAGAGAGTACACTGTCCACACATACAGGAGAGAATTGTGTCCACACACAGGCGAAAGCAATGCTCACACATACAGGCGAGAAGGGTGTCAACACATAGACTGCAGTGTCCACAGACATAAGAGAGAACAGTGTCCAAGCACAGAAGAATACAGTGTTCAATTAGAGGAGTGTAATGTGACAACAAACACAGAAGTATACAGTGCAAATGCACATAGGATAGTATCGTGTCCACACAGGAGAGTAGAGTATCCACACACAGGGGAGCTCAGTGCGAAACACATGGGAGAGCACAGTGTCCACACAAAGGAGGGTAGAGAGTCCACACACACAGGAGAATATTGTATCCACAAACAGGCGAAAGCAATCCTCACACACACAGGAGGGAAGAGTGTCAACAAACAGACGACAGTGTCCAGACACACAGGAGAGTACTGTGTCACCATACAGGAAAGTACCGTGTCCACACACAAGAGTGTAGAGTGAGAAAGACATGGGAGAGTAGTGTCCTGACACAGGAGAGTATCGTGTCCATACACAGGAGAGTAGAGTGTCCACACATACAGAAGTGTATTCTATCCACACACAGGCATAAGCAATCCTCACAGACACAGGAGAGAAGAGTGTCAACATACAGACAACAGTGTACCCACACAGGAGATAACAGTGTCCACACACTGGATACTGTACTGTTCACACAGGAGAGAACTGTGTCCATACACAGAAGGGAACAGCACCACACACAGGAGATAACAGTGTTCACAAATAGAGAAGACTGTCCACACACAAGAGAGTACAGTCTCCACACAAACAGGGGAGAAAAGTGTGCACACACAGGAGGGAACAGTGCCACACTCAGGAGATAACAGTGTTCACAAATAAAGAAGAGTGT
Organism: Narcine bancroftii; assembly: GCF_036971445.1. Taxonomy (NCBI): domain Eukaryota; kingdom Metazoa; phylum Chordata; class Chondrichthyes; order Torpediniformes; family Narcinidae; genus Narcine; species Narcine bancroftii. The sequence continues at coordinate 65,272,342 of NC_091480.1, read as the reverse complement.
CCACACACAAGAGAGTACTGTGTCCACACAAACAGGAGAGAAAAGTGTGCACACACAGGAGGGAACAGTGTCAACACACAGAGAACAGTGTCCACACACAGGAGGGAACAGTGCCACACACAGGAGATAACAGTGTTCACAAATAAAGAAGAGTGGCAACACACAAGAGAATACAGTGTCGACACAAACAGGAGTGAAAAGTGTGCACACACAGGAGACAACAGTGTCCACAAATATAAAAGAGTGTCCGTCCACAGGAGTGCACAGTCTCCACACAAACATTAGAGAAATGTGTGCACACACAGGAGGGAACAGTGTCAACACACAGAGAACAGTGGACCCACACAGGAAATAACAGTGTACAGAAATAGAGAACAGTATCCACACACAGGAGATTACAGTGTCCACTCAGACAGGAGATTACCCTGTCCACTGACAGACGAGTACAGTGTCCACACACTGGAGACTGTAGTGTTCACCCAGGAGAGAACTGTGTCCATACACAGGAGGGAACAGTGTCAGCATATAGAGAACAGTGTCCACACACAGAAGGGAACAGCGCCACACACAGGAAATAACAGTGTTCACAAATAAAGAAGAGTGTCCACACACAGGAGAGTACAGTATCCAAACACAGGAGAATACCGTGTCAACACAAACAGGACAGAACAGTGTCTACACACAGGAGATTACAGTGTCCACTCAGACATGAGATTTCTCTGTCCAGAGACTGGAGAGTACATTGTCCACCCACCAGAGATTGCAGTGCTCACACAGGAGAGAACTGTGTCCAAACACAGGAGGGTACAGTGTCAACACACAGAGAAGAGTTTCCACACGCAGAAGGAAACAGCGCGACACATAGGAGAGATCAGTGTCCACACACAGATAAGTACATTCTCCACACACAGAGGAGAGAAGATTTTCCACACACAAGAGAGTACAGTCTCCACACAAACAGGAGAGAAAAATGTGCATACACAGGAGGGAAAGGTGTCAACACACAGAGAACAGGGTCCCACACAGAAGGGAACAGTGTCAACACATAGGGAACAGTGTCCCCACACAGGAGGGAACAGTGTCAACACACAGAAAACAGTGTCCCCACACAGGAGATTACAGTGTTCACAGAAACAGGAAAGAACAGTATCCACAGAGACTGGAGAGTACGATGTCCAGATATAGGAGAGAACAGTGTTCACACAAACTGGAGAGAACTGTGTCCACACACAGGAGATTACAGTCCACCCACACAGGAGAGAATAGTGTCCACACACTGGAGATTACAGTGTCCCCTCAGACAGGTGATGACCGTGTCCACTGACAGACGAGTACAGTGTCCATACACTGGAGACTGTAGTGTTCACCCAGTAGAGAACTGTGTCCATACACAGGAGGGAACAGTGTCAATATACAGAGATCATTGTCCACACTCAGAAGGGAACAGCGCCACACACAGGAGATAACAGTGTTCACAAATAGAGAAGAGTGTCCACACACAAGAGAATACAGTGTCCACAAAAACAGGAGAGAAAAGTGTGCACACGCAGGAGGGCAAAGTGTCAACACACAGAGAAGAGTGTCCACACACAGGAGGGAACAGTGTCAACATACAGACAACAGTGTACCCACACAGGAGATAACAGTGTCCAGAAATAGAGAACAGTGTCCACACACTGGAGAGTACAGTGTCCACACACTGGATACTGTACTGTTCACACAGGAGAGAACTGTGTCCATACTGTTAGGTCTGCTTTGTTCATGAATGAGTGAGACAAACACCAGACTGAGTCGAAATCAGGGTTCTTTGTTCTTTATTACCGGATTGTAACACTTGCGACTAACCATGTTAGTCGGAGAATGCATTCTGCCGTTATCAGCAAAATGGTGATTTTTTATACCCTTGGATACGTGCTTAGAACATCATCATATCATTACTTGTCCAATGACTAAAACTGTTGCTATCCTTTCCCTGCTAGCTTCCTGCCTCTCAATCCATCAATGTCTCTCTTATCTTGTAAGTACAAGGATGCATTTCACATCTTGTTACAGCCCTGTACAGGGTAACTCCTTACACATTCCCATCTCATGATGTTTTACCTTACAATACACAGAAGGGAACAGCACCACACACAGGAGATAACAGTGTTCACAAATAGAGAAGACTGTCCACACACAAGAGAGGACAGTCTCCACACAAACAGGGGAGAAAAGTGTGCACACACAGGAGGGAACAGTGCCACACACAGGAGATAACAGTGTTCACAAATAAAGAAGAGTGTCCACACACAAGAGAGTACTGTGTCCACACAAACAGGAGAGAAAAGTGTGCACACACAGGAGGGAACAGTGTCAACACACAGAGAACAGTGGACCCACACAGGAAATAACAGTGTACAGAAATAGAGAACAGTATCCACACACAGGAGATTACAGTTTCCACTCAGACAGGAGATTACCGTGTTCACTGACAGACGAGTACAGTGTCCACACACTGGAGACTGTAGTGTTCACCCAGGAGAGAACAGTGTCCACACACAGAAGGGAACAGCGCCACACACAGGAAATAACAGTGTTCACAAATAAAGAAGAGTGTCCACACACAAGAGAGTACTGTGTCCACACAAACAGGAGAGAAAAGTGTGCACACACAGGAGGGAACAGTGTCAACACACAGAGAACAGTATCCACACACAGGAGGGAACAGTGCCACACACAGGAGATAACAGTGTTCACAAATAAAGAAGAGTAGACACACACAAGAGAATACAGTGTCCACACAAACAGGAGAGAAAAGTGTGCACACACAGGAGGGAACAGTGTCAACACACAGAGAACAGTGGACCCACACAGGAAATAACAGTGTACAGAAATAGAGAACAGTATCCACACACAGGAGATTACAGTTTCCACTCAGACAGGAGATTACCATGTACACTGACAGACGAGTACAGTGTCCACACACTGGAGACTGTAGTGTTCACCCAGGAGAGAACTGTGTCCATACACAGGAGGGAACAATGTCAGCATATAGAGAACAGTGTCCACACACAGAAGGGAACAGCGCCACACACAGGAGATAACAGTGTTCACAAATAAAGAAGAGTAGCCACACACAAGAGAATACAGTGTCCACACAAACAGGAGAGAAAAGTGTTGTACACACAGGAGACAACAGTGTCCACAAATATAGAAGAGTGTCCGTCCACAGGAGTGTACAGTCTCCACACAAAACATTAGAGAAATGTGTGCACACACAGGAGGGAACAGTGTCAACACACAGAGAACAGTGGACCCACACAGGAAATAACAGTGTACAGAAATAGAGAACAGTATCCACACACAGGAGATTACAGTGTCCACTCAGACAGGAGATTACCATGTACACTGACAGACGAGTACAGTGTCCACACACTGGAGACTGTAGTGTTCACCCAGGAGAGAACTGTGTCCATACACAGGAGGGAACAGTGTCAGCATATAGAGAACAGTGTCCACACACAGAAGGGAACAGGGCCACACTCAGGAAATAACAGTTTTTACAAATAGAGAAGACTGTCCACACACGAGAGAGTACGGTCTCCACACAAACAGGGCAGAAAAATGTGCACACACAGGAGGAAACAGTGTCAACACACAGAGAACAGTGTCCACACACAGGAGGGAACAGTGTCAACATACAGAGAACATAGTCCACACTCAGAAGGGAACAGCGCCACACACAGGAGAAAACAGTGTTCACAAATAGAGAAGAGTGCCCACACACGAGAGAACACAGTGTCCACACAAACAGGAGAGAAAAGTGTGCACACACAGGAGGGAATAATGTCCACTCACACAGGAGATAACAGTGTCCAGAAATATAGAAGAGTGTCCGCACACAGGAGTGTACAGTCTCCACACAAACAGGAGAGAAAAGTGTGCACACACACGAGGGAACAGTGTCAACACACAGAGAACAGTGTGCCCACACAGGAGATAACAGTGTCCAGAAAGAGAGAACAGTCTCCACACATTGGAGAGTACAGTGTCCACTCACACAGGAGATTACCCTGTCCACAGAGAGGAGTGTACAGTGTCCACACACTGGAGACTGTAGTGTTCATACAGGAGAGAACTGTGTTCACACACAGGAGGGAATAGTTTCAATATAAAGAGAACAGTGTCCACAGACAGAAGGGAGCTCCGCCACACACAGGAGATAACAGTGTCCACAAATAGAGGAGAGTGTCCACACACAGTCGAATTCAGTCTCCACACAAACAGGAGAGAACTGTGTCCATACACAGGAGGGAACAGTGTCAACACACAGAGAACAGAGGACCCACACAGGAAATAACAGTGTACAGAAATAGAGAACAGTATCCACACACAGGAGATTACAGTGTCCACTCAGACAGGAGATTACCGTGTCCACTGACAGACGAGTACAGTGTCCACACACTGGAGACTGTAGTGTTCACCCAGGAGAGAACTGTGTCCATACACAGGAGGGAACAGTGTCAGCATATAGAGAACAGTGTCCACACATAGAAGGGAACAGCGCCACACACAGGAAATAACAGTTTTCACAAATAGAGAAGACTGTCCACACATGAGAGAATACGGTCTCCACACAAACAGGGCAGAAAAATGTACACACACATGAGGAAACAGTGTCAACACACAGAGAACAGTGTCCACACACAGGAGGGAACAGTGTCAACATACAGAGAACATAGTCCACACTCAGAAGGGAACAGCGCCACACACAGGAGAAAACAGTGTTCACAAATAGAGAAGAGTGCCCACACACGAGAGAACACAGTGTCCACACAAACAGGAGAGAAAAGTGTGCACACACAGGAGGGAATAATGTCCACTCACACAGGAGATAACAGTGTCCAGAAATATAGAAGAGTGTCCGTACACAGGAGTGTACAGTCTCCACACAAACAGGAGAGAAATGTGTGCACACACAGGAGGGAACAGTGTCAACACACAGAGAACAGTGTGCCCACACAGGAGATAACAGTGTCCAGAAAGAGAGAACAGTGTCCACACATTGGAGAGTACAGTGTCCACTCACACAGGAGATTACCCTGTCCACAGAGAGGAGTGTACAGTGTCCACACACTGGAGACTGTAGTGTTCATACAGGAGAGAACTGTGTTCACACACAGGAGGGAATAGTTTCAATATAAAGAGAACAGTGTCCACAGACAGAAGGGAGCTCCGCCACACACAGGAGATAACAGTGTCCGCAAATAGAGAAGAGTGTCCACACACAGTCGAATTCAGTCTCCACACAAACAGGAGAGAACTGTGTCCATACACAGGAGGGAACAGTGTCAACATACAGGGAACAGAGCCCACACACAGATGGGAACAGCACAACACACAGGATATAAAAATGTCCACAAATATAGAAGAGTATCCATACACAGGAGTGTACAGTCTCCACACAAACAGGAGAGAAAGGTTTGCACACATAGGAGGGAACAGTGTCAACACACAGAGAACAGTGTACCCACACAGGAGATAATTGTCCAGAAATAGAGAACAGTGTCCACACACTGGAGAGTACAGAATCCACACAAACAGGGGAGTACAGTGTCCAAGCACAGGAGAGTACAGTATCCATACACAGGAGAAAACCTTGTCCACACAAACAGGAGGGAACAGTGTCCACACACAGAAGACTACATTGTCCACTCAGACAGGTGATTACCGTGTCCACTGACAGACGAGTACAGTGTCCACACACTGGAGACTGTAGTGTTCACTGTAAGGTAAAACATCATGAGATGGGAATGTGTAAGGAGTTACCCTGTACAGGGCTGTAACAAGATGTGAATGCATCCTTGTACTTACAAGATAAGAGAGACATTGATGGATTGAGAGGCAGGAAGCTAGCAGGGAAAGGATAGCAACAGTTTTAGTCATTGGACAAGTAATGATATGATGATGTTCTAAGCATGTATCCAAGGGTATAAAAAATCACCATTTTGCTGATAACGGCAGAATGCATTCTCCGACTAACATTGTTAGTCGCAAGTGTTACAATCCGGTAATAAAGAACAAAGAACCCTGATTTCGACTCAGTCTGGTGTTTGTCTCACTCATTCATGAACAAAGCAGACCTAACATCACCCAGGAGAGAACTTTGTCCATACACAGGAGGGAACAGAGTCAGCATACAGAGAACAGTGTACCCACACAGGAGATAATTGTCCAGAAATAGAGAACAGTGTCCACACACTGGAGAGTACAGTATCCACACAAACAGGGGAGAAAAGTGTGCACACACAGGAGGGAACAGTGTCAACACACAGAGAACAGTGTCAACGCACAGGAGGGAACAGTGTCAACACACAGAGAACATTGACAACACTCAGAAGGGAACAGCGCCACACACAGGAGATAACAGTATTCACAAATACAGAAGAGTGTCCAAATACAAGAGAATATAGTGTCCACACAAACAGGAGAGAAAAGTGTGCACACACAGGAGGGAACAGTGCCACACACAGGAGATAAGTGTCCACAAATATAGAAGAGTCTCCGTCCACAGGAGTGTGCAGTCTCCACAGAAACAGGAGAGAAATGTGTGCACACACAGGAGGGCAAAGTGTCAACACACAGAGAACAGTGTCCACACACAGAAGGGAACAGCGCCACACACAGGAGATAACAATGTACACAAATAGAGAAGAGGGTCCACACACAGGAGAAATCAGTCTCCACACAAACAGAAGAGAACTGTCCACACAGAGAAGAAAATAAAGCTAAAATACACAAGAGATAGCTGTGTCCACACACTGGAGAGTACAGAGTCCACACATACATGAGAGTACAGTGTCCAAGCACAGGAGATTACAGTGCTCACACAGGAGAGAACTGTGTCCAAACACAGGAGGGTACAGTGTCAACACACAGAGAAGAGTTTCCACACACAGAAGGAAACAGCGCGACACATAGGAGAGATCAGTGTCCACACACAGATAAGTACATTCTCCACACACAGAGGAGAGAAGATTTTCCACACACAAGAGAGTACAGTCTCCACACAAACAGGAGAGAAAAATGTGCATACACAGGAGGGAAAGGTGTCAACACACAGAGAACAGGGTCCCACACAGAAGGGAACAGTGTCCCCACACAGGAGGGAACAGTGTCAACACACAGAAAACAGTGTCCCCACACAGGAGATTACAGTGTTCACAGAAACAGGAAAGAACAGTATCCACAGAGACTGGAGAGTACGATGTCCAGATATAGGAGAGAACAGTGTTCACACAAACTGGAGAGAACTGTGTCCACACACAGGAGATTACAGTCCACCCACACAGGAGAGAATAGTGTCCACACACTGGAGATTACAGTGTCCCCTCAGACAGGTGATGACCGTGTCCACTGACAGACGAGTACAGAGTCCACACACTGGAGACTGTAGTGTTCACCCAGTAGAGAAGTGTGTCCATACACAGGAGGGAACAGTGTCAATATACAGAGATCATTGTCCACACTCAGAAGGGAACAGCGCCACACACAGGAGATAACAGTGTTCACAAATAGAGAAGAGTGTCCACACACAAGAGAATACAGTGTCCACACAAACAGGAGAGAAAAGTGTGCACACGCAGGAGGGCAAAGTGTCAACACACAGAGAAGAGTGTCCACACACAGGAGGGAACAGTGTCAACATACAGACAACAGTGTACCCACACAGGAGATAACAGTGTCCAGAAATAGAGAACAGTGTCCACACACTGGAGAGTACAGTGTCCACACACTGGATACTGTACTGTTCACACAGGAGAGAACTGTGTCCATACACAGAAGGGAACAGCACCACAAACAGGAGATAACAGTGTTCACAAATAGAGAAGACTGTCCACACACAAGAGAGTACAGTCTCCACACAAACAGGGGAGAAAAGTGTGCACACACAGGAGGGAACAGTGCCACACACAGGAGATAACAGTGTTCACAAATAAAGAAGGGTGTCCACACACAAGAGAGTACTGTGTCCACACAAACAGGAGAGAAAAGTGTGCACACACAGGAGGGAACAGTGTCAACACACAGAAAACAGTGGACCCACACAGGAAATAACAGTGTACAGAAATAGAGAACAGTATCCACACACAGGAGATTACAGTTTCCACTCAGACAGGAGATTACCGTGTTCACTGACAGACGAGTACAGTGTCCACACACTGGAGACTGTAGTGTTCACCCAGGAGAGAACAGTGTCCACACACAGAAGGGAACAGCGCCACACACAGGAGATAACAGTGTTCACAAATAAAGAAGAGTGTCCACACACAAGAGAGTACTGTGTCCAAACAAACAGGAGAGAAAAGTGTTGCACACACAGGAGACAACAGTGTCCACAAATATAGAAGAGTGTCCGTCCACAGAGTGTACAGTCTCCACACAAAACATTAGAGAAATGTGTGCACACACAGGAGGGAACAGTGTCAACACACAGAGAACAGTGGACCCACACAGGAAATAACAGTGTACAGAAATAGAGAACAGTATCCACACACAGGAGATTACAGTGTCCACTCAGACAGGAGATTACCGTGTCCACTGACAGACGAGTACAGTGTCCACACACTGGAGACTGTAGTGTTCACCCAGGAGAGAACTGTGTCCATACACAGGAGGGAACAGTGTCAGCATATAGAGAACAGTGTCCACACACAGAAGGGAACAGGGCCGCACACAGGAAATAACAGTTTTCACAAATAGAGAAGTCTGTCCACACACGAGAGAGTACGGTCTCCACACAAACAGGGCAGAAAAATGTGCACACACAGGAGGAAACAGTGTCAACACACGGAGAACAGTGTCCACACACAGGAGGGAACAGTGTCAACATACAGAGAACATAGTCCACACTCAGAAGGGAACAGCGCCACACACAGGAGAAAACAGTGTTCACAAATAGAGAAGAGTGCCCACACACGAGAGAACACAGTGTCCACACAAACAGGAGAGAAAAGTGTGCACACACAGGAGGGAATAATGTCCACTCACACAGGAGATAACAGTGTCCAGAAATATAGAAGAGTGTCCGTACACAGGAGTGTACAGTCTCCACACAAACAGGAGAGAAATGTGTGCACACACAGGAGGGAACAGTGTCAACACACAGAGAACAGTGTGCCCACACAGGAGATAACAGTGTCCAGAAAGAGAGAACAGTGTCCACACATTGGAGAGTACAGTGTCCACTCACACAGGAGATTACCCTGTCCACAGAGAGGAGTGTACAGTGTCCACACACTGGAGACTGTAGTGTTCATACAGGAGAGAACTGTGTTCACACACAGGAGGGAATAGTTTCAATATAAAGAGAACAGTGTCCACAGACAGAAGGGAGCTCCGCCACACACAGGAGATAACAGTGTCCACAAATAGAGAAGAGTGTCCACACACAGTCGAATTCAGTCTCCACACAAACAGGAGAGAACTGTGTCCATACACAGGAGGGAACAGTGTCAACATACAGGGAACAGAGCCCACACACAGATGGGAACAGCACAACACACAGGATATAAAAATGTCCACAAATATAGAAGAGTATCCATACACAGGAGTGTACAGTCTCCACACAAACAGGAGAGAAAGGTTTGCACACATAGGAGGGAACAGTGTCAACACACAGAGAACAGTGTACCCACACAGGAGATAATTGTCCAGAAATAGAGAACAGTGTCCACACACTGGAGAGTACAGAATCCACACAAACAGGGGAGTACAGTGTCCAAGCACAGGAGAGTACAGTATCCATACACAGGAGAAAACCTTGTCCACACAAACAGGAGGGAACAGTGTCCACACACAGAAGACTACATTGTCCACTCAGACAGGTGATTACCGTGTCCACTGACAGACGAGTACAGTGTCCACACACTGGAGACTGTAGTGTTCACTGTAAGGTAAAACATCATGAGATGGGAATGTGTAAGGAGTTACCCTGTACAGGGCTGTAACAAGATGTGAATGCATCCTTGTACTTACAAGATAAGAGAGACATTGATGGATTGAGAGGCAGGAAGCTAGCAGGGAAAGGATAGCAACAGTTTTAGTCATTGGACAAGTAATGATATGATGATGTTCTAAGCATGTATCCAAGGGTATAAAAAATCACCATTTTGCTGATAACGGCAGAATGCATTCTCCGACTAACATTGTTAGTCGCAAGTGTTACAATCCGGTAATAAAGAACAAAGAACCCTGATTTCGACTCAGTCTGGTGTTTGTCTCACTCATTCATGAACAAAGCAGACCTAACATCACCCAGGAGAGAACTTTGTCCATACACAGGAGGGAACAGAGTCAGCATACAGAGAACAGTGTACCCACACAGGAGATAATTGTCCAGAAATAGAGAACAGTGTCCACACACTGGAGAGTACAGTATCCACACAAACAGGGGAGAAAAGTGTGCACACACAGGAGGGAACAGTGTCAACACACAGAGAACAGTGTCAACGCACAGGAGGGAACAGTGTCAACACACAGAGAACATTGACAACACTCAGAAGGGAACAGCGCCACACACAGGAGATAACAGTATTCACAAATACAGAAGAGTGTCCAAATACAAGAGAATATAGTGTCCACACAAACAGGAGAGAAAAGTGTGCACACACAGGAGGGAACAGTGCCACACACAGGAGATAAGTGTCCACAAATATAGAAGAGTCTCCGTCCACAGGAGTGTGCAGTCTCCACAGAAACAGGAGAGAAATGTGTGCACACACAGGAGGGCAAAGTGTCAACACACAGAGAACAGTGTCCACACACAGAAGGGAACAGCGCCACACACAGGAGATAACAATGTACACAAATAGAGAAGAGGGTCCACACACAGGAGAAATCAGTCTCCACACAAACAGAAGAGAACTGTCCACACAGAGAAGAAAATAAAGCTAAAATACACAAGAGATAGCTGTGTCCACACACTGGAGAGTACAGAGTCCACACATACATGAGAGTACAGTGTCCAAGCACAGGAGATTACAGTGCTCACACAGGAGAGAACTGTGTCCAAACACAGGAGGGTACAGTGTCAACACACAGAGAAGAGTTTCCACACACAGAAGGAAACAGCGCGACACATAGGAGAGATCAGTGTCCACACACAGATAAGTACATTCTCCACACACAGAGGAGAGAAGATTTTCCACACACAAGAGAGTACAGTCTCCACACAAACAGGAGAGAAAAATGTGCATACACAGGAGGGAAAGGTGTCAACACACAGAGAACAGGGTCCCACACAGAAGGGAACAGTGTCCCCACACAGGAGGGAACAGTGTCAACACACAGAAAACAGTGTCCCCACACAGGAGATTACAGTGTTCACAGAAACAGGAAAGAACAGTATCCACAGAGACTGGAGAGTACGATGTCCAGATATAGGAGAGAACAGTGTTCACACAAACTGGAGAGAACTGTGTCCACACACAGGAGATTACAGTCCACCCACACAGGAGAGAATAGTGTCCACACACTGGAGATTACAGTGTCCCCTCAGACAGGTGATGACCGTGTCCACTGATAGACGAGTACAGAGTCCACACACTGGAGACTGTAGTGTTCACCCAGTAGAGAAGTGTGTCCATACACAGGAGGGAACAGTGTCAATATACAGAGATCATTGTCCACACTCAGAAGGGAACAGCGCCACACACAGGAGATAACAGTGTTCACAAATAGAGAAGAGTGTCCACACACAAGAGAATACAGTGTCCACACAAACAGGAGAGAAAAGTGTGCACACGCAGGAGGGCAAAGTGTCAACACACAGAGAAGAGTGTCCACACACAGGAGGGAACAGTGTCAACATACAGACAACAGTGTACCCACACAGGAGATAACAGTGTCCAGAAATAGAGAACAGTGTCCACACACTGGAGAGTACAGTGTCCACACACTGGATACTGTACTGTTCACACAGGAGAGAACTGTGTCCATACACAGAAGGGAACAGCACCACAAACAGGAGATAACAGTGTTCACAAATAGAGAAGACTGTCCACACACAAGAGAGTACAGTCTCCACACAAACAGGGGAGAAAAGTGTGCACACACAGGAGGGAACAGTGCCACACACAGGAGATAACAGTGTTCACAAATAAAGAAGGGTGTCCACACACAAGAGAGTACTGTGTCCACACAAACAGGAGAGAAAAGTGTGCACACACAGGAGGGAACAGTGTCAACACACAGAAAACAGTGGACCCACACAGGAAATAACAGTGTACAGAAATAGAGAACAGTATCCACACACAGGAGATTACAGTTTCCACTCAGACAGGAGATTACCGTGTTCACTGACAGACGAGTACAGTGTCCACACACTGGAGACTGTAGTGTTCACCCAGGAGAGAACAGTGTCCACACACAGAAGGGAACAGCGCCACACACAGGAGATAACAGTGTTCACAAATAAAGAAGAGTGTCCACACACAAGAGAGTACTGTGTCCAAACAAACAGGAGAGAAAAGTGTTGCACACACAGGAGACAACAGTGTCCACAAATATAGAAGAGTGTCCGTCCACAGAGTGTACAGTCTCCACACAAAACATTAGAGAAATGTGTGCACACACAGGAGGGAACAGTGTCAACACACAGAGAACAGTGGACCCACACAGGAAATAACAGTGTACAGAAATAGAGAACAGTATCCACACACAGGAGATTACAGTGTCCACTCAGACAGGAGATTACCGTGTCCACTGACAGACGAGTACAGTGTCCACACACTGGAGACTGTAGTGTTCACCCAGGAGAGAACTGTGTCCATACACAGGAGGGAACAGTGTCAGCATATAGAGAACAGTGTCCACACACAGAAGGGAACAGGGCCACACACAGGAAATAACAGTTTTCACAAATAGAGAAGTCTGTCCACACACGAGAGAGTACGGTCTCCACACAAACAGGGCAGAAAAATGTGCACACACAGGAGGAAACAGTGTCAACACACGGAGAACAGTGTCCACACACAGGAGGGAACAGTGTCAACATACAGAGAACATAGTCCACACTCAGAAGGGAACAGCGCCACACACAGGAGAAAACAGTGTTCACAAATAGAGAAGAGTGCCCACACACGAGAGAACACAGTGTCCACACAAACAGGAGAGAAAAGTGTGCACACACAGGAGGGAATAATGTCCACTCACACAGGAGATAACAGTGTCCAGAAATATAGAAGAGTGTCCGTACACAGGAGTGTACAGTCTCCACACAAACAGGAGAGAAAAGTGTGCACACACACGAGGGAACAGTGTCAACACACAGAGAACAGTGTGCCCACACAGGAGATAACAGTGTCCAGAAAGAGAGAACAGTATCCACACATTGGAGAGTACAGTGTCCACTCACACAGGAGATTACCCTGTCCACAGAGAGGAGTGTACAGTGTCCACACACTGGAGACTGTAGTCTTCATACAGGAGAGAACTGTGTTCACACACAGGAGGGAATAGTTTCAATATAAAGAGAACAGTGTCCACAGACAGAAGGGAGCTCCGCCACACACAGGAGATAACAGTGTCCACAAATAGAGAAGAGTGTCCACACACAGTAGAATTCAGTCTCCACACAAACAGGAGAGAACTGTGTCCATACACAGGAGGGAACAGTGTCAACACACAGAGAACAGTGGACCCACACAGGAAATAACAGTGTACAGAAATAGAGAACAGTATCCACACACAGGAGAATAAAGTGTCCACTCAGACAGGAGATTAACGTGTCCACTGACAGACGAGTACAGTGTCCACACACTGGAGACTGTAGTGTTCACCCAGGAGAGAACTGTGTCCATACACAGGAGGGAACAGTGTCAGCATACAGAGAACAGTGTCCACACATAGAAGGGAACAGTGCCACACACAAGAAAATAACAGTTTTCACAAATAGAGAAGACTGTCCACACACAAGAGAGTACAGTATCCACACAAACAGGGGAGAAAAATGTGCATACACAGGAGGGAACAGTGTCAACACACAGAGAACAGTGTCAACACACAGGAGGGAACAGTGTGCACTCACACACGAGATTTAGCTGTCCACAGAGAGATGAGTAGAGTGTCTACACACAGGAGATTACAGTGTCCAGTCACACAGGAGATTACTGTGTCTACTGACGTGAGAGAACCGTGTCCACACACAGGAGTGAACTGTGTCAACACACAGAAGGGAAAAGCGCCACCATCAGGAGATAACAGTGTCCACAAATATAGAAGAGTGTACGTCCACAGGAGTGTACAGTCTCCAAACAAACAGGAGAGAATTGTGTGCACACACAGGAGGGAACAGTGTCAACACACAGAAGGGAACAGCGCCACACACAGGAGATAACAGTGTCCACAAATATAGAAGAGTGTCCGTCCACAGGAGTGTACAGTCTCCACACAAACAGGAGAGAACTGTGTCCACACACAGGAGGGAACAGTGTCCACACACAGAAGGGAACAGCGCCACACACAGGAGATAACAGTGTCCACAAATATAGAAGAGTATCCGTCCACAGGAGTGTACAGTCTCCACACAAACAGGAGAGAATTGTGTGCACACACAGGAGGGAACAGTGTCAATATACAGAGATCATTGTCCACATTCAGAAGGGAACAGCGCCACACACAGGAGATAACAGAGTTCACAAATAGAGAAGAGTGTCCACACACAAGAGAATACAGTGTCCACACAAACAGGAGAGAAAAGTGTGCACACACAGGAGGGCAAAGTGTCAACACACAGAGAAGAGTGTCCACACACAGGAGGGAACAGTGTCAACATACAGAGAACAGTGTCCACACACAGAAGGGAACAGCGCCACACACAGGAGATAACAGTGTTGACAAATAGAGAAGAGTGTCCACACACAAGAGAATACAGTGTCCACACAAACAGGAGAGAAAAGTGTGCACACGCAGGAGGGCAAAGTGTCAACACACAGAGAAGAGTGTCCACACACAGGAGGGAACAGTGTCAACATACAGACAACAGTGTACCCACACAGGAGATAACAGTGTCCAGAAATAGAGAACAGTGTCCACACACTGGAGAGTACAGTGTCCACTCAGACAGGAGATTACCGTGTCCACTGACAGACGACTACAGTGTCCACACACTGGAGACTGTAGTGTTCACCCAGGAGAGAACTGTGTTCATACACAGGAGGGAACAGTGTCAGCATATAGAGAACAGTGTCCACACACAGAAGGGAACAGGGCCACACACAGGAAATAACAGTTTTCACAAATAGAGAAGACTGTCCACACACGAGAGAGTACGGTCTCCACACAAACAGGGCAGAAAAATGTGCACACACAGGAGGAAACAGTGTCAACACACAGAGAACAGTGTCAACACACAGGAGGGAACAGTGTCAATATGCAGAGAACATTGTCCACACTCAGGTGGGAACTGCGCTACACACAGGCGATAACAGTGTTCACAAATAGAGAAGAGTGTCCACACACAGCAGAATTCAGTCTCCCCACAAACAGGAGAGAAATGTGTGCACACACAGGAGGGAACAGTGTGCACTCACACACGAGATTTAGCTGTCCACAGAGAGATGAGTAGAGTGTCTACACACAGGAGATTACAGTGTCCAGTCACACAGGAGATTACTGTGTCTACTGACGTGAGAGAACCGTGTCCACACACAGGAGTGAACTGTGTCAACACACAGAAGGGAAAAGCGCCACCATCAGGAGATAACAGTGTCCACAAATATAGAAGAGTGTCCGTCCACAGGTGTGTACAGTCTCCAAACAAACAGGAGAGAATTGTGTGCACACACAGGAGGGAACAGTGTCAACACACAGAAGGGAACAGCGCCACACACAGGAGATAACAGTGTCCACAAATATAAAAGAGTGTCCGTCCACAGGAGTGTACAGTCTCCACACAAACAGGAGAGAACTGTGTCCACACACAGGAGGGAACAGTGTCCACACACAGAAGGGAACAGCGCCACACACAGGAGATAACAGTGTCCACAAATATAGAAGAGTATCCGTCCACAGGAGTGTACAGTCTCCACACAAACAGGAGAGAATTGTGTGCACACACAGGAGGGAACAGTGTCAATATACAGAGATCATTGTCCACATTCAGAAGGGAACAGCGCCACACACAGGAGATAACAGAGTTCACAAATAGAGAAGAGTGTCCACACACAAGAGAATACAGTGTCCACACAAACAGGAGAGAAAAGTGTGCAGACACAGGAGGGCAAAGTGTCAACACACAGAGAAGAGTGTCCACACACAGGAGGGAACAGTGTCAACATACAGAGAACAGTGTCCACACACAGAAGGGAACAGCGCCACACACAGGAGATAACAGTGTTGACAAATAGAGAAGAGTGTCCACATACAAGAGAATACAGTGTCCACACAAACAGGAGAGAAAAGTGTGCACACACAGGAGGGAACAGTGTGCACTCACACACGAGATTACCCTGTCCACAGAGAGGAGTGTACAGTGTCAACACACTGGAGACTGTAGTGTTCATACCGGAGAGAACTGTGTCAGAACACAGGAGGGAATAGTTTCAATATAAAGAGAACAGTGTCCACACACAGAAGGGAGCTCCGCCACACACAGGAGATAACAGTGTCCACAAATAGAGAAGAGTGTCCACACACAGTAGAATTCAGTCTCCACACATACAGGAGAGACCTGACCACACAGAGGAGAAAAGAGTGCTAAAATACACAGCAGACAACTGTATCCACACCCTGGAGAGTACAGAGTCCACACATTTAGAAGAGTACAATGTCCAAGCACTGGAGAGTAAAGTATCCATACACAGGAGAAAACCCTGTCCACACAAACAGGAGGGAACAGTGTCCACACACAGGAGAATAAAGTGTCCACTCAGACAGGAGATTAACGTGTCCACTGACAGACGAGTACAGTGTCCACACACTGGAGACTGTAGTGTTCACCCAGGAGAGAACTGTGTCCATACACAGGAGGGAACAGTGGCAGCATACAGAGAACAGTGTCCACACATAGAAGAAAACAGTGCCACACACAAGAAAATAACAGTTTTCACAAATAGAGAAGACTGTCCACACACAAGAGAGTACAGTATCCACACAAACAGGGGAGAAAAGTGTGCATACACAGGAGGGAACAGTGTCAACACACAGAGAACATTGTCCACACTCAGGAGGGAACTGCGCCACACACAGGCGATAACAGTGTTCACAAATAGAGAAGAGTGTCCACACACAGTAGAATTCAGTCTCCACACAAACAGGAGAGAAAAGTGTGCACACACAGGAGGGAACAGTGTGCACTCACACACGAGATTAGCCTGTCCACAGAGAGATGAGTAGAGTGTCTACACACAGGAGATTACAGTGTCCAGTCACACAGGAGATTACTGTGTCTACTGACGTGAGAGAACCGTGTCCACACACAGGAGTGAAAAGTAGCAACATACAGAGAACAGTGTCCACACACAGAAGCGAACAGTGCCACACACAGGAGATAAGTGTCCACAAATATAGAAGAGTCTCCGTCCACAGGAGTGTGCAGTCTCCACAGAAACAGGAGAGAAATGTGTGCACACACAGGAGGGAACAGTGTCCACACACAGGAGAGTACAGTCTCCACATACAGGAGAGTACAGTCTTCACACAAACAGGAGAGAAAAGTGTGCGCACACAGGAGGGAACAGTGTCAACGCACAGAGAACATTGTCCACGCACAGGAGGGAACAGTGCCACACACAGGAGATAACAGTGTTCACAAATAAAGAAGTGTCCACACACAAGAGAGTACAGTGTCCACAGAAACAGGAGAGAACAGTGTCCACACACAGAAGGGAGCACCGCCACTCACAGGAGATAACAGTGTCCACAAATATAAAAGAGTGTCCGTCCACAGGAATGTACAGTCTCCACACAAACAGGAGAGAACTGTGTCCACACACAGGAGGGAACAGTGTCCACACACAGAAGGGAACAGCGCCACACACAGGAGATAACAGTGTCCACAAATATAGAAGAGTATCCGTCCACAGGAGTGTACAGTCTCCACACAAACAGGAGAGAATTGTGTGCACACACAGGAGGGAACAGTGTCAATATACAGAGATCATTGTCCACATTCAGAAGGGAACAGCGCCACACACAGGAGATAACAGAGTTCACAAATAGAGAAGAGTGTCCACACACAAGAGAATACAGTGTCCACACAAACAGGAGAGAAAAGTGTGCAGACACAGGAGGGCAAAGTGTCAACACACAGAGAAGAGTGTCCACACACAGGAGGGAACAGTGTCAACATACAGAGAACAGTGTCCACACACAGAAGGGAACAGCGCCACACACAGGAGATAACAGTGTTGACAAATAGAGAAGAGTGTCCACACACAAGAGAATACAGTGTCCACACAAACAGGAGAGAAAAGTGTGCACACGCAGGAGGGCAAAGTGTCAACACACAGAGAAGAGTGTCCACACACAGGAGGGAACAGTGTCAACATACAGACAACAGTGTACCCACACAGGAGATAACAGTGTCCAGAAATAGAGAACAGTGTCCACACACTGGAGAGTACAGTGTCCACACACTGTATACTGTACTGTTCACACAGGAGAGAACTGTGTCCATACACAGAAGGGAACAGCACCACACACAGGAGATAACAGTGTTCACAAATAGAGAAAACTGTCCACACACAAGAGAGTACAGTCTCCACACAAACAGGGGAGAAAAGTGTGCACACACAGGAGGGAACAGTGCCACACACAGGAGATAACAGTGTTCACAAATAAAGAAGAGTGTCCACACACAAGAGAGTACTGTGTCCACACAAACAGGAGAGAAAAGTGTGCACACACAGGAGGGAACAGTGTCAACACACAGAGAACAGTGGACCCACACAGGAAATAACAGTGTACAGAAATAGAGAACAGTATCCACACACAGGAGATTACAGTTTCCACTCAGACAGGAGATTACCGTGTCCACTGACAGACGAGTACAGTGTCCACACACTGGAGACTGTAGTGTTCACCCAGGAGAGAACTGTGTCCATACACAGGAGGGAACAGTGTCAGCATATAGAGAACAGTGTCCACACACAGAAGGGAACAGTGCCACACACAGGAAATAACAGTGTTCACAAATAAAGAAGAGTGTCCACACACAAGAGAATACAGTGTCCACACAAACAGGAGAGAAAAATGTTGCACACACAGGAGAAAACAGTGTCCACAAATATAGAAGAGTGTCCGTCCACAGGAGTGTACAGTCTCCACACAAAACATTAGAGAAATGTGTGCACACACAGGAGGGAACAGTGTCAACACACAGAGAACAGTGGACCCACACAGGAAATAACAGTGTACAGAAATAGAGAACAGTATCCACACACAGGAGATTACAGTGTCCACTCAGACAGGAGATTACCGTGTCCACTGACAGACGAGTACAGTGTCCACACACTGGAGACTGTAGTGTTCACCCAGGAGAGAACTGTGTTCATACACAGGAGGGAACAGTGTCAGCATATAGAGAACAGTGTCCACACACAGAAGGGAACAGGGCCACACACAGGAAATAACAGTTTTCACAAATAGAGAAGACTGTCCATACACGAGAGAGTACGGTCTCCACACAAACAGGGCAGAAAAATGTGCACACACAGGAGGAAACACTGTCAACACACAGAGAACAGTGTCAACACACAGGAGGGAACAGTGTCAATATGCAGAGAACATTGTCCACACTCAGGTGGGAACTGCGCTACACACAGGCGATAACAGTGTTCACAAATAGAGAAGAGTGTCCACACACAGCAGAATTCAGTCTCCCCACAAACAGGAGAGAAAAGTGTGCACACACAGGAGGGAACAGTGTGCACTCACACACGAGATTTAGCTGTCCACAGAGAGATGAGTAGAGTGTCTACACACAGGAGATTACAGTGTCCAGTCACACAGGAGATTACTGTGTCTACTGACGTGAGAGAACCGTGTCCACACACAGGAGTGAACTGTGTCAACACACAGAAGGGAAAAGCGCCACCATCAGGAGATAACAGTGTCCACAAATATAGAAGAGTGTCCGTCCACAGGAGTGTACAGTCTCCAAACAAACAGGAGAGAATTGTGTGCACACACAGGAGGGAACAGTGTCAACACACAGAAGGGAACAGCGCCACACACAGGAGATAACAGTGTCCACAAATATAGAAGAGTGTCCGTCCACAGGAGTGTACAGTCTCCACACAAACAGGAGAGAACTGTGTCCACACACAGGAGGGAACAGTGTCCACACACAGAAGGGAACAGCGTCACACACAGGAGATAACAGTGTCCACAAATATAGAAGAGTATCCGTCCACAGGAGTGTACAGTCTCCACACAAACAGGAGAGAATTGTGTGCACACACAGGAGGGAACAGTGTCAATATACAGAGATCATTGTCCACATTCAGAAGGGAACAGCGCCACACACAGGAGATAACAGAGTTCACAAATAGAGAAGAGTGTCCACACACAAGAGAATACAGTGTCCACACAAACAGGAGAGAAAAGTGTGCAGACACAGGAGGGCAAAGTGTCAACACACAGAGAAGAGTGTCCACACACAGGAGGGAACAGTGTCAACATACAGAGAACAGTGTCCACACACAGAAGGGAACAGCGCCACACACAGGAGATAACAGTGTTGACAAATAGAGAAGAGTGTCCACACAAAAGAGAATACAGTGTCCACACAAACAGGAGAGAAAAGTGTGCACACGCAGGAGGGCAAAGTGTCAACACACAGAGAAGAGTGTCCACACACAGGAGGGAACAGTGTCAACATACAGACAACAGTGTACCCACACAGGAGATAACAGTGTCCAGAAATAGAGAACAGTGTCCACACACTGGAGAGTACAGTGTCCACACACTGTATACTGTACTGTTCACACAGGAGAGAACTGTGTCCATACACAGAAGGGAACAGCACCACACACAGGAGATAACAGTGTTCACAAATAGAGAAAACTGTCCACACACAAGAGAGTATTGTGTCCACACAAACAGGAGAGAAAAGTGTGCACACACAGGAGGGAACAGTGTCAACACAGAGAGAACAGTGGACCCACACAGGAAATAACAGTGTACAGAAATAGAGAACAGTATCCACACACAGGAGATTACAGTTTCCACTCAGACAGGAGATTACCGTGTCCACTGACAGACGAGTACAGTGTCCACACACTGGAGACTGTAGTGTTCACCCAGGAGAGAACTGTGTCCATACACAGGAGGGAACAGTGTCAGCATATAGAGAACAGTGTCCACACACAGAAGGGAACAGGGCCACACACAGGAAATAACAGTTTTCACAAATAGAGAAGACTGTCCACACACAAGAGAGTACTGTGTCCACACAAACTGGAGAGAAAAGTGTGCACACACAGGAGGGAACAGTGTCAACACACAGAGAACAGTGTCCACACACAGGAGGGAACAGCGCCACACACAGGAGATAACAGTGTTCACAAATAAAGAAGAGTAGCCACACACAAGAGAATACAGTGTCCACACAAACAGGAGAGAAAAGTGTTGCACACACAGGAGACAACAGTGTCCACAAATATAGAAGAGTGTCCGTCCACAGGAGTGTACAGTCTCCACACAAAACATTAGAGAAATGTGTGCACACACAGGAGGGAACAGTGTCAACACAGAGAGAACAGTGGACCCACACAGGAAATAACAGTGTACAGAAATAGAGAACAGTATCCACACACAGGAGATTACAGTGTCCACTCAGACAGGAGATTACCGTGTCCACTGACAGACGAGTACAGTGTCCACACACTGGAGACTGTAGTGTTCACCCAGGAGAGAACTGTGTTCATACACAGGAGGGAACAGTGTCAGCATATAGAGAACAGTGTCCACACACAGAAGGGAACAGGGCCACACACAGGAAATAACAGTTTTCACAAATAGAGAAGACTGTCCACACACGAGAGAGTACGGTCTCCACACAAACAGGGCAGAAAAATGTGCACACACAGGAGGAAACAGTGTCAACACACAGAGAACAGTGTCCACACACAGGAGGGAACAGTGTCAACATACAGAGAACATAGTCCACACTCAGAAGGGAACAGCGCCACACACAGTAGAAAACAGTGTTCACAAATAGAGAAGAGTGCCCACACATGAGAGAATACAGTGTCCACACAAACAGGAGAGAAAAGTGTGCACACGCAGGAGGGCAAAGTGTCAACACACAGAGAAGAGTGTCCACACACAGGAGGGAACAGTGTCAACATACAGACAACAGTGTACCCACACAGGAGATAACAGTGTCCAGAAATAGAGAACAGTGTCCACACACTGGAGAGTACAGTGTCCAAACACTGGATACTGTACTGTTCACACAGGAGAGAACTGTGTCCATACGCAGAAGGGAACAGCACCACACACAGGAGATAACAGTGTTCACAAATAGAGAAGACTGTCCACACACAAGAGAGTACAGTCTCCACACAAACAGGGGAGAAAAGTGTGCACACACAGGAGGGAACAGTGCCACACACAGGAGATAACAGTGTTCACAAATAAAGAAGAGTGTCCACACACAAGAGAGTACTGTGTCCACACAAACAGGAGAGAAAAGTGTGCACACACAGGAGGGAACAGTGTGCACTCACACACGAGATTACCCTGTCCACAGAGAGGAGTGTACAGTGTCAACACACTGGAGACTGTAGTGTTCATACCGGAGAGAACTGTGTCAGAACACAGGAGGGAATAGTTTCAATATAAAGAGAACAGTGTCCACACACAGAAGGGAGCTCCGCCACACACAGGAGATAACAGTGTCCACAAATAGAGAAGAGTGTCCACACACAGTAGAATTCAGTCTCCACACAAACAGGAGAGACCTGACCACACAGAGGAGAAAAGAGTGCTAAAATACACAGCAGACAACTGTATCCACACCCTGGAGAGTACAGAGTCCACACATTTAGAAGAGTACAATGTCCAAGCACTGGAGAGTAAAGTATCCATACACAGGAGAAAACCCTGTCCACACAAACAGGAGGGAACAGTGTCCACACACAGGAGAATAAAGTGTCCACTCAGACAGGAGATTAACGTGTCCACTGACAGACGAGTACAGTGTCCACACACTGGAGACTGTAGTGTTCACCCAGGAGAGAACTGTGTCCATACACAGGAGGGAACAGTGGCAGCATACAGAGAACAGTGTCCACACATAGAAGAAAACAGTGCCACACACAAGAAAATAACAGTTTTCACAAATAGAGAAGACTGTCCACACACAAGAGAGTACAGTATCCACACAAACAGGGGAGAAAAGTGTGCATACACAGGAGGGAACAGTGTCAACACACAGAGAACATTGTCCACACTCAGGAGGGAACTGCGCCACACACAGGCGATAACAGTGTTCACAAATAGAGAAGAGTGTCCACACACAGTAGAATTCAGTCTCCACACAAACAGGAGAGAAAAGTGTGCACACACAGGAGGGAACAGTGTGCACTCACACACGAGATTAGCCTGTCCACAGAGAGATGAGTAGAGTGTCTACACACAGGAGATTACAGTGTCCAGTCACACAGGAGATTACTGTGTCTACTGACGTGAGAGAACCGTGTCCACACACAGGAGTGAAAAGTAGCAACATACAGAGAACAGTGTCCACACACAGAAGCGAACAGTGCCACACACAGGAGATAAGTGTCCACAAATATAGAAGAGTCTCCGTCCACAGGAGTGTGCAGTCTCCACAGAAACAGGAGAGAAATGTGTGCACACACAGGAGGGAACAGTGTCCACACATAGGAGAGTACAGTCTCCACATACAGGAGAGTACAGTCTTCACACAAACAGGAGAGAAAAGTGTGCGCACACAGGAGGGAACAGTGTCAACGCACAGAGAACATTGTCCACGCACAGGAGGGAACAGTGCCACACACAGGAGATAACAGTGTTCACAAATAAAGAAGTGTCCACACACAAGAGAGTACAGTGTCCACAGAAACAGGAGAGAACAGTGTCCACACACAGAAGGGAGCACCGCCACTCACAGGAGATAACAGTGTCCACAAATAGAGAAGAGTGCCTACACACAGTAGAATTCAGTCTCCACACAAACAGGAGAGACCTGACCACACAGAGGAGAAAAGAGTGCTAAAATACACTGGAGACAACTGTGTCCACACCCTGGAGAGTACAGAGTCCACACATTTAGAAGAGTACAGTGTCCAAGCACAGGAGAGTAAAGTAACCATACACAGGAGAAAACGCTGTCCACACAAACAGGAGAGAACAGTGTCCACACACAGGAGAAAACCTTGTCCACAAAAACAGGAGGAAACAGCGCCACACACAAGGAAATAACAGTTTTCACAAATAGAGAAGACTGTCCACACACAAGAGAGTACAGTCTCCACACAAACAGGGGAGAAAAGTGTGCACACACAGGAGGGAACAGTGTAAACATACAGAGAACATTGTCCACACTCAGAAGGGAACAGCACCACACACAGGAGATAACAGTGTTCACAAATAGAGAAAAGTGTCCGTCCACAGGAGTGTACAGTCTCCACACAAACAGGAGAGAACTGTGTCCACACACAGAAGGGAACAGCGCCACACACAGGAGATAACAGTGTCCACAAATATAGAAGAGTATCCGTCCACAGGAGTGTACAGTCTCCACACAAACAGGAGAGAATTGTGTGCACACACAGGAGGGAACAGTGTCAATATACAGAGATCATTGTCCACATTCAGAAGGGAACAGCGCCACACACAGGAGATAACAGAGTTCACAAATAGAGAAGAGTGTCCACACACAAGAGAATACAGTGTCCACACAAACAGGAGAGAAAAGTGTGCAGACACAGGAGGGCAAAGTGTCAACACACAGAGAAGAGTGTCCACACACAGGAGGGAACAGTGTCAACATACAGAGAACAGTGTCCACACACAGAAGGGAACAGCGCCACACACAGGAGATAACAGTGTTGACAAATAGAGAAGAGTGTCCACACACAAGAGAATACAGTGTCCACACAAACAGGAGAGAAAAGTGTGCACACGCAGGAGGGCAAAGTGTCAACACACAGAGAACAGTGTCCACACACTGTATACTGTACTGTTCACACAGGAGAGAACTGTGTCCATACACAGAAGGGAACAGCACCACACACAGGAAATAACAGTGTTCACAAATAGAGAAAACTGTCCACACACAAGAGAGTACAGTCTCCACACAAACAGGGGAGAAAAGTGTGCACACACAGGAGGGAACAGTGCCACACACAGGAGATAACAGTGTTCACAAATAAAGAAGAGTAGCCACACACAAGAGAATACAGTGTCCACACAAACAGGAGAGAAAAGTGTTGCACACACAGGAGACAACAGTGTCCACAAATATAGAAGAGTGTCCGTCCACAGGAGTGTACAGTCTCCACACAAAACATTAGAGAAATGTGTGCACACACAGGAGGGAACAGTGTCAACACAGAGAAAACAGTGGACCCACACAGGAAATAACAGTGTACAGAAATAGAGAACAGTATCCACACACAGGAGATTACAGTGTCCACTCAGACAGGAGATTACCGTGTCCACTGACAGACGAGTACAGTGTCCACACACTGGAGACTGTAGTGTTCACCCAGGAGAGAACTGTGTTCATACACAGGAGGGAACAGTGTCAGCATATAGAGAACAGTGTCCACACACAGAAGGGAACAGGGCCACACACAGGAAATAACAGTTTTCACAAATAGAGAAGACTGTCGACACACGAGAGAGTACGGTCTCCACACAAACAGGGCAGAAAAATGTGCACACACAGGAGGAAACAGTGTCAACACACAGAGAACAGTGTCCACACACAGGAGGGAACAGTGTCAACATACAGAGAACATAGTCCACACTCAGAAGGGAACAGCGCCACACACAGGAGAAAACAGTGTTCACAAATAGAGAAGAGTGCCCACACATGAGAGAATACAGTGTCCACACAAACAGGAGAGAAAAGTGTGCACACGCAGGAGGGCAAAGTGTCAACACACAGAGAAGAGTGTCCACACACAGGAGGGAACAGTGTCAACACACTGGAGACTGTAGTGTTTATACCGGAGAGAACTGTGTCAGAACACAGGAGGGAATAGTTTCAATATAAAGAGAACAGTGTCCACACACAGAAAGGAGCTCCGCCACACACAGGAGATAACAGTGTCCACAAATAGAGAAGAGTGTCCACACACAGTAGAATTCAGTCTCCACACATACAGGAGAGACCTGACCACACAGAGGAGAAAAGAGTGCTAAAATACACAGCAGACAACTGTATCCACACCCTGGAGAGTACAGCGTCCACACATTTAGAAGAGTACAATGTCCAAGCACTGGAGAGTAAAGTATCCATACACAGGAGAAAACCCTGTCCACACAAACAGGAGGGAACAGTGTCCACACACAGGAGAATAAAGTGTCCACTCAGACAGGAGATTAACGTGTCCACTGACAGACGAGTACAGTGTCCACACACTGGAGACTGTAGTGTTCACCCAGGAGAGAACTGTGTCCATACACAGGAGGGAACAGTGGCAGCATACAGAGAACAGTGTCCACACATAGAAGGGAACAGTGCCACACACAAGAAAATAACAGTTTTCACAAATAGAGAGGACTGTCCACACACAAGAGAGTACAGTATCCACACAAACAGGGGAGAAAAGTGTGCATACACAGGAGGGAACAGTGTCAACACACAGAGAACATTGTCCACACTCAGGAGGGAACTGCGCCACACACAGGCGATAACAGTGTTCACAAATAGAGAAGAGTGTCCACACACAGTAGAATTCAGTCTCCACACAAACAGGAGAGAAAAGTGTGCACACACAGGAGGGAACAGTGTGCACTCACACACGAGATTAGCCTGTCCACAGAGAGATGAGTAGAGTGTCTACACACAGGAGATTACAGTGTCCAGTCACACAGGAGATTACTGTGTCTACTGACGTGAGAGAACCGTGTCCACACACAGGAGTGAAAAGTAGCAACATACAGAGAACAGTGTCCACACACAGAGGCGAACAGTGCCACACACAGGAGATAAGTGTCCACAAATATAGAAGAGTCTCCGTCCACAGGAGTGTGCAGTCTCCACAGAAACAGGAGAGAAATGTGTGCACACACAGGAGGGAACAGTGTCCACACACAGGAGAGTACAGTCTCCACATACAGGAGAGTACAGTCTTCACACAAACAGGAGAGAAAAGTGTGCGCACACAGGAGGGAACAGTGTCAACGCACAGAGAACATTGTCCACGCACAGGAGGGAACAGTGCCACACACAGGAGATAACAGTGTTCACAAATAAAGAAGTGTCCACACACAAGAGAGTACAGTGTCCACAGAAACAGGAGAGAACAGTGTCCACACACAGAAGGGAGCACCGCCACTCACAGGAGATAACAGTGTCCACAAATAGAGAAGAGTGTCTACACACAGTAGAATTCAGTCTCCACACAAACAGGAGAGACCTGACCACACAGAGGAGAAAAGAGTGCTAAAATACACTGGAGACAACTGTGTCCACACCCTGGAGAGTACAGAGTCCACACATTTAGAAGAGTACAGTGTCCAAGCACAGGAGAGTAAAGTAACCATACACAGGAGAAAACGCTGTCCACACAAACAGGAGAGAACAGTGTCCACACACAGGAGAAAACCTTGTCCACAAAAACAGGAGGAAACAGCGCCACACACAAGGAAATAACAGTTTTCACAAATAGAGAAGACTGTCCAAAAACAAGAGAGTACAGTCTCCATACAAACAGGGGAGAAAAGTGTGCACACACAGGAGGGAACAGTGTAAACATACAGAGAACATTGTCCACACTCAGAAGGGAACAGCGCCACATACAGGAGATAACAGTGTTCACAAATAGAGAAGAGTGTCCACACACAAGAGAATACAGTGTCCACACAAACAGGAGAGAAAAGTGTGCACACACAGGAGGGAACAGTGTCCACTCACACAGGAGATTACCCTGTCTACAGAGAGGAGAGTACAGTGTCCACACACAGAATTCTGCAGTGTTCACACAGGAGAGAACTGAGTCCACACACAGGAGGGAACAGTGTCAACATAAAGAGAACAGTGTCCACACAGAGAAGGGAGCACCGCCAATCACAGGAGATAACAGTGTCCACAAATAGAGAAGAGTGTCCACACACAGTAGAATTCAGTCTCCACACAAACAGGAGAGACCTGACCACACAGAGGAGAAAAGAGTGCTAAAATACACAGGATACAACTGTGTCCACACCCTGGAGAATACAGAGTCAACACATTTAGTAGAGTACAGTGTCCAAGCACAGGAGAGTACAGTATCCATACACAGGAGAAAACCTTGTCCACACAAACAGGAGAGAACCGTGTCCACACACAGTTGGGAATAGTGTCAACATACAGAGAACAGTGTCCACGCACAGAAGGGAGCACCGCCACACACAGGAGATATCAGTGTCCACGTATAGAGAAGTATGTCTACACACAGGAGAATTCAGTCTCCACACAAACAGGAGAGAACTAACTACACCTAGGAGAAAAGAGTGCTAAAATACACAAGAGATAACTGTGTCCACACACTGGAGAGTACAGAGTCCACACATACTGGAGTGTACAGTGTCCAAGCCCAGGACAGTACAGTATCCATAGACAGGAGAATACCTTGTCCACACAAACAGGAGAGAACAGTGTCCACACACTGGAGAGTACAGAGTCCACACATACAGGAGAGCACAGCGTGCACACAAAAAAGGAGACAACGGTCCACAGAGAGGTGAAAATAGTGCTAAAATACATAGGAGAGAACAGTGTCCACACACTGGAGAATACAGTGTCAACTCACACAGGGGATTACTGTGTCCACTGACGAGAGAGAACTGTGTCCACACACAGGAGTGAACTGTGTCAACACACAGAAGGGAACAGCGCCACACACAGGAGATAACAGTGTCCACAAATATAGAAGAGTGTCCGTCCACAGGAGTGTACAGTCTCCACACAAACAGGAGAGAAATGTGTGCACACACAGGAGGGAACAGTGTCAACACACAGAGAACAGTGTCCACACACAGAACGGAACAGGGGCACACACAGGAGATAACAGTGTTCACAAATAGAGAAGACTGTGCACACACAAGAGAGTACAGTCTCCACACAAACAGGGGAGAAAAGTGTGCACACACAGGAGGGAACAGTGTCAACATACAGAGAAGAGTGTCCACACACAGAAGGGAACAGCGCCGCACACAGGAGATAACAGTGTTCACAAATAGAAAAGAGTGTCCACACACAAGAAAGTACAGTTTCCACACAAACAGGAGAGAAATATGTGCACACACAGGAGGGAACAGGGTCAACATACAGAGAGCAGTGTCCACACACAGAAGGCAACAGCACCACACACAGGAGACAACAGTGTCCACAAATATAGAAGATTGTCCCTCCACAGGAGTGTACATTCTCCACACAAACAGGAGAGAAATGTTTGCACACACAGGAGGGAAAAGTGTCAACACACAGAGAACAGTGTTCTCTATTTCTGGACACTCTTATCTCCTGTGTGTGTACAGTGTCCACACACTGGAGAGTACAGAATCCACACATACAGGAGAGTACAGTGTCCAAGCACAGGAGAGTACAGTATCCATACACAGGAGAGTACAGTATCCATACACAGGAGAATACTGTGTCCACACAAACAGTAGAGAACAGTGTCCACACACTGGAGATTACAGTGTCCACTCACACAGGAGATTACCGTGTCCACTGACAGGAGAGAACAGTGTCCACACACTGGTGACTGCAATGTTCACACAAAGCAGGAACTGTGTCCACACACAGGAGGGAACTGTGTCCATACACAGGAGGGAACAATTTCAACATACAGAGAACAGTGTCCACACACAGAACGGAACAGGGGCACACACAGGAGATAACAGTGTTCACAAATAGAGAAGACTGTGCACACACAAGAGAGTACAGTCTACACACAAACAGGGGAGAAAAGTGTGCACACACAGGAGGGAACAGTGTCAACATACAGAGAAGAGTGTCCACACACAGAAGGGAGCAGCGCCGCACACAGGAGATAACAGTGTTCACAAATAGAAAAGAGTGTCCACACACAAGACAGTACAGTCTCCACACAAACAGGAGAGAAATATGTACACATACAGGAGGGAACAGTGTCAACATACAGACAACAGTGTACCCACACAGGAGATAACAATGTCCAGAAATAGAGAACAGTGTCCACACACTGGAGAGTACAGTGTCCACACACTGTATACTGTACTGTTCACACAGGAGAGAACTGTGTCCATACACAGAAGGGAACAGCACCACACACAGGAGATAACAGTGTTCACAAATAGAGAAAACTGTCCACACACAAGAGAGTACAGTCTCCATACAAACAGGGGAGAAAAGTGTGCACACACAGGAGGGAACAGTGTCCACTCACACAGGAGATTACCCTGTCTACAGAGAGGAGAGTACAGTGTCCACACACAGAATTCTGCAGTGTTCACACAGGAGAGAACTGAGTCCACACACAGGAGGGAACAGTGTCAACATAAAGAGAACAGTGTCCACACAGAGAAGGGAGCACCGCCAATCACAGGAGATAACAGTGTCCACAAATAGAGAAGAGTGTCCACACACAGTAGAATTCAGTCTCCACACAAACAGGAGAGACCTGACCACACAGAGGAGAAAAGAGTGCTAAAATACACAGGATACAACTGTGTCCACACCCTGGAGAATACAGAGTCAACACATTTAGTAGAGTACAGTGTCCAAGCACAGGAGAGTACAGTATCCATACACAGGAGAAAACCTTGTCCACACAAACAGGAGAGAACCGTGTCCACACACAGTTGGGAATAGTGTCAACATACAGAAAACAGTGTCCACGCACAGAAGGGAGCACCGCCACACACAGGAGATATCAGTGTCCACGTATAGAGAAGTATGTCTACACACAGGATAATTCAGTCTCCACACAAACAGGAGAGAACTAACTACACCTAGGAGAAAAGAGTGCTAAAATACACAAGAGATAACTGTGTCCACACACTGGAGAGTACAGAGTCCACACATACTGGAGTGTACAGTGTCCAAGCCCAGGACAGTACAGTATCCATAGACAGGAGAATACCTTGTCCACACAAACAGGAGAGAACAGTGTCCACACACTGGAGAGTACAGAGTCCACACATACAGGAGAGCACAGCGTGCACACAAAAAAGGAGACAACGGTCCACAGAGAGGTGAAAATAGTGCTAAAATACATAGGAGAGAACAGTGTCCACACACTGGAGAATACAGTGTCAACTCACACAGGGGATTACTGTGTCCACTGACGAGAGAGAACTGTGTCCACACACAGGAGTGAACTGTGTCAACACACAGAAGGGAACAGCGCCACACACAGGAGATAACAGTGTCCACAAATATAGAAGAGTGTCCGTCCACAGGAGTGTACAGTCTCCACACAAACAGGAGAGAAAAGTGTGCACACACAGGAGGGAATAATGTCCACTCACACAGGAGATAACAGTGTCCAGAAATATAGAAGAGTGTCCGTACACAGGAGTGTACAGTCTCCACACAAACAGGAGAGAAAAGTGTGAACACACAGGAGGGAACAGTGTCAACACACAGAGAACAGTGTGCCCACACAGGAGATAACAGTGTCCTGAAAGAGAGAACAGTGTCCACACATTGGAGAGTACAGTGTCCACTCACACAGGAGATTACCCTGTCCACAGAGAGGAGTGTACAGTGTCCACACACTGGAGACTGTAGTGTTCATACAGGAGATAACTGTGGTCACAAACAGGAGGGAATAGTTTCAATATAAAGAGAACAGTGTCCACAGACAGAAGGGAGCTCCGCCACACACAGGAGATAACAGTGTCCACAAATAGAGAAGAGTGTCCACACACAGTAGAATTCAGTCTCCACACAAACAGGAGAGAACTGTGTCCATACACAGGAGGGAACAGTGTCAACACACAGAGAACAGTGGACCCACACAGGAAATAACAGTGTACAGAAATAGAGAACAGTATCCACACACAGGAGATTACAGTGTCCACTCAGACAGGAGATTACCGTGTCCACTGACAGACGAGTACAGTGTCCACACACTGGAGACTGTAGTGTTCACCCAGGAGAGAACTGTGTCCATACACAGGAGGGAACAGTGTCAGCATATAGAGAACAGTGTCCACATTCAGAAGGGAACAGGGCCACACACAGGAAATAACAGTTTTCACAAATAGAGAAGACTGTCCACACACGAGAGAGTACGGTCTCCACACAAACAGGGCAGAAAAATGTGCACACACAGGAGGAAACAGTGTCAACACACAGAGAACAGTGTCCATACACAGGAGGGAACAGTGTCAACATACAGAGAACATAGTCCACACTCAGAAGGGAACAGCGCCACACACAGGAGAAAACAGTGTTCACAAATAGAGAAGAGTGCCCACACACGAGAGAACACAGTGTCCACACAAACAGGAGAGAAAAGTGTGCACACACAGGAGGGAATAATGTCCACTCACACAGGAGATAACAGTTTCCAGAAATATAGAAGAGTGTCCGTACACAGGAGTGTACAGTCTCCACACAAACAGGAGAGAAATGTGTGCACACACAGGAGGGAACAGTGTCAACACACAGAGAACAGTGTGCCCACACAGGAGATAACAGTGTCCAGAAAGAGAGAACAGTGTCCACACATTGGAGAGTACAGTGTCCACTCACACAGGAGATTACCCTGTCCACAGAGAGGAGTGTACAGTGTCCACACACTGGAGACTGTAGTGTTCATACAGGAGAGAACTGTGTTCACACACAGGAGGGAATAGTTTCAATATAAAGAGAACAGTGTCCACAGACAGAAGGGAGCTCCGCCACACACAGGAGATAACAGTGTCCACAAATAGAGAAGAGTGTCCACACACAGTCGAATTCAGTCTCCACACAAACAGGAGAGAACTGTGTCCATACACAGGAGGGAACAGTGTCAACATACAGAGAACAGAGCCCACATACAGATGGGAACAGCACAACACACAGGAGATAAAAATGTCTACAAATATAGAAGAGTGTCCATACACAGGAGTGTACAGTCTCCACACAAACAGGAGAGAAAGGTTTGCACACATAGGAGGGAACAGTGTCAACACACAGAGAACAGTGTACCCACACAGGTGATAATTGTCCAGAAATAGAGAACAGTGTCCACACACTGGTGAGTACAGAATCCACACAAACAGGGGAGTACAGTGTCCAAGCACAGGAGAGTATAGTATCCATACACAGGAGAAAACCTTGTCCACACAAACAGGAGGGAACAGTGTCCACACACAGAAGACTACATTGTCCACTCTCACAGGAGATTACTGTGTCCACTGACAGAAGAGTACAGTGTCCACACACTGGAGACTGTAGTGTTCACCCAGGAGAGAACTTTGTCCATGCACAGGAGGGAACAGAGTCAGCATACAGAGAACAGTGTACCCACACAGGAGATAATTGTCCAGAAATAGAGAACAGTGTCCACACACTAGAGAGTACAGTATCCACACAAACAGGGGAGAAAAGTGTGCACACACAGGAGGGAACAGTGTCAACACACAGAGAACAGCGCCACACACAGGAGATAACAGTGTCCACAAATAGAGAAGAGTGTCCACACACAGTCGAATTCAGTCTCCACACATACAGGAGAGACCTGACCACACAGAGGAGAAAAGAGTGCTAAAATACACAGCAGACAACTGTATCCACACCCTGGAGAGTACAGAGTCCATACATTTAGAAGAGTACAATGTCCAAGCACTGGAGAGTAAAGTATCCATACACAGGAGAAAACCCTGTCCACACAAACAGGAGAGAACAGTGTACACTCACAGGAGAAAACCTTGTCTACACAAACAGGAGGGAACAGTGTCCACACACAGGAGAATAAAGTGTCCACTCAGACAGGAGATTAACGTGTCCACTGACAGACGAGTACAGTGTCCACACACTGGAGACTGTAGTGTTCACCCAGGAGAGAAATGTGTCCATACACAGGAGGGAACAGTGGCAGCATACAGAGAACAGTGTCCACACATAGAAGGGAACAGTGCCACACACAAGAAAATAACAGTTTTCACAAATAGAGAAGACTGTCCACACACAAGAGAGTACAGTATCCACACAAACAGGGGAGAAAAGTGTGCATACACAGGAGGGAACAGTGTCAACACACAGAGAACAGTGTCAACACACAGGAGGGAACAGTGTCAATATGCAGAGAACATTGTCCACACTCAGGAGGGAACTGCGCCACACACAGGCGATAACAGTGTTCACAAATAGAGAAGAGTGTCCACACACAGTAGAACTCAGTCTCCACACAAACAGGAGAGAAAAGTGTGCACACACAGGAGGGAACAGTGTGCACTCACACACGAGATTAGCCTGTCCACAGAGAGATGAGTAGAGTGTCTACACACAGGAGATTACAGTGTCCAGTCACATAGGAGATTACTGTGTCTACTGACGTGAGAGAACCGTGTCCACACACAGGAGTGAAAAGTGGCAACATACAGAGAACAGTGTCCACACACAGAAGCGAACAGTGCCACACACAGGAGATAAGTGTCCACAAATATAGAAGAGTCTCCGTCCACAGGAGTGTGCAGTCTCCACAGAAACAGGAGAGAAATGTGTGCACACACAGGAGGGAACAGTGTCCACACACAGGAGAGTACAGTCTCCACATACAGGAGAGTACAGTCTTCACACAAACAGGAGAGAAAAGTGTGCGCACACAGGAGGGAACAGTGTCAACGCACAGACAACAGTGTCCACACACAGGAGGGAACAGTGCCACACACAGGAGATAACAGTGTTCACAAATAAAGAAGAGTGTCCACACACAAGAGAGTACAGTGTCCACAGAAACAGGAGAGAACAGTGTCCACACACAGAAGGGAGCACCGCCACTCACAGGAGATAACAGTGTCCACAAATAGAGAAGAGTGTCCACACACAGTAGAATTCAGTCTCCACACAAACAGGAGAGACCTGACCACACAGAGGAGAAAAGAGTGCTAAAATACACTGGAGACAACTGTGTCCACACCCTGGAGAGTACAGAGTCCACACATTTAGAAGAGTACAATGTCCAAGCACAGGAGAGTAAAGTAACCATACACAGGAGAAAACCCTGTCCACACAAACAGAAGAGAACAGTGTCCACACACAGGAGAAAACCTTGTCCACAAAAACAGGAGGAAACAGCGCCACACACAAGGAAATAACAGTTTTCACAAATAGAGAAGACTGTCCACACACAAGAGAGTACAGTCTCCATACAAACAGGGGAGAAAAGTGTGCACATACAGGAGGAAACAGTGTAAACATACAGAGAACATTGTCCACACTCAGAAGGGAACAGCGCCACACACAGGAGATAACAGTGTTCACAAATAGAGAAGAGTGTCCACACACAAGAGAATACAGAGTCCACACAAACAGGAGAGAAAAGTGTGCACACACAGGAGGGAACAGTGTCCACTCACACAGGAGATTACCCTGTCTACAGAGAGGAGAGTACAGTGTCCACACACAGAATACTGCAGTGTTCACACAGGAGAGAACTGAGTCCACACACAGGAGGGAACAGTGTCAACATAAAGAGAACAGTGTCCACACAGAGAAGGGAGCACCGCCACTCACAGGAGATAACAGTGTCCACAAATAGAGAAGAGTGTCCACACACAGTAGAATTCAGTCTCCACACAAACAGGAGAGACCTGACCACACAGAGGAGAAAAGTGTGCTAAAATACACAGGAGACAACTGTCTCCACACCCTGGAGAATACAGAGTCAACACATTTAGTAGAATACAGTGTCCAAGCACAGGAGAGTACAGTATCCATACACAGGAGAAAACCTTGTCCACACAAACAGGAGAGAACCGTGTCCACACACAGTTGGGAATAGTGTCAACATACAGAGATCAGTGTCCACGCACAGAAGGGAGCACCGCCACACACAGGAGATATCAGTGTCCACGTATAGAGAAGTACGTCTACACACAGGAGAATTCAGTCTCCACACAAACAGGAGAGAACTAACTACACCTAGGAGAAAAGAGTGCTAAAATACACAAGAGAACTGTGTCCACACACTGGAGAGTACAGAGTCCACACATACTGGAGTGTACAGTGTCCAAGCCCAGGACAGTACAGTATCCATAGACAGGAGAATACCTTGTCCACACAAACAGGAGAGAACAGTGTCCACACACTGGAGAGTACAGAGTCCACACATACAGGAGAGCACAGCGTGCACACAAAAAAGGAGACAACGGTCCACAGAGAGGTGAAAATAGTGCTAAAATACATAGGAGAGAACAGTGTCCACACACTGGAGAATACAGTGTCAACTCACACAGGGGTTTACTGTGTCCACTGACGAGAGAGAACTGTGTCCACACACAGGAGTGAACTGTGTCAACACACAGAAGGGAACAGCGCCACACACAGGAGATAACAGTGTCCACAAATATAGAAGAGTGTCCGTCCACAGGAGTGTACAGTCTCCACACAAACAGGAGAGAAATGTGTGCACACACAGGAGGGAACAGTGTCAACACACAGAGAACAGTGTCCACACACAGAACGGAACAGGGGCACACACAGGAGATAACAGTGTTCACAAATAGAGAAGACTGTGCACACACAAGAGAGTAAAGTCTCCACACAAACAGGGGAGAAAAGTGTGCACACACAGGAGGGAACAGTGTCAACATACAGAGAAGAGTGTCCACACACAGAAGAGAGCAGCGCCGCACACAGGAGATAACAGTGTTCACAAATAGAAAAGTGTGTCCACACACAAGAAAGTACAGTCTCCACACAAACAGGAGAGAAATATGTGCACACACAGGAGGGAACAGGGTCAACACAGAGAACAGTGTACCCACATAGGAGATAAGAGTGTCCAGAAATAAAGAACAGTGTCCACACACTGGAGAGTACAGAATCCACACATACAGGAGAGTACAGTGTCCAAGCACAGGAGAACACAGTATCCATACACAGGAGAAAACCCTGTCCACACGAACAGGAGAGAACAGTGTCCACACACAGGAGATTACAGTGTTCACAAATAGAGAAGACTGTCCACACACAAGAGAGTACAGTTTCCACACAAACAGGAGAGAAAAGTGTGCACACAGAGGAGGGAACAGTGTCAACATACAGAGAACAGTGTCCACACACAAGAAAGTACAGTCTCCACACAAACATGAGAGAAACGTGTGCACACACAGGAGGGAACAATGTCAACATACAGAGAGCAGTGTCCACACACAGAAGGGAACAGCACCACACACAGGAGATAAACATGTCCACAAATATAGAAGATTGTCCCTCCACAGGAGTGTACAGTCTCCACACAAACAGGAGAGAAATGTGTGCACACACAGGATGGAACTGTGTCAACACACAGAGAACAATGTACGCACACAGGAGATAAGAGTGTCCAGAAATAGAGAACATTGGAGAGTACAGAATCCATACAAACAGGAGAGTACAGTGTCCAGACGCAGGAGATTACAGTGTTGATACTTGAGAGAACTGTGTCCACACACAGGAGGGAATAGTGTCAACATAAAGAGAACAGTGTCCACACAGAGAAGGGAGCACCGCCACACACAGGAGATAACAGTGTCCACAAATAGAGAAGAGTGTCCACACACAGCAGAATTCAGTCTCCACATAAACAGGAGAGACCTGACCACACAGAGGAGAAAAGAGTGCTAAAATACACAGGTGACAACTGTGTCCACACCCTGGAGATACAGAGTCCACACATTCAGTAGAATACATTGTCCAAGCACAGGAGAGTACAGTATCCATACACAGGAGAAACACGTGTCCACACAAACAGGAGTAAACAGTGTCCACACAAACAGGAGTAAACAGTGTCCACACACCAGGGTTTACAGTGTCCAGACACATAGAGGAGTACTGTTTCCCCACACAGGAATGTACCATGTCCAGACGCAGGAGTGTAAAGTGCGAAAGACATGGGAGAGTAGTGGCCATACACAGGAGATTATAGTGTCCGCACACACAGAAGAGTGTTCGATCCACACACAGGCATAAGCAATCCTCACAGACACAGGAGAGAACAGTGTCAACACACAGAATACATTGTCAACATACAGAATACTGTGTCGAAACAAAGAGGAGAGTACAGTGTACACACAAACAGGAGAAAAACAGTGTCCACACACTGGAGAAAACAGTGCAAAATACACAGGAGATTACAGTGTCCACACATACATAACAGTACAGTGTCCAAGCACAGAAGAGTACAGTGTCCAAGCACAGAAGATTAACGTGTCCATGCACTGGAGACCACAGTGTCCATACATGGGAGAGTACTGTGTCCACACAAACAAGAGAATACAATGTCCACTCACATAGGGGAGTAATGTGTCCACACACAGAAAAGTACAGTGTCAACACACAGGAGAGTACAGTGACAAAACATGTGAGAGTACAGTGCCCATACACAGAAGAGTACCGTGTCCAGACACAGGAGGAAGCAGTGCAAAAATGCACAGGAGAGAACAGTGTCCACACATACAGAAGCGTACAGTATCCAAGCACAGAAGAGTACAGTGTCCAAGTTCAGAAGAGTAATGTGTCAATGCAATGGAGACCACAGTGTCCATACATAGGAGAGTACTGTGTCCACATACACAAGAGAATACTGTGTCCATGCACACAGGGGAGTAATGTGTCCACACACAGGAGAGTACAGTGTCCACACATACAAGAGAGTACACTGTCCAAGCACAGAACAATACTGTGTCCAATCAGAGGTGTGTAATGTGACAACAAACACAGGAGTATACAGTCCACATGCACATAGGATAGTATCGTGTCCACACACAGGAGAGTAGAGTGTCCATACACAGGGGACTACAGTGCCAAACACATGGGAGAGTACAGTGTCCCTACACAGGAGGGTAGAGTATCCATACACAGGGGAGCTCAGTGCGAAACACATGGGAGAGTACAGTGTCCACACACACAGGAGAGTATAGTATCCACAAACAGGCAAAAGCAATCCTCACACACACAGGAGGGAGGAGTGTCACAAACAGACGACAGTGTCCAGACACATAGGAGAATACTGTGTCACCAAACAGGAAAGTACCGTGTCCACACACAAGAGTGTACAGTGAGAAAGACATGGGAGAGTAGTGTCCTTACACAGGAGAGTATCGTGTCCATACACAGGAGAGTAGAGTGTCCACACAC
Organism: Narcine bancroftii; assembly: GCF_036971445.1. Taxonomy (NCBI): domain Eukaryota; kingdom Metazoa; phylum Chordata; class Chondrichthyes; order Torpediniformes; family Narcinidae; genus Narcine; species Narcine bancroftii. The sequence continues at coordinate 65,232,852 of NC_091480.1, read as the reverse complement.
ACAGAAGTGTATTCTATCAACACACAGGCATAAGCAATCCTCACAGACACAGGAGAGAAGAGTGTGAACACACAGGAGAAACAGTGCAAACTACACAGCAGAATACAGTTTCCACACATACAGAAGAGTACAGTATCTAGAACAGAAGTGTAGTGTCCAAGTACAGAAGAGAAATGTGTCCACACATTTGAGATTACAGTCTCCACACACAGGAGAAAACAGTGCAAAAATACACAGAACAGTGTCCACACATACAGAAGGGTACAGTATCCAGCACAGAAGTCTACAGTGTACAAGTACAGAAGTGTAACGTGTCCACGCACTGGAGACTACAGTGTCTATACATAGGAGAGTACTGTGTCCACATACACAGGAGAATAAAGTGCCCACGCACTTAGGGGAGTAATGCGTCCAAACAGAGGAGAGTACAGTGCAAAACACATGGGTGAGTATAGTGTCCATACACAGGAGCATACAGTGTCCACACATACAGGAAAGAACAGTGTCCACACATACAGGAGAGTAGAGTGTCCACACACAGGAGAAAACAGTGTAAAAATACACAGGAGAGAACAGTGTCCACACATACTGGAGAGTACAGTGTCCAGGCAGAGAAGAGTACAGCGTCCAAGCACAGAGGAGTAATGTGTCCAAGCACAGAAGAGTAACATGTCCATGCTCCGGATACAATAGTGACCATACATGGGAGAATACTGTGTCCACACACACAAGAGAATACTGTGTCCACCCACATAGCGGAGTAATGTGTTCACACACAGAGAGTACACTGTCCACACATACAGGAGAGAAGTGGGTCCACACACAGGCGAAAGAAATGCTCACACTCACAGGCGAGAAGGGTGTCAACACATAGACTGCAGTGTCCACACATACAAGAGAGTACACTATCCAAGCACAGAAAAATACAGTGTCTAATCACAGGAGAATAATGTGACAACAAACACAGGAGTATACAGTGCACACGCACTTAGGATAGTATCATGTCCACACACAGGAGAGTAGAGTGTCCACACACAGGGGAGTTCAGTGTGAAACACATGGGAGAGCACGTTGTCCACACACAGGAGAGAAAAGTGTCCACACACAGGAGAGAACAGTGTCAACACACAGAATACAGTGTCAACATACAGAATACTGTGTCGTCACAAAGAAGAGAATACAGTGTCCACACACACAGGAGCTACAGTGTCCACTGTCAAAGGAGAGTATCATTCCCACACACAGGAGAAAACAGTGTAAAAATACACAGGAAAGAACAGTGTCCATACATACTGGAGAGTACAGTGTCCAAGCACAGAAGAGTAACGTGTCCAAGCACAGAAGAGTAACATGTCCATGCTCCGGAGACTACAGTGACCATACATGGGAGAATACTGTGTCCACACCCACAAGAGAATACTGTGTCCACCCACATAGCGGAGTAATGTGTTCACACACAGACGAAAGCAATGCTCACACACACAGGCGAGAAGGGTGTCAACACATAGACTGCAGTGTCCACACATATAAGAGAGTAAACTTTCCAAGCACAGAAGAATACAGTGTCCAATCACAGGAGTGTAATGTGACAACAAACACAGGAGTGTACAGTGCACATGCACATAGGATAGTGTCGTGTCCACACACAGGAGAGTAAAGTGTCCACACACAGGGGAGCTCAGTGCGAAACACATGGGAGAGCACAGTGTCCATACACAGGAGGGTAGAGTGTCCACACACACAGGAGAGTATTGTATCCACAAACAGGCGAAAGCAATCCTCACACACACAGGATGGAAGAGTGTCACAAACAGACGACAGTGACCAGACACACAGGAGAGTATTGTGTCACCATACAGGAAAGTAGATTGTCCACACACAAGAGTGTAGAGTGCGAAAGACATGAGAGAGTAGTGTCCATACACAGGAGAGTACAGTGTCCACACAAACAAGAGACAACAGTGTGCACACACAGGAGCTACAGTGTCCACTTTCACAGGAGAGTATCATTCCCACACACAGGAGAAAACAGTGTAAAAATACACAGGAAAGAACAGTGTCCACACATACTGGAGAGTACAGCGTCCAAGCACAGAAGAGTAACGTGTCCAAGCACAGAAGTGTAACATGTCCATGCTCCGGAGACTACATTGACCATACCTGGGAGAATACTGTGTCCACCCACATAGCGGAGTAATGTGTTCACACACAGAGAGTACACTGTTCACACATACAGGAGAGAATTGTGTCCACACACAGGCGAAAGCAATGCTCACACACACAGGCGAGAAGGGTGTCAACACATAGACTGCAGTGTCCATGCACACATGAGAGAGAACAGTGTCCAAGCACAGAAGAATACAGTGTCCAATTAGAGGAGTGTAATGTGACAACAAACACAGGAACATACAGTGCACATGCACATAGGATAGTATCGTGTCCACACACAGGAGAAAACAGTGCAAAAATACACAGAACAGTGTCCACACATACAGAAGAGTACAGTATCCAGCACAGAAGTCTACAGTGTACAAGTACAGAAGAGTAACGTGTCCACGCCCTGGAGACTACAGTGTCTATACATAGGAGAGTACTGTGTCCACATACACAGGAGAATAAAGTGCCCACGCACTTAGGGGAGTAATGCGTCCAAACAGAGGAGAGTAGAGTGCAAAACACATGGGTGAGTATAGTGTCCATACACAGGAGCATGCAGTGTCCACACATACAGGAGAGAACAGTGTCCACACAAAGCAGAGTACAGTGTCCACACACACAGGAGAGTAGACTGTCCACACACAGGGGAGTTCAGTGCGAAACACATGGGAGAGCACATTGTCCACATACAGGAGAGAACAGTGTCAACACACAGAATACAGTGTGAAAATACAGAATACTGTGTCGACACAATACACATGGGTGAGTATAGTGACCACACATACAGGAGAGAACAGTGTCCACACATAGCAGAGTACAGTGTCCATACACACAGGAGAGTAGAGTGTCCACACACAGGTGAAAACATTGCAAAAATACACAGGAGAGAACAGTGTCCACACATACTGGAGAGTACCGTGTCCAAGCACAGAAGAGTAACATGTCCATGCTCCGGAGACAATAGTGACCATACATGGGAGAATACTGTGTCCACACACACAAGAGAATACTGTGTCCACCCACATAGCGGAGTAATGTGTTCACACACAGAGAGTACACTGTCCACACATACAGGAGAGAATTGTGTCCACACACAGGTGAAAGCAATGCTCACACACACAGGCGAGAAGGGTGTCAACACATAGACTGCAGTGTCCACACACACAGGAGAGAACAGTGTCCAAGCACAGAAGAGTATAGTGTCCATACACAGGAGAGTACAGTGTCCACACCTACTAGAGAGTACACTGTCCAAGCACAGAAGAATACTGTGCCCAATCACAGGAGAATAATGTGACAACAAACACAGGAGTATACAGGGCACAGACACATAGGATAGTATCGTGTCCACACACAGGAGAGTAGAGTATCCACACACAGGGGAGTTCAGTGCGAAACACATGGGAGAGCACATTGTCCACACACAGGAGAGAACAGTGTACACATACAGGAGAGAACAGTGTCAACACACAGAATACAGTGTGAAAATACAGAATACTGTGTCGACACAAAGAAGAGAGTACAGTGTCCACACATACAAGAGAGTACACTGTCCAAGCACAGAAGAATACTGTGCCCAATCACAGGAGAGTAATGTGACAACAAACACAGTTGTATACAGTGCACAGACACATAGGATAGTATCGTGTCCACACACAGGAGAGTAGAGTGTCCACACACAGGGGAGTTCAGTGCGAAACACATGGGAGAGCACATTGTCCACACACAGGAGAGAACAATGTACACACAAAGGAGAGAACAGTGTCAACACACAGAATACAGTGTTGAAATACAGAATACTGTGTCGACACAAAGAAGAGAGTACAGTGTCCACACATACAAGAGAGTACACTGTCCAAGCACAGAAGAATACTGTGCCCAATCACAGGAGAGTAATGTGACAACAAACACAGGAGTATACAGTGAACATGCACATAGGATAGTATCGTGTCCACACACAGGGGAGTACAGTGCTAAACACATGGGAGAGTACAGTGTCCACCCACAGTGGAGTGTATTGTATCCACAAACAAGCGAAAGCAATCCTCACACACACAGGAGGGAAGAGTGTCAACAAACAGACTACAGTGTCAAGACACATAGGAGAGTACTGTGTCCCCACACAGGAACGTACCGTGTCCAGACGCAGGAGTGTACAGTGCGAAAGACATGGGAGAGTAGTGGCCATACACAGGAGAGTATAGTGTCCGCACACACAGAAGAGTATTCGATCCACCCACAGGCATAAACAATCCTCACAGACACAGGAGAGAACAGTGTCAACACACAGAATACATTGTCAACATACAGAATACTGTGTCGACACAAAGAAGAGAGTACAGTGTACACACAAATAGGAGAGTACAGTTTGCACACAGGCAAGTACAGTCTCCACACAAACATGAGACAACAGTGTCCACACACAGGAGAAAACAGTGCAAAAATACACAGGAGTGAACAGTGTCCACACATACAGAAGGGTACAGTATCCAAGCGCAGAAGTGTACCGTGTCCAAATACAGTAGAGTAACGTGTCCACGCACTGGAGACTACAGTGTCCATACACAGGAGAATACCGTGTCCACACACACAGGAGAGTACAATGTCCACACATACTGGAGAGAATAGTGTCCAAGAACAGGAGAGTATTGTGTCTAAACACGGAGAGTACCATTTCCACACACATAGGAGTGTATGGTGTTCACACACAAGGAATTATAGTGTCCACACACTGGAGAGAACAGTGTCCACACACAGGAGAGAACAGTGTCAACACACAGAACACAGTGGCAACATACAGAATACTGTGTCGACACAAAGAGGAGAATACAGTCTCCACACATACAGGAGAGTAACGTGTCCACACATACAAGAGAGTACACTGTTCAAGCACAGACGAATACAGAGGACAGTAATGTGACAACAAACACAGGAGTATGCAGTGCACATGCACATAGGATAGTATCGTGTCCACACACAGGAGGGTAGAGGGTCCACACACACAGGAGAGCATTGGATCCACAAACAGGCGAAAGCAATCCACACACACAGGAGGGAAGAGTGTCAACAAACAGACGACAGTGTCCAGACACATAGGAGAGTACTGTGTCCCCATACAGGAAAGTACCGTGTCCACACACAGGAGAGTACAGTGATAAAGACATGGGAGACTAGTGTCCATACATGGGAGAGCATCGTGTCTATACAGAGGGGAGTAGAGTGTCCACACACACAGAAATGTATTCTATCCACACACGGGCATAAGCAATCCCCACAGACACAGGAGAGAACAGTGTCAACACACAGAATACATTGTCAACATACAGAATACTTTGTCAATACAAAGTGGAGAATACAGTGTACACAGAAACAGGAGATTACAGTGTTCACACAGGCAAGTACAGTGTCCACACAAACAGGAGACAACAGTGTCCACACACAGGAGAAACAGTGCAAAATACACAGCAGAGTACAATGTCCACAATTACTGAAGAGTACAGTATCCAACACAAAAGTGTACAGTGTCCAAGTACTGCAGAGAAATGTGTCCACACATTGGAGTGTACAGTCTCCACACACAGGACAAAACAGTGCAAAAATACACAGAAGAGTGTCCACGCATAAAGAAGAGTACAGTATCCAGCACAGAAGTCTACAGTGTACAAGTACAGAAGAGTAACGTGTCCACGCACTGGTGAATAGAGTGTCCATACATAGGAGATTACTGTGTCCACATACACAAGATAATAAAATGCCCACGCAATTAGGTAGTAATTGGTCCAAACACAGGAGAGTACAATGCAAAACACATGGGTGAGTATAGTGTCCATACACAGGAGCATACAGTGACCACACATATAGGAGAGAAGAGTGTCCACACATAGCAGAGTACAGCGTCCACACACACAGGAGAGTTAAGTGTCCACACGCAGGAGAAAACATTGCAAAATACACAGGAGAGTAGAGTGTCCACACACAGGGGAGTTCAGTGCGAAACACATGGGAGAGCAACTTGTCCACACACAGTAGAGAACAGTGTTCATGCAATGGAGAGAACAGTGTCAACACACAGAATACAGTGTCAACATACAGAATACTGTGTCAACACAAAAAGAGAATACAGTGTCCACACATACAAGAGAGTACATTGTCCACACATACAGGAGAGTGGAATGTCCACACACAGGTGAAAACATTGCAAAAATACACAGGGGAGTACAGTGTCCACACATACTGGAGAGTACATTGTCCACACATACAGGAGAGTGGAATGTCCACACACAGGTGAAAACATTGCAAAAATACACAGGAGAGTACAGTGTCCACAAAAACAAGAGACAACAATATGCACACACAGGAACTACAGTGTCCACTGTCACAGGAGATTATCATTCCCCCATACAGTAGAGTAACGTGTCCACGTACTGGAGACTACAGTGTCCATACACAGGAGGGTAGAGTGTCCACACACACAGGAGAGTATTGTATCCACAAACAGGCTAAAGCAATCCTCACACACACAGGAGGGAAGAGTATCAACAAACAGACTACATTGTCCACACACACAGGAGGGAACAGTGTCAACACACAGAATACAGTGTCAACATACAGAATTCTTTGTCAATACAAAGTGGACAGGAGAAACAGTGGAAAATACACAGCAGAGTACTGTGTCCACACATACAGAAGAGTACAGTATCTAGCACAGAAGTGTACAGTGTCCAAGTACAGAAGAGAAATGTGTCCAAACATTTGAGATTACAGTCTCCACACACAGGAGAAAATAGTGCAAAAATACACAGAACAGTGTCCACACATACAGAAGAGTACAGTATCCAGCACAGAAGTCTACAGTGTACAAGTACAGAAGAGTAACGTGTCCACGCACTGGAGACTACAGTGTCAATACATAGGAGGGTACTGTGTCCACATACACAGGAGAATAAAGTGCCAACGCACTTAGGGGAGTATTGCGTCCAAACAGAGGAGAGTACAGTGCAAAACACATGGGTGAGTATAGTGTCCAGACACAGGAGCATACAGTGTCCACACATACAGGAAAGAACAGTGTCCACACATAGCAGAGTACAGTGTCCACACACACAGGAGAGCACAGTGTACACACAAACAAGTGACAACAGTGTGCACACACAGGAGCTACAGTGTCCACTTTCACAGGAGAGTATCATTACCACACACAGGAGAAAACAGTGTAAAAATACACACGAGAGAACAGTGTCTACACATACTGGAGAGTACAGCGTCCAAGCACAGAAGAGTAACGTGTCCAAGCACAGAAGTGTAACATGTCCATGCTCCGGAGACTACATTGACCATACCTGGGAGAATACTGTGTCCACACACACAAGAGAATACTGTGTCCACCCACATAGCGGAGTAATGTGTTCACACACAGAGAGTACACTGTCCACACATACAGGAGAGAATTGTGTCCACACACAGGCGAAAGCAATGCTCACACACACACGCGACAAGGGTGTCAACACATAGACTGCAGTGTCCACGCACACATGAGAGAGAACAGTGTCCAAGCACAGAAGAATACAGTGTCCAATTAGAGGAGTGTAATGTGACAACAAACACAGGAACATACAGTGCACATGCACATAGGATAGTATCGTGTCCACACACAGGAGAAAACAGTGCAAAAATACACAGGAGTGAACAGTGTCCACACATACAGATGAGTATAGTATCCAAGCAGAGAAGTGTTCAGTGTCCAAATACAGTAGAGTAACGTGTCCACGCACTAGATACTACAGTGTCCATACACAGGAGAGTACCGTCTCCACACACACAGGAGAGTACAATGTCCACACATACTGGAGTGAATAGTGTCCAAGCACAGGAGAGTATTGTGTCTAAACACAGAGAGTACCATTTCCACACACATAGGAGTGTATGGTGTTCACACACAAGGAAGTATAGAGTCCACACACAGGAGAGAATAGTGTCCACACACAGGAGAGAACAGTGTCCACACACAGGAGAGAACATTGTCAACACACAGAACATAGTGGCAACATAGAGAATACTGTGTCGACACAAACAGGAGAATACAGTGTCCACACACAGGGGAGCTCAGTGCGAAACACATGGGAGAGCACAGTGTCCATACACAGGAGGGTAGAGTTTCCACACACACAGGAGAGTATTGTATCCACAAACAGGCGAAATCAATCCTCACACACACAGAAGGGAAGAGTGTCAACAAACAGTCTACATTGTCCACACACACAGGAGAGAACAGTGTCAACACACAGAATACAGTGTCAACATACAGAATTCTTTGTCAATACAAAGTGGAGAATACAGTGTACACGGAAACAGGAGACAACAGTGTCCACACACAGGAGAAACAGTGCAAAATACACAGCAGAGAATTGTGTCCACACACAGGCGAAAGCAATGCTCACACACACAGGCGAGAAAGTTATCAACACATAGACTGCAGTGTCCACACATACAGGAGAGAACAGTGTCCAAGCACAGAAGAATACAGTGTCCAATTAGAGGAGTGTAATGTGACAACATTACACAGAAGTGTATTCTATCCACACACGGGCATAAGCAATCCCCACAGACACAGGAGAGAACAGTGTCAACGCACAGAATACATTGTCAACATACAGAATACAGTGTACACAGAAACAGGAGATTACAGTGTTCACACAGGCAAGTACAGTGTCCACACAAACAGGAGACAACAGTGTCCACACACAGGAGAAACAGTGCAAAATACACAGCAGAGTACAATGTCCACAATTACTGAAGAGTACAGTATCCAACACAAAAGTGTACAGTGTCCAAGTACTGCAGAGAAATGTGTCCACACATTGGAGTGTACAGTCTCCACACACAGGACAAAACAGTGCAAAAATACACAGAAGAGTGTCCACGCATAAAGAAGAGTACAGTATCCAGCACAGAAGTCTACAGTGTACAAGTACAGAAGAGTAACGTGTCCACGCACTGGTGAATAGAGTGTCCATACATAGGAGATTACTGTGTCCACATACACAAGATAATAAAATGCCCACGCACTTAGGGAGTAATTGGTCCAAACACAGGAGAGTACAGTGCAAAACACATGGGTGAGTATAGTGTCCATACACAGGAGCATACAGTGACCACACATATAGGAGAAAAGAGTGTCCACACATAGCAGAGTACAGTGTCCACACACACAGGAGAGTTAAGTGTCCACACGCAGGAGAAAACATTGCAAAATACACAGGAGAGTAGAGTGTCCAAACACAGGGGAGTTCAGTGCGAAACACATGGGAGAGCAACTTGTCCACACACAGTAGAGAACAGTGTTCATGCAATGGAGAGAACAGTGTCAACACACAGAATACAGTGTCAACATACAGAATACTGTGTCAACACAAAAAGAGAATACAGTGTCCACACATACAAGAGAGTACATTGTCCACACATACAGGAGAGTGGAATGTCCACACACAGGTGAAAACATTGCAAAAATACACAGGGGAGTACAGTGTCCACACATACTGGAGGGTAGATTGTCCACACACAGGTGAAAACATTGCAAAAATACACAGGAGAGTACAGTGTCCACAAAAACAAGAGACAAAAGTGTGCACACAGAGGAACTACAGTGTCCACTGTCACAGCAGATTATCATTCCCCCACACAGGAGAAAACAATGTAAAAATACACACGAGAGAACAGTGTCCACACATACTGGAGAGTACAGTGTCCAAGCAGAGAAGAGTACAGTGTCGAAGCACAGAAGAGTAACGTGTCCAACACAAAAGAGTAATATGTCCATGCTCCGGATACAATAGTGACCATACATGGGAGAATACTGTGTCCACACACACAAGAGAATACTGTGTCCACCCACATAGCGGAGTAATGTGTTCACACACAGAGAGTACACTGTCCACACATACAGGAGAGAAGTGGGTCCACACACAGGCGAAAGCAATGCTCACACTCACAGGCGAGAAGGGTGTCAACACATAGACTGCAGTGTCCACAATACACTATCCAAGCACAGAAAAATACAGTGTCTAATCACAGGAGAATAATGTGACAACAAACACAGGAGTATACAGTGCACAAGCACTTAGGATAGTATCATGTCCACACACAGGAGAGTAGAGTGTCCACACACAGGGGAGTTCAGTGTGAAACACATGGGAGAGCACGTTGTCCACACACAGGAGAGAACAGTGTCCACACACAGGAGAGAACAGTGTCAACACACAGAATACAGTGTCAACATACAGAATACTGTGTCGTCACAAAGAAGCGAATACAGTGTCCACACATACAGGAGAGAACAGTGTTCACACACAGGTGAAAACATTGCAAAAATACACAGGAGAGTACAGTGTCCATACATACTGGAGAGTACAGTGTCCAAGCAGAGAAGAGTACAGTGTCCAAGAACAGAAGAGTAACGTGTCCAAGCACAGAAGAGTAACATGTCCATGCTCCGGAGACTACAGTGACCATACAAGGGAGAATACTGTGTCCACACACACAAGAGAATACTGTGTCCACCCACATAGCGGAGTAATGTTTCACACACAGACGAAAGCAATGCTCACACACACAGGCGAGAAGGGTATCAACACATAGACTGCAGTGTCCACACATACAAGAGAGTACACTTTCCAAGCACAGAAGAATACAGTGTCCAATCACAGGAGTGTAATGTGACAACAAACACAAGAGTGTACAGTGCACATGCACATAGGATAGTGTCGTGTCCACACACAGGAGAGTAGAGTGTCCACACACAGGGGAGCTCAGTGCGAAACACATGGGAGAGCACAGTGTCCATACACAGGAGGGTAGAGTGTCCACACACACAGGAGAGTATTGTATCCAAAAACAGGCGAAAGCAATCCTCACACACACAGGAGGGAAGAGTGTCACAAACAGACGACAGTGTCCAGACACACAGGAGAGTATTGTGTCACCATACAGGAAAGTAGATTGTCAACACACAAGAGTGTAGAGTGAGAAAGACATGAGAGAGTAGTGTCCATACACAGGAGAGTACAGTGTCCACACAAACAAGAGACAACAGTGTGCACACACAGGAGCTACAGTGTCCACTGTCAAAGGAGAGTATCATTCCCACACACAGGAGAAAACAGTGTAAAAATACACAGGAGAGAACAGTGTCCAAGCAGAGAAGAGTACAGCGTTCAAGCACAGAAGAGTAACGTGTCCAAGCACAGAAGAGTAACATGTCCATGCTCCGGTGACTACATTGACCATACCTGGGAGAACACTGTGTCCACACACACAAGAGAATACTGTGTCCACCCACATAGCGGAGTAATGTGTTCACACACAGAGTGTACACTGTCCACACATACAGGAGAGAATTGTGTCCACACACAGGCGAAAGCAATGCTCACACATACAGGCGAGGAGGGTGTCAACACATAGACTGCAGTGTCCACAGACACAAGAGAGAACAGTGTCCAAGCACAGAAGAATACAGTGTCCAATTAGAGGAGTGTAATGTGACAACAAACACAGGAACATACAGTGCACATGCACATAGGATAGTATCGTGTCCACACACAGGAGAAAACAGAGCAAAAATACACAGGAGTGAACAGCGTCCACACATACAGATGAGTATAGTATCAAAGCAGAGAAGTGTTCAGTGTCCAAATACAGTAGAGTAACGTGTCCACGCACTGGAGACTACAGTGTCCATACACAGGAGAGTACCGTTTCCACACACACAGGAGAGTACAATGTCCACACATACTGGAGTGAATAGTGTCCAAGCACAGGAGAGTATTGTGTCTAAACACGGAGAGTACCATTTCCACACACATAGGAGTGTATGGTGTTCACACACAAGGAAGTATAGAGTCCACACAGAGGAGAGAACAGTGTCCACACACAGGAGAGAACAGTGTCCACACACAGCAGAGAACATTGTCAACACACAGAACATAGTGGCAACATACAGAATACTGTGTCGACACAAACAGGAGAATACAGTGTCCACACACAGGGGAGCTCAGTGCGATACACATGGGAGAGCACAGTGTCCATACACAGGAGGGTAGAGTTTCCACACACACAGGAGAGTATTGTATCCACAAACAGGCGAAAGCAATCCTCACACACACAGGAGGGACGAGTGTCAAAAAACAGACTACATTGTCCACACACACAGGAGAGAACAGTGTCAACACACAGAATACAGTGTCAACATACAGAATTCTTTGTCAATACAAAGTGGAGAATACAGTGTACACGGAAACAGGAGACAACAGTGTCCACACACAGGAGAAACAGTGCAAAATACACAGCAGAGAATTGTGTCCACACACAGGTGAAAGCAATGCTCACACACACAGGCGAGAAGGTTGTCAACACAAAGACTGCAGTGTCCACACATACAGGAGAGAACAGTGTCCAAGCACAGAAGAATACAGTGTCCAATTAGAGGAGTGTAATGTGACAACAAACACAGGAACATACAGTGCACATGCACATATGATAGTATCGTGTCCACACACAGGAGAAAACAGTGCAAAAATACACAGGAGTGAACAGTGTCCACACATACAGAAGAATATAGTATCCAAGCAGAGAAGTGTACAGTGTCCAAATACAGTAGAGTAACGTGTCCACGTACTGGAGACTACAGTGTCCATACACAGGAGGGTAGAGTGTCCACACACACAGGAGAGTATTGTATCCACAAACAGGCTAAAGCAATCCTCACACACACAGGAGGGAAGAGTATCAACAAACAGACTACATTGTCCACACTCACAGGAGGGAACAGTGTCAACACACAGAATACAGTGTCAACATAGAGAATTCTTTGTCAATACAAAGTGAACAGGAAAAACAGTGGAAAATACACAGCAGAGTACTGTGTCCACACATACAGAAGAGTACAGTATCTAGCACAGAAGTCTACAGTGTACAAGTACAGAAGAGTATCGTGTCCACACACAGGAGACTACAGTGTCCATACACAGGAGAGTACCGTCTCCACACACACACGCGTACAATGTCCACACATACTGGAGTGAATAGTGTCCAAGCACAGGAGAGTATTGTGTCTAAAAACGGAGAGTACCATTTCCACACACATAGGAGTGTATGGTGTTCACACACAAGGAAGTATAGAGTCCACACACAGGAGAGAATAGTGTCCACACACAGGAGAGAACAGTGTCCACACACAGGAGAGAACATTGTCAACACACAGAACATAGTGGCAACATAGAGAATACAGTGTCCACACACAGGGGAGCTCAGTGCGAAACACATGGGAGAGCACAGTGTCCATACACAGGAGGGTAGAGTTTCCACACACACAGGAGAGTCTTCTTTCTTTGGCTTTGCTTCGCGGACGAAGATTTATGGAGGGGGTAAAAAGTCCACGTCAGCTGCAGGCTCGTTTGTGGCTGACAAGTCCGATGCGGGACAGGCAGACACGATTGCAGCGGTTGCAAGGGAAAATTGGTTGGTTGGGGTTGGGTGTTGGGTTTTTCCTCCTTTGCCTTTTGTCAGTGAGGTGGGCTCTGCGGTCTTCTTCAAAGGAGGTTGCTGCCCGCCAAACTGTGAGGCGCCAAGATGCACGGTTTGAGGCGTTATCAGCCCACTGGCGGTGGTCAATGTGGCAGGCACCAAGAGATTTCTTTAGGCAGTCCTTGTAACTTTTCTTTGGTGCACCTCTGTCACGGTGGCCAGTGGAGAGCTCGCCATATAATACGATCTTGGGAAGGCGATGGTCCTCCATTCTGGAGACGTGACCCATCCAGCGCAGCTGGATCTTCAGCAGCGTGGACTCGATGCTGTCGACCTCTGCCATCTCGAGTACTTCGACGTTAGGGGTGTAAGCGCTCCAATGGATGTTGAGGATGGAGCGGAGACAACGCTGGTGGAAGCGCTCTAGGAGCCGTAGGTGGTGCTGGTAGAGGACCCATGATTCGGAGCCGAACAGGAGTGTGGGTATGACAACGGCTCTGTATATGCTTATCTTTGTGAGGTTTTTCAGTTGGTTGTTTTTCCAGACTCTTTTGTGTAGTCTTCCAAAGGCGCTATTTGCCTTGGCGAGTCTGTTGTCTATCTCATTGTCGATCCTTGCATCTGATGAAATGGTGCAGCCGAGATAGGTAAACTGGTTGACCGTTTTGAGTTTTGTGTGCCCGATGGAGATGTGGGGGGGCTGGTAGTCATGGTGGGGAGCTGGCTGATGGAGGACCTCAGTTTTCTTCAGGCTGACTTCCAGGCCAAACATTTTGGCAGTTTCCGCAAAGCAGGACGTCAAGCGCTGAAGAGCTGGCTCTGAATGGGCAACTAAAGCGGCATCATCTGCAAAGAGTAGTTCACGGACAAGTTTCTCTTGTGTCTTGGTGTGAGCTTGCAGGCGCCTCAGATTGAAGAGACTGCCATCCGTGCGGTACCGGATGTAAACAGCGTCTTCATTGTTGGGGTCTTTCATGGCTTGGTTCAGCATCATGCTGAAGAAGATTGAAAAGAGGGTTGGTGCGAGAACACAGCCTTGCTTCACGCCATTGTTAATGGAGAAGGTTTCAGAGAGCTCATTGCTGTATCTGACCTGACCTTGAGTATTGTATCCACAAACAGGCGAAAGCAATCCTCACACACACAGGAGGGAAGAGTGTCAACAAACAGACTACATGTCCACACACAGGAGAGAACAGTGTCAACACACAGAATACAGTGTCAACATACAGAATTCTTTGTCAATACAAAGTGGAGAATACAGTGTACACGGAAACAGGAGACAACAGTGTCCACACACAGGAGAAACAGTGCAAAATACACAGCAGAATACTGTGTCCACACATACAGAAGAGTACAGTATCTAGCACAGAAGTGTACAGTGTCCAAGTACAGAAGAGAAATGTGTCCAAATATTTGAGATTACAGTCTCCACACACAGGAGAAAACAGTGCAAAAATACACAGAACAGTGTCCACACATACAGAAGAGTACAGTATCCTGCACAGAAGTCTGCAGTGTACAAGTACAGAAGAGTAACGTGTCCACGCCCTGGAGACTACAGTGTCTATACATAGGAGAGTACTGTGTCCACATACACAGGAGAATAAAGTGCCCACGCACTTAGGGGAGTAATGCGTCCAAACAGAGGAGAGTACAGTGCAAAACACATGGGTGAGTATAGTCTCCATACACAGGAGCATACAGTGTCCACACATACAGGAAAGAACAGTGTCCACACATAGCAGAGTACAGTGTCCACACACACAGGAGAGCACAGTGTACACACAAACAAGAGACAACAGTGTGCACACACAGGAGCTACAGTGTCCACTTTCACAGGAGAGTATCATTACCACACACAGGAGAAAACAGTGTAAAAATACACACGAGAGAACAGTGTCCACACATACTGGAGAGTACAGCGTCCAAGCACAGAAGAGTAACGTGTCCAAGCACAGAAGTGTAACATGTCCATGCTCTGGAGACTACATTGACCATACCTGGGAGAATACTGTGTCCACCCACATAGCGGAGTAATGTGTTCACACACAGAGAGTACACTGTCCACACATACAGGAGAGAATTGTGTCCACACACAGGCGAAAGCAATGCTCACACACACAGGCGACAAGGGTGTCAACACATAGACTGCAGTGTCCATGCACACATGAGAGAGAACAGTGTCCAAGCACAGAAGAATACAGTGTCCAATTAGAGGAGTGTAATGTGACAACAAACACAGGAACATACAGTGCACATGCACATAGGATAGTATCGTGTCCACACACAGGAGAAAACAGAGCAAAAATACACAGGAGTGAACAGTGTCCACACATACAGATGAGTATAGTATCCAAGCAGAGAAGTGTTCAGTGTCCAAATACAGTAGAGTAACGTGTCCACGCACTGGACACTACAGTGTCCATACACAGGAGAGTACCGTCTCCACACACACAGGCGAGTACAATGTCCACACATACTGGAGTGAATAGTGTTCAAGCACAGGAGAGTATTGTGTCTAAAAACGGAGAGTACCGTTTCCACACACATAGGAGTGTATGGTGTTCACACATAAGGAAGTATAGAGTCCACACACAGGAGAGAATAGTGTCCACATACAGGAGAGAACAGTGTCCACACACAGCAGAGAACATTGTCAACACACAGAACATAGTGGCAACATACAGAATACTGTGTCGACACAAACAGGAGAATACAGTGTCCACACACAGGGGAGCTCAGTGCGAAACGCATGGGAGAGCACAGTGTCCATACACAGGAGTGTAGAGTTTCCACACACACAGGAGAGTATTGTATCCACAAACAGGCAAAAGCAATCCTCACACACACAGGAGGGAAGAGTATCAACAAACAGACTACATTGTCCACACACACAGGAGGGAACAGAGTCAACACACAGAATACAGTGTCAACATACAGAATTCTTTGTCAATACAAAGTGGACATGAAAAACAGTGGAAGATACACAGCAGAGTACTGTGTCCACACATACAGAAGAGTACAGTATCTAGCACAGAAGTGTACAGTGTCCAAGTACAGAAGAGAAATGTGTCCAAATATTTGAGATTACAGTCTCCACACACAGGAGAAAACAGTGCAAAAATACACAGAACAGTGTCCACATATACAGAAGGGTACAGTATCCAGCACAGAAGTCTACAGTGTACAAGTACAGAAGAGTAACGTGTCCACGCCCTGGAGACTACAGTGTCTATATATAGGAGAGTACTGTGTCCACATACACAGGAGAATAAAGTGCCCACGCACTTAGGGGAGTAATGCGTCCAAACAGAGGAGAGTAGAGTGCAAAACACATGGGTGAGTATAGTGTCCATACACAGGAGCATGCAGTGTCCACACACACAGGAGAGAACAGTGTCCACACAAAGCAGAGTACAGTGTCCACACACACAGGAGAGTAGACTGTCCACACACAGGGGAGTTCAGTGCGAAACACATGGGAGAGCACATTGTCCACATACAAGAGAGAACAGTGTCAACACACAGAATACAGTGTGAAAATACAGAATACTGTGTTGACACAATACACATGGGTGAGTATAGTGACCACACATACAGGAGAGAACAGTGTCCACACATAGCAGAGTACAGTTTCCACACACACAGGAGAGTAGTGTGTCCACACACAGGTGAAAACATTGCAAAAATACACAGGAGAGAACAGTGTCCACACATACTGGAGAGTACCGTGTCCAAGCACAGAAGAGTAACATGTCCATGCTCCGGAGACAATAGTGACCATACATGGGAGAATACTGTGTCCACACACTCAAGAGAATACTGTGTCCACCCACATAGCGGAGTAATGTGTTCACACACAGAGAGTACACTGTCCACACATACAGGAGAGAATTGTGTCCACACAAAGGTGAAAGCAGTGCTCACACACACAGGCGAGAAGGGTGTCAACACATAGACTGCAGTGTCCACACACACAGGAGAGAACAGTGTCCAAGCACAGAAGAGTATAGTGTTCATACACAGGAGAGTACCGTGTCCACACATACAAGAGAGTACACTGTCCAAGCACAGAAGAATACTGTGCCCAATCACAGGAGAATAATGTGACAACAAACACAGGAGTATACAGTGCACAGACACATAGGATAGTATCGTGTCCACACACAGGAGAGTAGAGTGTCCACACACAGGGGAGTTCAGTGCGAAACACATGGGAGAGCACATTGTCCACACACAGGAGAGAACAGTGTACACATACAGGAGAGAACAGTGTCAACACACAGAATACTGTGTTAAAATACAGAATACTGTGTCGACACAAAGAAGAGAGTACAGTGTCCACACATACAAGAGAGTACACTGTCCAAGCACAGAAGAATACTGTGCCCAATCACAGGAGAGTAATGTGACAACAAACACAGGAGTATACAGTGCACAGACACATAGGATAGTATCGTGTCCACACACAGGAGAGTAGAGTGTCCACACACAGGGGAGTTCAGTGCGAAACACATGGGAGAGCACATTGTCCACACACAGGAGAGAACAATGTACACACACAGGAGAGAACAGTGTCAACACACAGAATACAGTGTTAAAATACAGAATACTGTGTCGACACAAAGAAGAGAGTACAGTGTCCACACATACAAGAGAGTACACTGTCAAAGCACAGAAGAATACTGTGCCCAATCACAGGAGAGTAATGTGACAACAAACACAGGAGTATACAGTGAACATGCACATAGGATAGTATCATGTCCACACACAGTGGAGTACAGTGCGAAACACATGGGAGAGTACAGTGTCCACCCACAGGAGAGTATTGTATCCACAATCAGGTGAAAACAATCCTCACACACACAGGAGGGAAGAGTGTCAACAAACAGACGACAGTGTCCAGACACACAGGAGTGTATTGTGTCCCTAGACAGGAACGTACCATGTCCAGATGCAGGTGTGTACAGTGCGAAAGACATGGGAGAGTATTGGCCATACACAGGAGAGTATAGTGTCCGCACACACAGAAGAGTATTCGATCCACCCACAGGCATAAGCAATCCACCAGACACAGGAGAGAACAGTGTCAACACACAGAATACATTGTCAACATACAGAATACTGTGTCGACACAAAGAGGAGAGTACAGTGTACACACAAATAGGAGAGTACAGTTTGCACACAGGCAAGTACAGTGTCCACACAAACACGAGACAACAGTGTCCACACACAGGAGAAAACAGTGCAAAAATACACAGGAGTGAACAGTGTCCACACATACAGAAGGGTACAGTATCCAAGCACAGAAGTGTACCGTGTCCAAATACAGTAGAGTAATGTGTCCACGCACTGGAGACTACAGTGTCCATACACAGGAGAATACCGTGTCCACACACACAGGAGAGTACAATGTCCACACATACTGGAGAGAATAGTGTCCAAGAACAGGAGAGTATTGTGTCTAAACACGGAGAGTACCATTTCCACACACATAGGAGTGTATGGTGTTCACACACAAGGAATTATAGTGTCCACACACTGGAGAGAACAGTGTCTACACACAGGAGAGAACAGTGTCAACACACAGAACACAGTGGCAAAATACAGAATACTGTGTCGACACAAAGAGGAGAATACAGTCTCCACACATACAGGAGAGTAACGTGTCCACACATACAAGAGAGTACACTGTTCAAGCACAGACGAATACAGAGGACAGTAATGTGACAACAAACACAGGAGTATGAAGTGCACATGCACATAGGATACTATCGTGTCCACACACAGGAGGGTAGAGGGTCCACACACACAGGAGAGCATTGTATCCACAAACAGGCGAAAGCAATCCACACACACAGGAGGGAAGAGTGTCAACAAACAGACGACAGTGTCCAGACACATAGGAGAGTACTGTGTCCCCATACAGGAAAGTACCGTGTCCACACACAGGAGTGTACAGTGATAAAGACATGGGAGACTAGTGTCCATACACGGGAGAGCATCGTGTCTATACAGAGGGGAGTAGAGTGTCCACACACACAGAAGTGTATTCTATCAACACACGGGCATAAGCAATCCCCACAGACACAGGAGAGAACAGTGTCAACACACAGAATACATTGTCAACATACAGAATAATTTGTCAATACAAAGTGGAGAATACAGTGTACACAGAAACAGGAGATTACAGTGTTCACACAGGCAAGTACAGTGTCCACACAAACAGGAGAGTACAGTATCCAGCACAGAAGTCTACAGTGTACAAGTACAGAAGAGTAACGTGTCCACGCACTGGAGACTACAGTGTCAATACATAGGAGGGTACTGTGTCCACATACACAGGAGAATAAAGTGCCCACGCACTTAGGGGAGTAATGCGTCCAAACAGAGGAGAGTACAGTGCAAAACACATGGGTGAGTATAGTGTCCATACACAGGAGCATACAGTGTCCACACATACAGGAAAGAACAGTGTCCACACATAGCAGAGTACAGTGTCCACACACACAGGAGAGCACAGTGTACACACAAACAAGAGACAACAGTGTGCACACACAGGAGCTACAGTGTCCACTTTCACAGGAGAGTATCATTACCACACACAGGAGAAAACAGTGTACAAATACACACGAGAGAACAGTGTCCACACATACTGGAGAGTACAGTGTCCAAGCAGAGAAGAGTACAGCATCCAAGCACAGAAGAGTAACGTGTCCAAGCACAGAAGAGTAACATGTCCATGCTCCGGAGACTACATTGACCATACCTGGGAGAATACTGTGTCCACACACACAAGAGAATACTGTGTCCACCCATATAGCGGAGTAATGTGTTCACACACAGAGAGTACACTGTCCACACATACAGGAGAGAATTGTGTCCACAAACAGGCGAAAGCAATGCTCACACACACAGGCGACAAGGGTGTCAACACATAGACTGCAGTGTCCACGGAAACATGAGAGAGAACAGTGTCCAAGCACAGAAGAATACAGTGTCCAATTAAAGGAGTGTAATGTGACAACAAACACAGGAACATACAGTGCACATGCACATAGGATAGTATCGTGTCCACACACAGGAGAAAACAGTGCAAAAATACACAGGAGTGAACAGTGTCCACACATACACATGAGTATAGTATCCAAGCAGAGAAGTGTTCAGTGTCCAAATACAGTAGAGTAACGTGTCCACGCACTAGATACTACAGTGTCCATACACAGGAGAGTACCGTCTCCACACACACAGGAGAGTACAATGTCCACACATACTGGAGTGAATAGTGTCCAAGCACAGGAGAGTATTGTGTCTAAACACAGAGAGTACCATTTCCACACACATAGGAGTGTATGGTGTTCACACACAAGGAAGTATAGAGTCCACACACAGGAGAGAATAGTGTCCACACACAGGAGAGAACAGTGTCCACACACAGGAGAGAACATTGTCAACACACAGAACATAGTGGCAACATACAGAATACTGTGTCGACACAAACAGGAGAATACAGTGTCCACACACAGGGGAGCTCAGTGCGAAACACATGGGAGAGCACAGTGTCCATACACAGGAGGGTAGAGTTTCCACACACACAGGAGAGTATTGTATCCACAAACAGGCGAAATCAATCCTCACACACATAGGAGGGAAGAGTGTCAACAAACAGTCTACATTGTCCACACACAGGAGAGAACAGTGTCAACACACAGAATACAGTGTCAACATACAGAATTCTTTGTCAATACAAAGTGGACAGGAGAAACAGTGCAAAATACACAGCAGAGTACTGTGTCCACACATACAGAAGAGTACAGTATCCAGCACAGAAGTCTACAGTGTACAAGTACAGAAGAGTAACGTGTCCACGCACTGGAGACTACAGTGTCAATACATAGGAGGGTACTGTGGCCACATACACAGGAGAATAAAGTGCCCACGCACTTAGGGGAGTAATGTGTCCAAACAGAGGAGAGTACAGTGCAAAACACATGGGTGAGTATAGTGTCCATACACAGGAGCATACAGTGTCCACACATACAGGAAAGAACAGTGTCCACACATAGCAGAGTACAGTGTCCACACACACAGGAGAGCACAGTGTACACACAAACAAGAGACAACAGTGTGCACACACAGGAGCTACAGTGTCCACTTTCACAGGAGAGTATCATTACCGCACACAGAAGAAAACAGTGTAAAAATACACACGAGAGAACAGTGTCCACACATACTGGAGAGTACAGTGTCCAAGCAGAGAAGAGTACAGCGTTCAAGCACAGAAGAGTAACGTGTCCAAGCACAGAAGAGTAACATGTCCATGCTCCGGTGACTACATTGACCATACCTGGGAGAATACTGTGTCCACACACACACGAGAATACTGTGTCCACCCACATAGCGGAGTAATGTGTTCACACACAGAGAGTACACTGTCCACACATACAGGAGAGAATTGTGTCCACACACAGGCGAAAGCAATGCTCACACACACAGGCGACAAGGGTGTCAACACATAGACTGCAGTATCCATGCACACATGAGAGAGAACAGTGTCCAAGCACAGAAGAATACAGTGTCCAATTAGAGGAGTGTAATGTGACAACAAACACAGGAACATACAGTGCACATGCACATAGGATAGTATCGTGTCCACACACAGGAGAAAACAGAGCAAAAATACACAGGAGTGAACAGTGTCCACACATACAGATGAGTATAGTATCCAAGCAGAGAAGTGTTCATTGTCCAAATACAGTAGAGTAACGTGTCCACGCACTGGAGACTACAGTGTCCATAGATAGGAGAGTACTGTGTCCACATACACAAGATAATAAAGTGCCCACGCACTTAGGGAGTAATGCGTCCAAACACAGGAGAGTACAGTGTAAAACACATGGGTGAGTATAGTGTCCACACACAGGAGAGAAGAGTGTCCACACATACAGGAGAGAATTGTGTCCACACACAGGCGAAAGCAATGCTCACACACACAGGCGACAAGGGTGTCAACACATAGACTGCAGTGTCCATGCACACATGAGAGAGAACAGTGTCCAAGCACAGAAGAATACAGTGTCCAATTAGAGGAGTGTAATGTGACAACAAACACAGGAACATACAGTGCACATGCACATAGGATAGTATCGTGTCCACACACAGGAGAAAACAGAGCAAAAATACACAGGAGTGAACAGTGTCCACACATACAGATGAGTATAGTATCCAAGCAGAGAAGTGTTCATTGTCCAAATACAGTAGAGTAACGTGTCCACGCACTGGAGACTACAGTGTCCATAGATAGGAGAGTACTGTGTCCACATACACAAGATAATAAAGTGCCCACGCACTTAGGGAGTAATGCGTCCAAACACAGGAGAGTACAGTGTAAAACACATGGGTGAGTATAGTGTCCACACACAGGAGAGAAGAGTGTCCACACATACAGGAGAGAACAGTGTCCACACATACAAGAGAGTACACTGTTCAAGCACAGACGAATACAGAGGACAGTAATGTGACAACAAACACAGGAGTGTGCAGTGCACATGCACATAGGATAGTATCGTGTCCACACACAGGAGGGTAGTGTGTCCACACACACAGGAGAGTATTGTATCCACAAACAGGCGAAAGCAATCCACACACACAGGAGGGAAGAGTGTCAACAAACAGACGACAGTGTCCAGACACATAGGAGAGTACTGTGTCCCCATACAGGAAAATTACCGTGTCCACACACAGGAGTGTACAGTGATAAAGACATGGGAGCCTAGTGTCAATACACGGGAGAGCATCGTGTCTATACAGAGGGGAGTAGAGTGTCCACACACACAGAAGTGTATTCTATCCACACACAGGCATAAGCAATCCCCACAGACACAGGAGAGAAGAATGTTAACAAACAGACTACAGTGTCCACACAAACAGGAGACAACAGTGTCCACACACAGGAGAAACAGTGCAAAATACACAGCAGAATACAGTGTCCACAATTACAGAAGAGTACGGTATCCAACACAAAAGTGTACAGTGTCCAAGTACAGAAGAGTAACGTGTCCACGCACTGGTGAATAGAGTGTACATACATAGGAGATTACTGTGTCCACATACACAAGATAATAAAGTGCCCACGCACTTAGGGAGTAATGCGTCCAAACACAGGAGAGTACAGTGCAAAACACATGGTTGAGTATAGTGTCCATACACTGGAGCATACAGTGTCCACACACACAGGAGAGTAGAGTGTCCACACACAGGTGAAAACATTGCAAAAATACACAGAAGAGTACAGTGTCCACACAAACAGTAGACAACAGTGTCCACACAAACAGTAGACAACAGTGTCCACACGCAGGAGAAAACATTGCAAAATACACAGGAGAGTAGAGTGTCCACACACAGGGCGAAACACATGGGAGAGCAACTTGTCCACACACAGTAGAGAACAGTGTTCATGCACAGGAGAGAACAGTGTCAACACACAGAATACATTGTCAATATACAGAATACTGTGTCGACACAAACAGTAGAGTACAGTGTACACACAAATATGAGAGTACAGTTTGCACACAGGCAAGTGCAGTGTCCACACAAACAGTAGACAACAGTGTCCACACACAGGAGAAAACAGTGCAAAATACACAGGAGTGTAGAGTGTCCACACACAGGGGAGTTCAGTGTGAAACACATGGCAGAGCAACTTGTCCACACACAGTAGAGAACAGTGTACGCGCACAGGAGAGAACAGTGTCAACACACAGAATACAGTGTCAACATACAGAATACTGTGTAAACACAAAAAGGGAATACAGTGTCCACACATACAGGAGAGTACAGTGTCCCCACATACAAGAGAGTACAGTGTCCACACATACAAGAGAGTACATTGTCCAAGCACAGAAGAATACTGTGTCCAATCAGAAGAGTGTAATGTGACAACAAACACAGGAGTATACAGTGCACATGCACATAGGATAGTATCGTGTCCACACACAGGAGAGTAGAGTGTCCAAGCACAGGAGAGTACAGTATCAATACACAGGAGAATACCGTGTCCATACAAACAGGACAGAACAGTGTCTACACACAGGAGACTTCAGTGTTGACACAGGAGACTAAACACATGGGAGAGCACATTATCCACCCACACAGGTGAGTATTGTATCCACAAACAGGCTAAAGCAATCCTCACACACACAGGAGGGAAGAGTGTCAACAAACAGACTACAGTGTCCAGACACATAGGAGAGTATTTTGTCCCTAGACAGGAAAGTACCGTGTCCAGACGCAGGAGTGTACAGTGCGAACGACATGGGAGAGTAGTGGCCATACACAGGAGAGTATAGTGTCCGCACACACAGAAGAGTATTCGATCCACACACAGGCATAAGCAATCCTCACAGACACAGGAGAGAACAGTGTCAACACACAGAATACATTGTCAACATACAGAATACTGTGTCGACACAAAGAGGAGAGTACAGTGTACACACAAATAGGAGAGTACAGTTTGCACACAGGCAATTACAGTGTCCACACACAGGAGAGTAAAGTGCGAAACACATGTGAGAGTACAGTGTCCATACACAGAAGAGTACCATGTCCATACACAGGAGAAAACAGTGCAAAAATACACAGGAGAGAACAGTGTCCACACATACAGAAGGGTACAGTATCCAAGCACAGAAGTGTACAGTGTCCAAGTACAGAAGAGTAACGTGTCCATGCACTGGAGACAATGGTGTCCATACATAGGAGAGTACAGTGTCCACATGCACAAGAGAATACAGTGTCCATGCAGATAAAGGAGTAATGTGTCGACACACAGGAGAATACAGTGTGAAACACATGGGAGAGTACACTGTCCATACACAGGAGAGTACAGTGTCCACACAAACTGGAGAGTATAGTGACGAAGCAAAGGAGAGTAGAGTGTCCATATACAGGAGAATATCATGTCCACACACACAGGAGAGTCCAGTGTCCACACATACTGGAGAGAATAGTATCCAATCACTGGAGAGTCGAGTGTCCATACACAGAGTACCATGTCCATACACACAGGAGAGTATTGTGTCCAATCACAGGAGAGTCCTGTGTCCACACACAGCCAAGAATAATGTCCACACAAACAGGAGAGAATAGTGTCCACGCATAGCAGAGTACAGTGTCCACACACACACACACACACACACACACACACACACACACACACACACACACACACACACACACACACACACACACACACACACACACACACACACACACACCATGCGAGTACATTGTTCAAATACACAGTATCATACCATGTCTACGCATAGGAGTATACAATTTGCACAAACAGGAGAGTACATGCCCACAGACACGAGAATGCAGTGTCCACATACAGGAGAGTAGAGCGTCCACACACAGGAGAAAACAGTGCAAAAATACACAGGAGAGAACAGTGTCCACACAAACAAGCGACAACAGTGTGCACACACAGGAGCTACAGTGTCCACTCACACAGGAGAGTATCATTCCCACACACAGGCCAAAACTGCAAAAATACACAGGAGAGAACAGTGTCCACACATACTGGAGAGGACAGTGTCCAAGCAAAGAAGAGTAAAGTGTCCACACACCAGGGACTATAGTGTCGATACATGGGAGAATTCTGTGTCCACAAACACAAGAGAATACTGTGTTCAAGCACATAGGGGAGTAATGTGTCCATACACAGGAAAGTACAGTGTCCACACACAGGAGAGTACAGTGCGAAACACATGTGAGAGTACGGTGTACATTCACAGGAGAATACAGTGTCCACACATACAGAAGTATCCAATTACAGAAGTGTATAGTGTCCAAGTACAGAAGAGTAATGTGTCCACGCACTAGAGACAACAGTGTCCAAACATAGGAGCTGTCTCCACATACGCATCAGAATACAGTGTCCACGCACATAGGTGAGTAATATGCCCATACACAGGAGAATACAGTGTCCACACATACAGAAGTATACAATTGCAGAAGTGTCCAAGTACAGAAGAGTAACGTGTCCACGCACTAGAGACAACAGTGTCCATACATAGGAGCTGTCTCCACATACGCAAGAGAATACAGTGTCCACGCACATAGGTGAGTAATGTGTCCACAGACAGGAGAGTACAATGCGAAACACATGGGAGAGTACAATGTCCATACACAGCAGAGTACAGTGTCCACACACACAGGAGAAAACAGTGTCCAAGCACAGAAGACTACAGTGTCCATACACAGGAGAGTATTGTGACCACACACACAGGAGAATACAGTGCCACACCTATAGGATAGTAGCGTGTCCACACACAGGGGAGTAGAGTGTGCACACCCACACAGGAGTTAACAGTGTCAACACACAGGAGGGAACAGTGTCCAAACACAGGGGAGTTCAGTGCAAAACACATGGGAGAGGACATTGTCCACACACAGGAGAGTACAGTGCAAAACACATGGGAGAGTACAGTGTCAATACACAGGAGACTACAGTGTCCAAACTCACAAGAGAGAACAGTGTCAACATACCGAATATTGTGTCAAAGTACAGAATACTGTGGGACCTAAAGAGGGGAATACAGTATCTACACAATCAGGAGAGTAGAGTGTCAAGTCAAAGAAGAAAACAGTGCAAAAGTACACACGAGAGAACAGTGTTCACAAACAGGAGATTACCGTGTCCACACATACAGGAGAGTACAGTGTCCAAGCACAGAAGAGTAGAATGTCCATATCTGAGAGGTGTACCTTGTCCACACACACAGGTGAGCATTGTGTCGCCACACAGGAGAATCCAGTGTTCACACACAGGCAAGAGCAATGTCCACACAAACAGGAGAGCATAGTGTCCACACTCACAGGTAAGTAACATGTCCACACACACAGGAGAGTACAGTGTCCACACATACAGGAGAGAAGAGGGTCAACACAGAGACTACAGTGTCCACACACACAGGAGAGAACAGTGTCCACACACAGGATATTACAGTGTCTACACATACAGGAGAGTACACTGTCCAAGTACAGAAAAATACCATGTCCAATCACAGAAGTTTCCAGTGTCCATACACAGAAGACGACTGTGACAACACACACAGGACAATACAGTGCCACACACATAGGATATTAGCATATCCACAGACAAGAGAGAAGAGTGTCCAAACACACAGGAGAGAACAGTGTCAACACACAGGAGGGAACAGTGTCCACACACAGGAGAGTAGAGTGTCTATACACAGGAGAGTACCGTGTCCACACACCCAGGAGACTACAGTGTCCACACACACAGGAGAGTATCGTGTCCACGCACAGGCGAGAACAGTGCTCACACACACAGGAGAGAAAAGTATCAATATACAGAATACAGTGTCGACACAAAGAGGAGAGGACAGTGTCAACACATACTG
This sequence comes from Narcine bancroftii, assembly GCF_036971445.1. Taxonomy (NCBI): domain Eukaryota; kingdom Metazoa; phylum Chordata; class Chondrichthyes; order Torpediniformes; family Narcinidae; genus Narcine; species Narcine bancroftii. Next base: position 65,204,746 of record NC_091480.1, on the reverse strand, counting down.
GAGAGAATAGTGTCCAAGCACAGGAGAGTCGAGTGTCCATGTACAGGAAAGTACTTTGTCCATACACACAGTAAAGTATTGTGGTCAATCACAGGAGAATCCAGTGTCCACACACAGGCAAGAACAATGTCCACATAAACAGGAGAGAATAGTGTCCACGCATAACAGAGTACAGTGTCCACACACACACACACACGAGAGTACATTGTCAATATACACAGTATCGTACCATATCTACACATAGGAGAATACAATGTGCACAAACAGGAGAGCGAAATGTCCACACACACTAGAGTGCAGTGTCCACACACAGGACAAAAAACAGTGCAAAAATACACAGGATAGTATAGTGTCCACACAAACAAGCGACAACAGTGTGCACACACAGGAGAGTACCGTGTCCACTCACACAGGAGAGTATCATTCCCACACACAGGAGAAAACAATGCAAAAATACACAGGAGAGAACAGTGTCCACACATACTAAAGAGTACAGTGTCCAAGCACCAAAGAATAACATGTCCATGCACCAGGGACTACAGTGTCTATACATGGGACAATACTGCGTCCACACATACAAGAGAATACTGTGTCCACGCACATAGAGCAGTAATGTGTCGATACTCAGGAAGGTACAGTGTCCACACACAGGAGAGTACAGTGCGAAACACATGCGAGTGTACAGTGTCCATACACAGAAGAGTACCATGTCCATACACAGGAGAAAACAGTGCAAAAATACACAGGAGAGAACAGTGTCCACACATACAGAAGGGTACAGTATCCAAACACAGAAGTGTACAGTGTCCAAGTACAGAAGAGTAACTTGTCCATGCACTGGAGACAATGGTGTCCATACATAGGAGAGTACAGTGCACAAGAGAATACAGTGTCCACGCACATAGGGGAGTAATGTGTCGACACACAGGACAATACAGTGCGAAACACATGGGAGAGTACAGTGTCCATACACAGGAGAGTATTGTGACCACACACACAGGAGAATACAGTGCGACACCCATAGGATAGTAGCGTGTCCACACACAGGGGAGTAGAGTGTCCACACCCACACAGGAGAGAACAGTGTCAACACACAGGAGAGAACAGTGTCCAGACGCAGGAGAGAATAGTGTCAACACACATAGGAGAATACAATGTCCACACACAGGAAAGTACAGTGTCCAAACACAGGGGAGTTCAGTGCGAAACACATGGGAGAGGACATTGTCCACACACAGGAGAGTACAGGGCAAAACACATGGGAGAGTACAGTGTCAATACACAGGAGACTACAGTGTCCACACTCACAGGAGAGAAGAGTGTCAACACACCGAATATTGTGTCAACGTACAGAATACTGTGTGGACCGAAAGAGGGGAATACAGTGTCTACACAAACAGAAGAGTAGAGTGTCAACTCAAAGAAGAAAACAGTGTAAAAGTACACAGGAGAGAACAATGTCCACAAACAGGAGATTACCGTGTCCACACATACAGGAGAGTACAGTGTCCAAGCACAGGAGAATACAGTGCGAAATACATGGGAGAATAGCGTGTCCATGCACAGCAGAATGGAATATCCATATACAGAGGTATACCTTATCCACACACACAGGTGAGCATTGTGTCGCCACACAGGAGAGTGCAGTGTCCAAACACAGGCGAGAACAATGTCGACACAAACAGGAGAGAACATTGTCCACTCACACACGAGAGTACCATGTCCACACATAGGAGAGTACAGTTTTCACACACTCAGGGGAGAACAATGTCAACACACAGTAGGCAACAGTGTCCACACACAGGAGAGAAAAGTGTCAACACAGAGAACAGTGTCAACAGACACAGGAGAGAAAAGTATCAACACACAGGAGGGAAGAGTGTCCAGACACAGGAGAGAACAGTGTCAACACGCATAGGAGAGTACAATGTCCACACACAGGAAAGTGCAGTGTCTTCACACAGGGGAGTACAGTGCAAAACACGTGAGAGAGCACAGTGTTCACACACAGGAGAGTAGAGTGTCCATACACAGGAAAGTATCGTGTCCACGCACAGGTGAGATCAGTGCTCACACACAAAGGAGAGAAAATTGTCAATATACAGAATACAGTATCGACACAAAGAGGAGAGTACAGTCTCCACACATACTGGAGAGAATACTATCCAAGCACAGGAGAGTCGAGAGTCCATATACAGGAGAGCCCAGTGTCCACACACAGGCAAGAACAATGTCCACACAAACAGGAGAGAATAGTGTCCACACTCACAGGTAAGTAACATGTCCACACAAACACGAGAGTACAGTGTCCACACCCAGGAATAGTACAGTGTCCACACACAGGAATAGTACAGTGTCCACACACAGGCAAGAACAATGTCCACACAAACAGGAGAGAATAGTGTCCACACACAGGAATAGTACAGTGTCCACACACAGGAGAAAACAGTGCAAAAATACACAGGAGAGTACAGTGTCCAAGTACAGAAGAGTAACGTGTCCAAGCACAAGAGGCATTAGTGTCCATACATAGGAGCTGTGTACACATACGCAAGAGAATACAGTGTCAACGCACATAGGTGAGTAATGTGTCCACACACAGGAGAGTACAGTGCGAAACACATGGGAGAGTACAGTGTCCATACATACAGGAGAGAAGAGGGTCAACACAGAGACTACAGTGTCCACACACACAGGAGAGAACAGTGTCCACACACAGGAAAGTACAGTGTCAACACATACAGGAGAGTACACTGTCCAAGTACAGAAAAATACCATGACCAATCACAGAAGTTTACAGTGTCCATACACAGGAGACTACTGTGACAACACACACAGGACAATACAGTGCCACACACATAGGATAGTAGCATGTCCACAGACAAGAGAGTAGAGTGTCCAAACACAGGAGAGTACCGCGTCCACCCACACAGGAGAGTACAGTGTCCATACACACAGGAGAGTATTGTGTCCATGCACGGGCGAGAACAGCGCTCACACACACAGGAGAGAAAAATATCAATATACAGAATACAGTGTCGATACAAAGAGGAGAGTACAGTGTCAACACATAATGGAGAGAATAGTATCCAAGCACAGGAGAGTCGAGTGTCCATGTACAGGAAAGTACCATGTCCATACACACAGTAAAGTATTGTGTCCAATCACAGGAGAGTCCAGTGTCCACACACAGGCAAGAACAATGTCCACATAAACAGGAGAGAATAGTGTCCACGCATAACAGAGTACAGTGTCCACACACACACACGAGAGTACATTGTCAATATACACAGTATCGTACCATATCTACACATAGGAGAATACAATGTGCACAAACAGGAGAGCGAAATGTCCACACACACTAGAGTGCAGTGTCCACACACAGGACAAAAAACAGTGCAAAAATACACAGGATATTACAGTGTCCACACAAACAAGCGACAACAGTGTGCACACACAGCAGATTACAATGTCCACTCACACAGGAGAGTATCATTCCCACACACAGGAAAAAACAATGCAAAAATACACAGGAGAGAACAGTGTCCACACATACAGAAGAGTACAGTATCCAAGAACAGAAGTGTACAGTGTCCAAGTACAGAAGAAAAAAGTGTCCAATTAGAGGAGTGTAATGTGACAACAAACACAGGAACATACAGTGCACATGCACATAGGATAGTATCGTGTCCACACACAGGAGAAAACAGTGCAAAAATACACAGGAGTGAACAGTGTCCACACATACACATGAGTATAGTATCCAAGCAGAGAAGTGTTCAGTGTCCAAATACAGTAGAGTAACGTGTCCACGCACTAGATACTACAGTGTCCATACACAGGAGAGTACCGTCTCCACACACACAGGAGAGTACAATGTCCACACATACTGGAGTGAATAGTGTCCAAGCACAGGAGAGTATTGTGTCTAAACACAGAGAGTACCATTTCCACACACATAGGAGTGTATGGTGTTCACACACAAGGAAGTATACAGTCCACACACAGGAGAGAATAGTGTCCACACACAGGAGAGAACAGTGTCCACACACAGGAGAGAACATTGTCAACACACAGAACATAGTGGCAACATACAGAATACTGTGTCGACACAAACAGGAGAATACAGTGTCCACACACAGGGGAGCTCAGTGCGAAACACATGGGAGAGCACAGTGTCCATACACAGGAGGGTAGAGTTTCCACACACACAGGAGAGTATTGTATCCACAAACAGGCGAAATCAATCCTCACACACACAGGAGGGAAGAGTGTCAACAAACAGTCTACATTGTCCACACACACAGGAGAGAACAGTGTCAACACACAGAATACAGTGTCAACATACAGAATCCTTTGTCAATACAAAGTGGACAGGAGAAACAGTGCAAAATACACAGCAGAGTACTGTGTCCACACATACAGAAGAGTACAGTATCTAGCACAGAAGTGTACAGTGTCCAAGTACAGAAGAGAAATGTATCCAAACATTTGAGATTACAGTCTCCACACGCAGGAGAAAACAGTGCAAAAATACACAGAACAGTGTCCACACATACAGAAGAGTACAGTATCCAGCACAGAAGTCTACAGTGTACAAGTACAGAAGAGTAACGTGTCCACGCACTGGAGACTACAGTGTCAATACATAGGAGGGTACTGTGGCCACATACACAGGAGAATAAAGTGCCCACGCACTTAGGGGAGTAATGTGTCCAAACAGAGGAGAGTACAGTGCAAAACACATGGGTGAGTATAGTGTCCATACACAGGAGCATACAGTGTCCACACATACAGGAAAGAACAGTGTCCACACATAGCAGAGTACAGTGTCCACACACACAGGAGAGCACAGTGTACACACAAACAAGAGACAACAGTGTGCACACACAGGAGCTACAGTGTCCACTTTCACAGGAGAGTATCATTACCGCACACAGAAGAAAACAGTGTAAAAATACACACGAGAGAACAGTGTCCACACATACTGGAGAGTACAGTGTCCAAGCAGAGAAGAGTACAGCGTTCAAGCACAGAAGAGTAACGTGTCCAAGCACAGAAGAGTAACATGTCCATGCTCCGGTGACTACATTGACCATACCTGGGAGAATACTGTGTCCACACACACACGAGAATACTGTGTCCACCCACATAGCGGAGTAATGTGTTCACACACAGAGAGTACACTGTCCACACATACAGGAGAGAATTGTGTCCACACACAGGCGAAAGCAATGCTCACACACACAGGCGACAAGGGTGTCAACACATAGACTGCAGTGTCCATGCACACATGAGAGAGAACAGTGTCCAAGCACAGAAGAATACAGTGTCCAATTAGAGGAGTGTAATGTGACAACAAACACAGGAACATACAGTGCACATGCACATAGGATAGTATCGTGTCCACACACAGGAGAAAACAGAGCAAAAATACACAGGAGTGAACAGTGTCCACACATACAGATGAGTATAGTATCCAAGCAGAGAAGTGTTCATTGTCCAAATACAGTAGAGTAACGTGTCCACGCACTGGAGACTACAGTGTCCATAGATAGGAGAGTACTGTGTCCACATACACAAGATAATAAAGTGCCCACGCACTTAGGGAGTAATGCGTCCAAACACAGGAGAGTACAGTGTAAAACACATGGGTGAGTATAGTGTCCACACACAGGAGAGAAGAGTGTCCACACATACAGGAGAGAACAGTGTCCACACATACAAGAGAGTACACTGTTCAAGCACAGACGAATACAGAGGACAGTAATGTGACAACAAACACAGGAGTGTGCAGTGCACATGCACATAGGATAGTATCGTGTTCACACACAGGAGGGTAGTGTGTCCACACACACAGGAGAGTATTGTATCCACAAACAGGCGAAAGCAATCCACACACACAGGAGGGAAGAGTGTCAACAAACAGACGACAGTGTCCAGACACATAGGAGAGTACTGTGTCCCCATACAGGAAAATTACCGTGTCCACACACAGGAGTGTACAGTGATAAAGACATGGGAGCCTAGTGTCAATACACGGGAGAGCATCGTGTCTATACAGAGGGGAGTAGAGTGTCCACACACACAGAAGTGTATTCTATCCACACACGGGCATAAGCAATCCCCACAGACACAGGAGAGAAGAATGTTAACAAACAGACTACAGTGTCCACACAAACAGGAGACAACAGTGTCCACACACAGGAGAAACAGTGCAAAATACACAGCAGAATACAGTGTCCACAATTACAGAAGAGTACGGTATCCAACACAAAAGTGTACAGTGTCCAAGTACAGAAGAGTAACGTGTCCACGCACTGGTGAATAGAGTGTACATACATAGGAGATTACTGTGTCCACATACACAAGATAATAAAGTGCCCACGCACTTAGGGAGTAATGCGTCCAAACACAGGAGAGTACAGTGCAAAACACATGGTTGAGTATAGTGTCCATACACTGGAGCATACAGTGTCCACACACACAGGAGAGTAGAGTGTCCACACACAGGTGAAAACATTGCAAAAATACACAGAAGAGTACAGTGTCCACACAAACAGTAGACAACAGTGTCCACACAAACAGTAGACAACAGTGTCCACACGCAGGAGAAAACATTGCAAAATACACAGGAGAGTAGAGTGTCCACACACAGGGCGAAACACATGGGAGAGCAACTTGTCCACACACAGTAGAGAACAGTGTTCATGCACAGGAGAGAACAGTGTCAACACACAGAATACATTGTCAATATACAGAATACTGTGTCGACACAAACAGTAGAGTACAGTGTACACACAAATATGAGAGTACAGTTTGCACACAGGCAAGTGCAGTGTCCACACAAACAGTAGACAACAGTGTCCACACACAGGAGAAAACAGTGCAAAATACACAGGAGTGTAGAGTGTCCACACACAGGGGAGTTCAGTGTGAAACACATGGCAGAGCAACTTGTCCACACACAGTAGAGAACAGTGTACGCGCACAGGAGAGAACAGTGTCAACACACAGAATACAGTGTCAACATACAGAATACTGTGTAAACACAAAAAGGGAATACAGTGTCCACACATACAGGAGAGTACAGTGTCCCCACATACAAGAGAGTACAGTGTCCACACATACAAGAGAGTACATTGTCCAAGCACAGAAGAATACTGTGTCCAATCAGAAGAGTGTAATGTGACAACAAACACAGGAGTATACAGTGCACATGCACATAGGATAGTATCGTGTCCACACACAGGAGAGTAGAGTGTCCAAGCACAGGAGAGTACAGTATCAATACACAGGAGAATACCGTGTCCATACAAACAGGACAGAACAGTGTCTACACACAGGAGACTTCAGTGTTGACACAGGAGACTAAACACATGGGAGAGCACATTATCCACCCACACAGGTGAGTATTGTATCCACAAACAGGCTAAAGCAATCCTCACACACACAGGAGGGAAGAGTGTCAACAAACAGACTACAGTGTCCAGACACATAGGAGAGTATTTTGTCCCTAGACAGGAAAGTACCGTGTCCAGACGCAGGAGTGTACAGTGCGAACGACATGGGAGAGTAGTGGCCATACACAGGAGAGTATAGTGTCCGCACACACAGAAGAGTATTCGATCCACACACAGGCATAAGCAATCCTCACAGACACAGGAGAGAACAGTGTCAACACACAGAATACATTGTCAACATACAGAATACTGTGTCGACACAAAGAGGAGAGTACAGTGTACACACAAATAGGAGAGTACAGTTTGCACACAGGCAATTACAGTGTCCACACACAGGAGAGTAAAGTGCGAAACACATGTGAGAGTACAGTGTCCATACACAGAAGAGTACCATGTCCATACACAGGAGAAAACAGTGCAAAAATACACAGGAGAGAACAGTGTCCACACATACAGAAGGGTACAGTATCCAAGCACAGAAGTGTACAGTGTCCAAGTACAGAAGAGTAACGTGTCCATGCACTGGAGACAATGGTGTCCATACATAGGAGAGTACAGTGTCCACATGCACAAGAGAATACAGTGTCCATGCAGATAAAGGAGTAATGTGTCGACACACAGGAGAATACAGTGTGAAACACATGGGAGAGTACACTGTCCATACACAGGAGAGTACAGTGTCCACACAAACTGGAGAGTATAGTGACGAAGCAAAGGAGAGTAGAGTGTCCATATACAGGAGAATATCATGTCCACACACACAGGAGAGTCCAGTGTCCACACATACTGGAGAGAATAGTATCCAATCACTGGAGAGTCGAGTGTCCATACACAGAGTACCATGTCCATACACACAGGAGAGTATTGTGTCCAATCACAGGAGAGTCCTGTGTCCACACACAGCCAAGAATAATGTCCACACAAACAGGAGAGAATAGTGTCCACGCATAGCAGAGTACAGTGTCCACACACACACACACACACACACACACACACACACACACACACACACACACACACACACACACACACACACACACACACACACACACACACACACACACACCCATGCGAGTACATTGTTCAAATACACAGTATCATACCATGTCTACGCATAGGAGTATACAATTTGCACAAACAGGAGAGTACATGCCCACAGACACGAGAATGCAGTGTCCACATACAGGAGAGTAGAGCGTCCACACACAGGAGAAAACAGTGCAAAAATACACAGGAGAGAACAGTGTCCACACAAACAAGCGACAACAGTGTGCACACACAGGAGCTACAGTGTCCACTCACACAGGAGAGTATCATTCCCACACACAGGCCAAAACTGCAAAAATACACAGGAGAGAACAGTGTCCACACATACTGGAGAGGACAGTGTCCAAGCAAAGAAGAGTAAAGTGTCCACACACCAGGGACTATAGTGTCGATACATGGGAGAATTCTGTGTCCACAAACACAAGAGAATACTGTGTTCAAGCACATAGGGGAGTAATGTGTCCATACACAGGAAAGTACAGTGTCCACACACAGGAGAGTACAGTGCGAAACACATGTGAGAGTACGGTGTACATTCACAGGAGAATACAGTGTCCACACATACAGAAGTATCCAATTACAGAAGTGTATAGTGTCCAAGTACAGAAGAGTAATGTGTCCACGCACTAGAGACAACAGTGTCCAAACATAGGAGCTGTCTCCACATACGCATCAGAATACAGTGTCCACGCACATAGGTGAGTAATATGCCCATACACAGGAGAATACAGTGTCCACACATACAGAAGTATACAATTGCAGAAGTGTCCAAGTACAGAAGAGTAACGTGTCCACGCACTAGAGACAACAGTGTCCATACATAGGAGCTGTCTCCACATACGCAAGAGAATACAGTGTCCACGCACATAGGTGAGTAATGTGTCCACAGACAGGAGAGTACAATGCGAAACACATGGGAGAGTACAATGTCCATACACAGCAGAGTACAGTGTCCACACACACAGGAGAAAACAGTGTCCAAGCACAGAAGACTACAGTGTCCATACACAGGAGAGTATTGTGACCACACACACAGGAGAATACAGTGCCACACCTATAGGATAGTAGCGTGTCCACACACAGGGGAGTAGAGTGTGCACACCCACACAGGAGTTAACAGTGTCAACACACAGGAGGGAACAGTGTCCAAACACAGGGGAGTTCAGTGCAAAACACATGGGAGAGGACATTGTCCACACACAGGAGAGTACAGTGCAAAACACATGGGAGAGTACAGTGTCAATACACAGGAGACTACAGTGTCCAAACTCACAAGAGAGAACAGTGTCAACATACCGAATATTGTGTCAAAGTACAGAATACTGTGGGACCTAAAGAGGGGAATACAGTATCTACACAATCAGGAGAGTAGAGTGTCAAGTCAAAGAAGAAAACAGTGCAAAAGTACACACGAGAGAACAGTGTTCACAAACAGGAGATTACCGTGTCCACACATACAGGAGAGTACAGTGTCCAAGCACAGAAGAGTAGAATGTCCATATCTGAGAGGTGTACCTTGTCCACACACACAGGTGAGCATTGTGTCGCCACACAGGAGAATCCAGTGTTCACACACAGGCAAGAGCAATGTCCACACAAACAGGAGAGCATAGTGTCCACACTCACAGGTAAGTAACATGTCCACACACACAGGAGAGTACAGTGTCCACACATACAGGAGAGAAGAGGGTCAACACAGAGACTACAGTGTCCACACACACAGGAGAGAACAGTGTCCACACACAGGATATTACAGTGTCTACACATACAGGAGAGTACACTGTCCAAGTACAGAAAAATACCATGTCCAATCACAGAAGTTTCCAGTGTCCATACACAGAAGACGACTGTGACAACACACACAGGACAATACAGTGCCACACACATAGGATATTAGCATATCCACAGACAAGAGAGAAGAGTGTCCAAACACACAGGAGAGAACAGTGTCAACACACAGGAGGGAACAGTGTCCACACACAGGAGAGTAGAGTGTCTATACACAGGAGAGTACCGTGTCAACACACCCAGGAGACTACAGTGTCCACACACACAGGAGAGTATCGTGTCCACGCACAGGCGAGAACAGTGCTCACACACACAGGAGAGAAAAGTATCAATATACAGAATACAGTGTCGACACAAAGAGGAGAGGACAGTGTCAACACATACTGGAGAGAATAGTGTCCAAGCACAGGAGAGTCGAGTGTCCATGTACAGGAAAGTACTTTGTCCATACACACAGTAAAGTATTGTGGTCAATCACAGGAGAATCCAGTGTCCACACACAGGCAAGAACAATGTCCACATAAACAGGAGAGAATAGTGTCCACGCATAACAGAGTACAGTGTCCACACACACACACACACGAGAGTACATTGTCAATATACACAGTATCGTACCATATCTACACATAGGAGAATACAATGTGCACAAACAGGAGAGCGAAATGTCCACACACACTAGAGTGCAGTGTCCACACACAGGACAAAAAACAGTGCAAAAATACACAGGATAGTATAGTGTCCACACAAACAAGCGACAACAGTGTGCACACACAGGAGAGTACCGTGTCCACTCACACAGGAGAGTATCATTCCCACACACAGGAGAAAACAATGCAAAAATACACAGGAGAGAACAGTGTCCACACATACTAAAGAGTACAGTGTCCAAGCACCAAAGAATAACATGTCCATGCACCAGGGACTACAGTGTCTATACATGGGACAATACTGCGTCCACACATACAAGAGAATACTGTGTCCACGCACATAGAGCAGTAATGTGTCGATACTCAGGAAGGTACAGTGTCCACACACAGGAGAGTACAGTGCGAAACACATGCGAGTGTACAGTGTCCATACACAGAAGAGTACCATGTCCATACACAGGAGAAAACAGTGCAAAAATACACAGGAGAGAACAGTGTCCACACATACAGAAGGGTACAGTATCCAAACACAGAAGTGTACAGTGTCCAAGTACAGAAGAGTAACTTGTCCATGCACTGGAGACAATGGTGTCCATACATAGGAGAGTACAGTGCACAAGAGAATACAGTGTCCACGCACATAGTGGAGTAATGTGTCGACACACAGGACAATACAGTGCGAAACACATGGGAGAGTACAGTGTCCATACACAGGAGAGTATTGTGACCACACACACAGGAGAATACAGTGCGACACCCATAGGATAGTAGCGTGTCCACACACAGGGGAGTAGAGTGTCCACACCCACACAGGAGAGAACAGTGTCAACACACAGGAGGGAACAGTGTCCAGACGCAGGAGAGAATAGTGTCAACACACATAGGAGAATACAATGTCCACACACAGGAAAGTACAGTGTCCAAACACAGGGGAGTTCAGTGCGAAACACATGGGAGAGGACATTGTCCACACACAGGAGAGTACAGGGCAAAACACATGGGAGAGTACAGTGTCAATACACAGGAGACTACAGTGTCCACACTCACAGGAGAGAAGAGTGTCAACACACCGAATATTGTGTCAACGTACAGAATACTGTGTGGACCGAAAGAGGGGAATACAGTGTCTACACAAACAGTAGAGTAGAGTGTCAACTCAAAGAAGAAAACAGTGTAAAAGTACACAGGAGAGAACAATGTCCACAAACAGGAGATTACCGTGTCCACACATACAGGAGAGTACAGTGTCCAAGCACAGGAGAATACAGTGCGAAATACATGGGAGAATAGCGTGTCCATGCACAGCAGAATGGAATATCCATATACAGAGGTATACCTTATCCACACACACAGGTGAGCATTGTGTCGCCACACAGGAGAGTGCAGTGTCCAAACACAGGCGAGAACAATGTCGACACAAACAGGAGAGAACATTGTCCACTCACACACGAGAGTACCATGTCCACACATAGGAGAGTACAGTTTTCACACACTCAGGGGAGAACAATGTCAACACACAGTAGGCAACAGTGTCCACACACAGGAGAGAAAAGTGTCAACACAGAGAACAGTGTCAACAGACACAGGAGAGAAAAGTATCAACACACAGGAGGGAAGAGTGTCCAGACACAGGAGAGAACAGTGTCAACACGCATAGGAGAGTACAATGTCCACACACAGGAAAGTGCAGTGTCTTCACACAGGGGAGTACAGTGCAAAACACGTGAGAGAGCACAGTGTTCACACACAGGAGAGTAGAGTGTCCATACACAGGAAAGTATCGTGTCCACGCACAGGTGAGATCAGTGCTCACACACAAAGGAGAGAAAATTGTCAATATACAGAATACAGTATCGACACAAAGAGGAGAGTACAGTCTCCACACATACTGGAGAGAATACTATCCAAGCACAGGAGAGTCGAGAGTCCATATACAGGAGAGCCCAGTGTCCACACACAGGCAAGAACAATGTCCACACAAACAGGAGAGAATAGTGTCCACACTCACAGGTAAGTAACATGTCCACACAAACACGAGAGTACAGTGTCCACACCCAGGAATAGTACAGTGTCCACACACAGGAATAGTACAGTGTCCACACACAGGCAAGAACAATGTCCACACAAACAGGAGAGAATAGTGTCCACACACAGGAATAGTACAGTGTCCACACACAGGAGAAAACAGTGCAAAAATACACAGGAGAGTACAGTGTCCAAGTACAGAAGAGTAACGTGTCCAAGCACAAGAGGCATTAGTGTCCATACATAGGAGCTGTGTACACATACGCAAGAGAATACAGTGTCAACGCACATAGGTGAGTAATGTGTCCACACACAGGAGAGTACAGTGCGAAACACATGGGAGAGTACAGTGTCCATACATACAGGAGAGAAGAGGGTCAACACAGAGACTACAGTGTCCACACACACAGGAGAGAACAGTGTCCACACACAGGAAAGTACAGTGTCAACACATACAGGAGAGTACACTGTCCAAGTACAGAAAAATACCATGACCAATCACAGAAGTTTACAGTGTCCATACACAGGAGACTACTGTGACAACACACACAGGACAATACAGTGCCACACACATAGGATAGTAGCATGTCCACAGACAAGAGAGTAGAGTGTCCAAACACAGGAGAGTACCGCGTCCACCCACACAGGAGAGTACAGTGTCCATACACACAGGAGAGTATTGTGTCCATGCACGGGCGAGAACAGCGCTCACACACACAGGAGAGAAAAATATCAATATACAGAATACAGTGTCGATACAAAGAGGAGAGTACAGTGTCAACACATAATGGAGAGAATACTATCCAAGCACAGGAGAGTCGAGTGTCCATGTACAGGAAAGTACCATGTCCATACACACAGTAAAGTATTGTGTCCAATCACAGGAGAGTCCAGTGTCCACACACAGGCAAGAACAATGTCCACATAAACAGGAGAGAATAGTGTCCACGCATAACAGAGTACAGTGTCCACACACACACACGAGAGTACATTGTCAATATACACAGTATCGTACCATATCTACACATAGGAGAATACAATGTGCACAAACAGGAGAGCGAAATGTCCACACACACTAGAGTGCAGTGTCCACACACAGGACAAAAAACAGTGCAAAAATACACAGGATATTACAGTGTCCACACAAACAAGCGACAACAGTGTGCACACACAGCAGATTACAATGTCCACTCACACAGGAGAGTATCATTCCCACACACAGGAAAAAACAATGCAAAAATACACAGGAGAGAACAGTGTCCACACATACAGAAGAGTACAGTATCCAAGAACAGAAGTGTACAGTGTCCAAGTACAGAAGAAAAAAGTGTCCACGCACTGGAGACAATGGTATCCATACATAGGAGAGAATAGTGTCCACATGCACAAGAGAATACAGTATCCATGCAGATAGAGGAGTAATGTGCCGACACACAGGAGAATGCAGTGCGAAACACATAGGGGAGTACAGTGTCCATACACTGGAGACTACAGTGTCTACACATAAAGGAGAGTATTGTGTCCACACACAGGCTAAAGCAACCCTCACACATACAGTAGAGAAGAGAGTCAACACAGAGACTACATGTTCTCACACACAGGAGAGAACAGTGTCCAAGCACAGAAGAGTGCACTGTCCATACACAAGAGAGTCCAGTGTCTACACATACTGGAGAGAATAGTATCCAAGCACTGGAGAGTCGAGTGTCCATACACAGAGTACCATGTCCATACACACAGGAGAGTATTGTGTCCAATCACAGGAGAGTCCTGTGTCCACACACAGCCAAGAACAATGTCCACACAAACAGGAGAGAATAGTGTCCACGCATAGCAGAGTACAGTGTCCACACACACATACACACACACGCACACTCTCTCACACACACACACACACACACACACACACACACTCACACGCACACACACACACACACACACACACACACATGCGAGTACATTGTCCAAATACACAGTATCGTACCATTTCTACACATAGGAGTATACAATTTGCACAAACAGGAGAGTACATGCCCGCAGACACGAGAATGCAGTGTCCACCCACAGGAGAAATCAGTGCAAAAATACACAGGAGAGAACAGTGTCCACACATACTGGAGAGGACAGTGTCCAAGCAAAGAAGAGTAAAGTGTCCACACACCAGGGACTATAGTGTCGATACATGGGAGAAATCTGTGTCCACACACACAAGAGAATACTGTGTCCAAGCACATAGGGGAGTAATGTGTCCATACACAGGAAAGTACAGTGTCCACACACAGGAGAGTACAGTGCGAAACACATGTGAGAGTACGGTGTACATACACAGGAGAATACAGTGTCGACACATACAGAAGTATCCAATTACAGAAGTGTATAGTGTCCAAGTACAGAAGAGTAACGTGTCCACGCACTAGAGACAACAGTGTCCATACATAGGAGCTGTCTCCACATACGCAAGAGAATACAGTGTCCACGCACATAGGTGAGTAATGTGTCCATACACTGGAGAGTACAGTGTCCACACACAGAGGAGAGAACAGTGTCCAAGCACAGAAGACTACAGTGTCCATACACAGGAGAATATTGTGACCACACACACAGGAGAATACAGTGCCACACCCATAGGATAGTAGCGTGTCCACACACAGGGGAATATAGTGTCCACACGCACACAGGAGAGAACAGTGTCAACACACAGGAGGGAACAGTGTCCAGACACAGGAGAAAACAGTGTCAACACACATAGGAGAATACAACGTCCACACACAGGAAAGTACAGTGTCCAAACACAGGGGAGTTCAGTGCAAAACACATGGGAGAGTACAGTGTCAATACACAGGAGACTACAGTGTCCACACTCACAGGAGAGAAGAGTGACAACACACCGAATATTGTGTCAACGTACAGAATACTATGTGGACCGAAAGAGGGGAATACAGTGTCTACACAATCAGGAGAGTAGAGTGTCAAGTCAAAGAAGAAAACAGTGCAAAAGTACACAGGAGAGAACAGTGTTCACAAACAGGAGATTACCGTGTCCACACATACAGGAGAGTACAGTGTCCAAGCACAGAAGAGTAGAATGTCCATATCTGAGAGGTGTACCTTGTCCACACACACAGGTGAGCATTGTGTCGCCACACAGGAGAATCCAGTGTTCACACACACAGGAGAGAAGAGTGTCAACACACCGAATATTGTGTCAACGTACAGAATACTATGTGGACCGAAAGAGGGGAATACAGTGTCTACACAAACAGAAGAGTAGAGTGTCAACTCAAAGAAGAAAACAGTGCAAAAGTACACAGGAGAGAACAGTATCCACAAACTGGAGATTACCGTGTCCACACATACAGGAGAGTACAGTATCCAAGCACAGAAGAGTACAGTGTCCAAGCACAGGAGAGTACAGTGCGAAATACATGGGAGAATAGAGTGTCCATGCACAGGAGAATAGAATGTCCATATATGAGAGGTGTACCTTCTCCACACACACAGGTGAGCATTGTGTCGCCACACAGGAGAGTGCAGTGTCCAAACACAGGCGAGAACAATGTCGACACAAACAGGAGAGAACATTGTCCACTCACACACGAGAGTACCATGTCCACACAGAGGAGAGTACAGTTTTCACACACTCAGTGGAGAACAATGTCAACACACAGGAGGAAACAGTGTCCACACACAGGAGAGAAAAGTGTCAACACAGAGAACAGTGTCAACAGACACAGGAGAGTACAATGTCCACACATAGGAAAGTGCAGTGTCTTCACAAAGGGGAGTACAGTGCAAAACACGTGGGAGAGCACAGTGTTCACACACAGGAGAGTATCGTGTCCACACACAGGCAAGATCAATGTCCACATAAACAGGAGTGAATAGTGTCCACGCATAACAGAGTACAGTGTCCACACACACACACACGAGAGTACATTGTCAATATACACAGTATCGTACCATATCTACACATAGGAGAATACAATGTGCACAAACAGGAGAGCGAAATGTCCACACACACTAGAGTGCAGTGTCCACACACAGGACAAAAAACAGTGCAAAAATATACAGGGTAGTACAGTGTCCACACAAACAAGCGACAACAGTGTGCACACACAGCAGATTACAATGTCCACTCACACAGGAAAGTATCATTCCCACACACAGGAGAAAACAGTGCAAAAATACACAGGAGAGAACAGTGTCCACACATACTAAAGAGTACAGTGTCCAAGCACCAAATAATAACATGTCCATGCACCAGAGACTACAGTGACGATACATGGGACAATACTGCGTCCACACACACAAGAGAATACTATGTCCACGCACATAGAGCAGTAATGTGTCCATACTCAGGAAGGTACAGCGTCCACACACAGGAGAGTACAGTGCAAAACACATCCGAGAGTACAGTGTCCATACACAGAAGAGTACCATGTCCATACACAGGAGAAAACAGTGCAAAAATATACAGGAGAGAACAGTGTCCACACATACAGAAGGGTACAGTATCCAAGCACAGAAGTGTACAGTGTCCAAGTACAGAAGAGTAACGTGTCCATGCACTGGAGACAATGGTGTCCATACATAGGAGAGAATAGTGTCCACATGCACAAGAGAATACAGTGTCCATGCAGATAGAGGAGTAATGTGTCGACACACAGGAGAATGCAGTGCGAAACACATGGGAGAGTACAGTGTCCATACACAGGAGACTACAGTGTCTACACATAAAGGAGAGTATTGTGTCCACACACAGGCTAAAGCAACCCTCACACATACAGTAGAGAAGAGAGTCAACACAGAGACTACATGTTCTCACACACAGGAGAGAACAGTGTCCAAGCACAGAAGAGTACACTGTCCATACACAGGAGAGTCCTGTGTCCACACATACTGGAGAGAATAGTATCCAAGCACTGTGTCCATACACAGAGTACCATGTTCACACACACAGGAGAGTACAGTTTCAACACACAGGAGAAAAGAGTGCAAAAATACACCAGATAGAACAGTGTCCATACACAGCAGAGTACAGTGTCCACACACACAGGAGAGAACAGTGTCCAAGCACAGAAGAGTATAGTGTCCATACACAGGAGAGTAGAGTGTCCACACAAACTGGAGAGTATAGTGTCGAAGCAATGGAGAGTAGAGTGTCCATATACAGGAGAATATCATGTCCACACACACAGGAGAGTCCAATGTCCACACATAATGGAGAGAATAGTATCCAAGCACTGGAGAGTCGAGTGTCCATACACAGAGTACCATGTCCACACACACAGGAGGGTACAGTTTCAACACACAGGAGAAAAGAGTGCAAAAATACACCAGATAGAACAGTGTCCATACACAGTAGAGTAAAGTGTCCACACATATAGGAGTGTATTGTGTCCACACACTGGCAAAAGCAATGCTCACACATACAGGAGAGAAGAGAGTCAACACAGAGACTACATGTCCACACACACAAGAGAGAATAGTGTCCACGCATAGCAGAGTACAGTGTCCACACACACACATGCGAGTACATTGTCCAAATACACAGTATCGTACCATGTCTACACATGGGAGAATACAATGTGCACACACAGGAGAGTACAATGCCCACACACACGAGAGTACCGTGTCCACAAACACACAGGAGAGTAGAGTGTCCACACCAACAGGAGTGTACAATGCGAAACACATGTGAGACTACAGTTTCCATACACAGAAGAGTAACGTGTCCATACACAGGAGAAAACAGTGCAAAAATACACAGGAGAATACAGTGTCCAAGTACAGAAGAGTAACGTATCCATGCACTGGAGACAATGGTGTCCATACATAGGAGAGTACAGTGTCCACATGCACAAGAGGATACAGTGTCCACGCACAAAGGGGAGTAATGTGTCGACACACAGGATAATACAGTGCGAAACACATGGGAGAGTACAGTGTCCATACACAGGAGACTACAGTGTCTACACATAAAGGAGAGTATTGTGTCCACACACAGGCTAAAGCAACCCTCACACATACAGTAGAGAAGAGAGTCAACACAGAGACTACATGTTCTCACACACAGGAAAGAGCAGTGTCCAAAGAAGAGTACACTGTCCATACACAGGAGAGTACAGTGTCCACACACACAGGAGAGTACAGTGTCCACACACACAGGAGTGTACAGTGTCAACACATACTGGAGAGAATAGTATCCAAGCACTGGAGAGTCGAGTGTCCATACACAGAGTACAATGTCCATACACACAGGAGAGTCCTGTGTCCACACACAGCCAAGAACAATGTCCACACAAACAGGAGAGAATAGTGTCCACGCATAGCAGAGTACAGTGTCCACACACACATACACACACACACGCACACTCACTCACACACATACACACACACACATGCGAGTACATTGTCCAAATACACAGTATCGTACCATATCTACACATAGGAGAATACAATGTGCACAAAGAGGAGAGTACATGCCCACAGACACGAGAATGCAGTGTCCACACACAGGAGAGTACAGTGTCCACACACAGGAGAAAACAGTGCAAAAATACACAGGAGAGAATAGTGTCCACACAAACAAGCGACAACAGTGTGTACACACAGGAGGTACAGTGTCCACTCACACAGGAGAGTATCATTCCCACAAACAGGACAAAACAGTGCAAAAATACACAGGAGAGAACAGTGTCCACACATACAGAAGAGTACAGTATCCAAGAACAGAAGTGTACAGTGTCCAAGTACAGAAGAAAAAAGTGTCCACGCACTGGAGACAATGGTATCCATACATAGGAGAGAATAGTGTCCACATGCACAAGAGAATACAGTGTCCATGCAGATAGAGGAGTAATGTGCCGACACACAGGAGAATGCAGTGCGAAACACATAGGGGAGTACAGTGTCCATACACTGGAGACTACAGTGTCTACACATAAAGGAGAGTATTGTGTCCACACACAGGCTAAAGCAACCCTCACACATACAGTAGAGAAGAGAGTCAACACAGAGACTACATGTTCTCACACACAGGAGAGAACAGTGTCCAAGCACAGAAGAGTGCACTGTCCATACACAAGAGAGTCCAGTGTCTACACATACTGGAGAGAATAGTATCCAAGCACTGGAGAGTCGAGTGTCCATACACAGAGTACCATGTCCATACACACAGGAGAGTATTGTGTCCAATCACAGGAGAGTCCTGTGTCCACACACAGCCAAGAACAATGTCCACACAAACAGGAGAGAATAGTGTCCACGCATAGCAGAGTACAGTGTCCACACACACATACACACACACGCACACTCTCTCTCACACACACACACACACACACACACACACACTCACACACACACACACACAAACACACACACACACACACCCACACACACACACACACACACACACATGCGAGTACATTGTCCAAATACACAGTATCGTACCATTTCTACACATAGGAGTATACAATTTGCACAAACAGGAGAGTACATGCCCGCAGACACGAGAATGCAGTGTCCACCCACAGGAGAAATCAGTGCAAAAATACACAGGAGAGAACAGTGTCCACACATACTGGAGAGGACAGTGTCCAAGCAAAGAAGAGTAAAGTGTCCACACACCAGGGACTATAGTGTCGATACATGGGAGAAATCTGTGTCCACACACACAAGAGAATACTGTGTCCAAGCACATAGGGGAGTAATGTGTCCATACACAGGAAAGTACAGTGTCCACACACAGGAGAGTACAGTGCGAAACACATGTGAGAGTACGGTGTACATACACAGGAGAATACAGTGTCGACACATACAGAAGTATCCAATTACAGAAGTGTATAGTGTCCAAGTACAGAAGAGTAACGTGTCCACGCACTAGAGACAACAGTGTCCATACATAGGAGCTGTCTCCACATACGCAAGAGAATACAGTGTCCACGCACATAGGTGAGTAATGTGTCCATACACTGGAGAGTACAGTGTCCACACACAGAGGAGAGAACAGTGTCCAAGCACAGAAGACTACAGTGTCCATACACAGGAGAATATTGTGACCACACACACAGGAGAATACAGTGCCACACCCATAGGATAGTAGCGTGTCCACACACAGGGGAATATAGTGTCCACACGCACACAGGAGAGAACAGTGTCAACACACAGGAGGGAACAGTGTCCAGACACAGGAGAAAACAGTGTCAACACACATAGGAGAATACAACGTCCACACACAGGAAAGTACAGTGTCCAAACACAGGGGAGTTCAGTGCAAAACACATGGGAGAGTACAGTGTCAATACACAGGAGACTACAGTGTCCACACTCACAGGAGAGAAGAGTGACAACACACCGAATATTGTGTCAACGTACAGAATACTATGTGGACCGAAAGAGGGGAATACAGTGTCTACACAATCAGGAGAGTAGAGTGTCAAGTCAAAGAAGAAAACAGTGCAAAAGTACACAGGAGAGAACAGTGTTCACAAACAGGAGATTACCGTGTCCACACATACAGGAGAGTACAGTGTCCAAGCACAGAAGAGTAGAATGTCCATATCTGAGAGGTGTACCTTGTCCACACACACAGGTGAGCATTGTGTCGCCACACAGGAGAATCCAGTGTTCACACACACAGGAGAGAAGAGTGTCAACACACCGAATATTGTGTCAACGTACAGAATACTATGTGGACCGAAAGAGGGGAATACAGTGTCTACACAAACAGAAGAGTAGAGTGTCAACTCAAAGAAGAAAACAGTGCAAAAGTACACAGGAGAGAACAGTATCCACAAACTGGAGATTACCGTGTCCACACATACAGGAGAGTACAGTATCCAAGCACAGAAGAGTACAGTGTCCAAGCACAGGAGAGTACAGTGCGAAATACATGGGAGAATAGAGTGTCCATGCACAGGAGAATAGAATGTCCATATATGAGAGGTGTACCTTCTCCACACACACAGGTGAGCATTGTGTCGCCACACAGGAGAGTGCAGTGTCCAAACACAGGCGAGAACAATGTCGACACAAACAGGAGAGAACATTGTCCACTCACACACGAGAGTACCATGTCCACACAGAGGAGAGTACAGTTTTCACACACTCAGTGGAGAACAATGTCAACACACAGGAGGAAACAGTGTCCACACACAGGAGAGAAAAGTGTCAACACAGAGAACAGTGTCAACAGACACAGGAGAGTACAATGTCCACACATAGGAAAGTGCAGTGTCTTCACAAAGGGGAGTACAGTGCAAAACACGTGGGAGAGCACAGTGTTCACACACAGGAGAGTATCGTGTCCACACACAGGCAAGATCAATGTCCACATAAACAGGAGTGAATAGTGTCCACGCATAACAGAGTACAGTGTCCACACACACACACACGAGAGTACATTGTCAATATACACAGTATCGTACCATATCTACACATAGGAGAATACAATGTGCACAAACAGGAGAGCGAAATGTCCACACACACTAGAGTGCAGTGTCCACACACAGGACAAAAAACAGTGCAAAAATATACAGGGTAGTACAGTGTCCACACAAACAAGCGACAACAGTGTGCACACACAGCAGATTACAATGTCCACTCACACAGGAAAGTATCATTCCCACACACAGGAGAAAACAGTGCAAAAATACACAGGAGAGAACAGTGTCCACACATACTAAAGAGTACAGTGTCCAAGCACCAAAGAATAACATGTCCATGCACCAGAGACTACAGTGACGATACATGGGACAATACTGCATCCACACACACAAGAGAATACTATGTCCACGCACATAGAGCAGTAATGTGTCCATACTCAGGAAGGTACAGCGTCCACACACAGGAGAGTACAGTGCAAAACACATCCGAGAGTACAGTGTCCATACACAGAAGAGTACCATGTCCATACACAGGAGAAAACAGTGCAAAAATATACAGGAGAGAACAGTGTCCACACATACAGAAGGGTACAGTATCCAAGCACAGAAGTGTACAGTGTCCAAGTACAGAAGAGTAACGTGTCCATGCACTGGAGACAATGGTGTCCATACATAGGAGAGAATAGTGTCCACATGCACAAGAGAATACAGTGTCCATGCAGATAGAGGAGTAATGTGTCGACACACAGGAGAATGCAGTGCGAAACACATGGGAGAGTACAGTGTCCATACACAGGAGACTACAGTGTCTACACATAAAGGAGAGTATTGTGTCCACACACAGGCTAAAGCAACCCTCACACATACAGTAGAGAAGAGAGTCAACACAGAGACTACATGTTCTCACACACAGGAGAGAACAGTGTCCAAGCACAGAAGAGTACACTGTCCATACACAGGAGAGTCCTGTGTCCACACATACTGGAGAGAATAGTATCCAAGCACTGTGTCCATACACAGAGTACCATGTTCACACACACAGGAGAGTACAGTTTCAACACACAGGAGAAAAGAGTGCAAAAATACACCAGATAGAACAGTGTCCATACACAGCAGAGTACAGTGTCCACACACACAGGAGAGAACAGTGTCCAAGCACAGAAGAGTATAGTGTCCATACACAGGAGAGTAGAGTGTCCACACAAACTGGAGAGTATAGTGTCGAAGCAATGGAGAGTAGAGTGTCCATATACAGGAGAATATCATGTCCACACACACAGGAGAGTCCAATGTCCACACATAATGGAGAGAATAGTATCCAAGCACTGGAGAGTCGAGTGTCCATACACAGAGTACCATGTCCACACACACAGGAGGGTACAGTTTCAACACACAGGAGAAAAGAGTGCAAAAATACACCAGATAGAACAGTGTCCATACACAGTAGAGTAAAGTGTCCACACATATAGGAGTGTATTGTGTCCACACACTGGCAAAAGCAATGCTCACACATACAGGAGAGAAGAGAGTCAACACAGAGACTACATGTCCACACACACAAGAGAGAATAGTGTCCACGCATAGCAGAGTACAGTGTCCACACACACACATGCGAGTACATTGTCCAAATACACAGTATCGTACCATGTCTACACATGGGAGAATACAATGTGCACACACAGGAGAGTACAATGCCCACACACACGAGAGTACCGTGTCCACAAACACACAGGAGAGTAGATTGTCCACACCAACAGGAGTGTACAATGCGAAACACATGTGAGACTACAGTTTCCATACACAGAAGAGTAACGTGTCCATACACAGGAGAAAACAGTGCAAAAATACACAGGAGAATACAGTGTCCAAGTACAGAAGAGTAACGTATCCATGCACTGGAGACAATGGTGTCCATACATAGGAGAGTACAGTGTCCACATGCACAAGAGGATACAGTGTCCACGCACAAAGGGGAGTAATGTGTCGACACACAGGATAATACAGTGCGAAACACATGGGAGAGTACAGTGTCCATACACAGGAGACTACAGTGTCTACACATAAAGGAGAGTATTGTGTCCACACACAGGCTAAAGCAACCCTCACACATACAGTAGAGAAGAGAGTCAACACAGAGACTACATGTTCTCACACACAGGAAAGAGCAGTGTCCAAAGAAGAGTACACTGTCCATACACAGGAGAGTACAGTGTCCACACACACAGGAGAGTACAGTGTCCACACACACAGGAGTGTACAGTGTCAACACATACTGGAGAGAATAGTATCCAAGCACTGGAGAGTCGAGTGTCCATACACAGAGTACAATGTCCATACACACAGGAGAGTCCTGTGTCCACACACAGCCAAGAACAATGTCCACACAAACAGGAGAGAATAGTGTCCACGCATAGCAGAGTACAGTGTCCACACACACATACACACACACACGCACACTCACTCACACACATACACACACACACATGCGAGTACATTGTCCAAATACACAGTATCGTACCATATCTACACATAGGAGAATACAATGTGCACAAAGAGGAGAGTACATGCCCACAGACACGAGAATGCAGTGTCCACACACAGGAGAGTACAGTGTCCACGCACAGGAGAAAACAGTGCAAAAATACACAGGAGAGAATAGTGTCCACACAAACAAGCGACAACAGTGTGTACACACAGGAGGTACAGTGTCCACTCACACAGGAGAGTATCATTCCCACAAACAGGACAAAACAGTGCAAAAATACACAGGAGAGAACAGTGTCCACACATACAGAAGAGTACAGTATCCAAGAACAGAAGTGTACAGTGTCCAAGTACAGAAGAAAAAAGTGTCCACGCACTGGAGACAATGGTATCCATACATAGGAGAGAATAGTGTCCACATGCACAAGAGAATACAGTGTCCATGCAGATAGAGGAGTAATGTGCCGACACACAGGAGAATGCAGTGCGAAACACATAGGGGAGTACAGTGTCCATACACTGGAGACTACAGTGTCTACACATAAAGGAGAGTATTGTGTCCACACACAGGCTAAAGCAACCCTCACACATACAGTAGAGAAGAGAGTCAACACAGAGACTACATGTTCTCACACACAGGAGAGAACAGTGTCCAAGCACAGAAGAGTGCACTGTCCATACACAAGAGAGTCCAGTGTCTACACATACTGGAGAGAATAGTATCCAAGCACTGGAGAGTCGAGTGTCCATACACAGAGTACCATGTCCATACACACAGGAGAGTATTGTGTCCAATCACAGGAGAGTCCTGTGTCCACACACAGCCAAGAACAATGTCCACACAAACAGGAGAGAATAGTGTCCACGCATAGCAGAGTACAGTGTCCACACACACATACACACACACGCACACTCTCTCTCACACACACACACACACACACACACACACACACACACTCACACACACACACACACAAACACACACACACACACACCCACACACACACACACACACACACACACATGCGAGTACATTGTCCAAATACACAGTATCGTACCATTTCTACACATAGGAGTATACAATTTGCACAAACAGGAGAGTACATGCCCGCAGACACGAGAATGCAGTGTCCACCCACAGGAGAAATCAGTGCAAAAATACACAGGAGAGAACAGTGTCCACACATACTGGAGAGGACAGTGTCCAAGCAAAGAAGAGTAAAGTGTCCACACACCAGGGACTATAGTGTCGATACATGGGAGAAATCTGTGTCCACACACACAAGAGAATACTGTGTCCAAGCACATAGGGGAGTAATGTGTCCATACACAGGAAAGTACAGTGTCCACACACAGGAGAGTACAGTGCGAAACACATGTGAGAGTACGGTGTACATACACAGGAGAATACAGTGTCGACACATACAGAAGTATCCAATTACAGAAGTGTATAGTGTCCAAGTACAGAAGAGTAACGTGTCCACGCACTAGAGACAACAGTGTCCATACATAGGAGCTGTCTCCACATACGCAAGAGAATACAGTGTCCACGCACATAGGTGAGTAATGTGTCCATACACTGGAGAGTACAGTGTCCACACACAGAGGAGAGAACAGTGTCCAAGCACAGAAGACTACAGTGTCCATACACAGGAGAATATTGTGACCACACACACAGGAGAATACAGTGCCACACCCATAGGATAGTAGCGTGTCCACACACAGGGGAATATAGTGTCCACACGCACACAGGAGAGAACAGTGTCAACACACAGGAGGGAACAGTGTCCAGACACAGGAGAAAACAGTGTCAACACACATAGGAGAATACAACGTCCACACACAGGAAAGTACAGTGTCCAAACACAGGGGAGTTCAGTGCAAAACACATGGGAGAGTACAGTGTCAATACACAGGAGACTACAGTGTCCACACTCACAGGAGAGAAGAGTGACAACACACCGAATATTGTGTCAACGTACAGAATACTATGTGGACCGAAAGAGGGGAATACAGTGTCTACACAATCAGGAGAGTAGAGTGTCAAGTCAAAGAAGAAAACAGTGCAAAAGTACACAGGAGAGAACAGTGTTCACAAACAGGAGATTACCGTGTCCACACATACAGGAGAGTACAGTGTCCAAGCACAGAAGAGTAGAATGTCCATATCTGAGAGGTGTACCTTGTCCACACACACAGGTGAGCATTGTGTCGCCACACAGGAGAATCCAGTGTTCACACACACAGGAGAGAAGAGTGTCAACACACCGAATATTGTGTCAACGTACAGAATACTATGTGGACCGAAAGAGGGGAATACAGTGTCTACACAAACAGAAGAGTAGAGTGTCAACTCAAAGAAGAAAACAGTGCAAAAGTACACAGGAGAGAACAGTATCCACAAACTGGAGATTACCGTGTCCACACATACAGGAGAGTACAGTATCCAAGCACAGAAGAGTACAGTGTCCAAGCACAGGAGAGTACAGTGCGAAATACATGGGAGAATAGAGTGTCCATGCACAGGAGAATAGAATGTCCATATATGAGAGGTGTACCTTCTCCACACACACAGGTGAGCATTGTGTCGCCACACAGGAGAGTGCAGTGTCCAAACACAGGCGAGAACAATGTCGACACAAACAGGAGAGAACATTGTCCACTCACACACGAGAGTACCATGTCCACACAGAGGAGAGTACAGTTTTCACACACTCAGTGGAGAACAATGTCAACACACAGGAGGAAACAGTGTCCACACACAGGAGAGAAAAGTGTCAACACAGAGAACAGTGTCAACAGACACAGGAGAGTACAATGTCCACACATAGGAAAGTGCAGTGTCTTCACAAAGGGGAGTACAGTGCAAAACACGTGGGAGAGCACAGTGTTCACACACAGGAGAGTATCGTGTCCACACACAGGCAAGATCAATGTCCACATAAACAGGAGTGAATAGTGTCCACGCATAACAGAGTACAGTGTCCACACACACACACACGAGAGTACATTGTCAATATACACAGTATCGTACCATATCTACACATAGGAGAATACAATGTGCACAAACAGGAGAGCGAAATGTCCACACACACTAGAGTGCAGTGTCCACACACAGGACAAAAAACAGTGCAAAAATATACAGGGTAGTACAGTGTCCACACAAACAAGCGACAACAGTGTGCACACACAGCAGATTACAATGTCCACTCACACAGGAAAGTATCATTCCCACACACAGGAGAAAACAGTGCAAAAATACACAGGAGAGAACAGTGTCCACACATACTAAAGAGTACAGTGTCCAAGCACCAAAGAATAACATGTCCATGCACCAGAGACTACAGTGACGATACATGGGACAATACTGCATCCACACACACAAGAGAATACTATGTCCACGCACATAGAGCAGTAATGTGTCCATACTCAGGAAGGTACAGCGTCCACACACAGGAGAGTACAGTGCAAAACACATCCGAGAGTACAGTGTCCATACACAGAAGAGTACCATGTCCATACACAGGAGAAAACAGTGCAAAAATATACAGGAGAGAACAGTGTCCACACATACAGAAGGGTACAGTATCCAAGCACAGAAGTGTACAGTGTCCAAGTACAGAAGAGTAACGTGTCCATGCACTGGAGACAATGGTGTCCATACATAGGAGAGAATAGTGTCCACATGCACAAGAGAATACAGTGTCCATGCAGATAGAGGAGTAATGTGTCGACACACAGGAGAATGCAGTGCGAAACACATGGGAGAGTACAGTGTCCATACACAGGAGACTACAGTGTCTACACATAAAGGAGAGTATTGTGTCCACACACAGGCTAAAGCAACCCTCACACATACAGTAGAGAAGAGAGTCAACACAGAGACTACATGTTCTCACACACAGGAGAGAACAGTGTCCAAGCACAGAAGAGTACACTGTCCATACACAGGAGAGTCCTGTGTCCACACATACTGGAGAGAATAGTATCCAAGCACTGTGTCCATACACAGAGTACCATGTTCACACACACAGGAGAGTACAGTTTCAACACACAGGAGAAAAGAGTGCAAAAATACACCAGATAGAACAGTGTCCATACACAGCAGAGTACAGTGTCCACACACACAGGAGAGAACAGTGTCCAAGCACAGAAGAGTATAGTGTCCATACACAGGAGAGTAGAGTGTCCACACAAACTGGAGAGTATAGTGTCGAAGCAATGGAGAGTAGAGTGTCCATATACAGGAGAATATCATGTCCACACACACAGGAGAGTCCAATGTCCACACATAATGGAGAGAATAGTATCCAAGCACTGGAGAGTCGAGTGTCCATACACAGAGTACCATGTCCACACACACAGGAGGGTACAGTTTCAACACACAGGAGAAAAGAGTGCAAAAATACACCAGATAGAACAGTGTCCATACACAGTAGAGTAAAGTGTCCACACATATAGGAGTGTATTGTGTCCACACACTGGCAAAAGCAATGCTCACACATACAGGAGAGAAGAGAGTCAACACAGAGACTACATGTCCACACACACAAGAGAGAATAGTGTCCACGCATAGCAGAGTACAGTGTCCACACACACACATGCGAGTACATTGTCCAAATACACAGTATCGTACCATGTCTACACATGGGAGAATACAATGTGCACACACAGGAGAGTACAATGCCCACACACACGAGAGTACCGTGTCCACAAACACACAGGAGAGTAGATTGTCCACACCAACAGGAGTGTACAATGCGAAACACATGTGAGACTACAGTTTCCATACACAGAAGAGTAACGTGTCCATACACAGGAGAAAACAGTGCAAAAATACACAGGAGAATACAGTGTCCAAGTACAGAAGAGTAACGTATCCATGCACTGGAGACAATGGTGTCCATACATAGGAGAGTACAGTGTCCACATGCACAAGAGGATACAGTGTCCACGCACAAAGGGGAGTAATGTGTCGACACACAGGATA
The DNA here is from genome assembly GCF_036971445.1 of Narcine bancroftii. Classification (NCBI taxonomy): domain Eukaryota; kingdom Metazoa; phylum Chordata; class Chondrichthyes; order Torpediniformes; family Narcinidae; genus Narcine; species Narcine bancroftii. Next base: position 65,174,916 of record NC_091480.1, on the reverse strand, counting down.
ATACAGTGCGAAACACATGGGAGAGTACAGTGTCCATACACAGGAGACTACAGTGTCTACACATAAAGGAGAGTATTGTGTCCACACACAGGCTAAAGCAACCCTCACACATACAGTAGAGAAGAGAGTCAACACAGAGACTACATGTTCTCACACACAGGAAAGAGCAGTGTCCAAAGAAGAGTACACTGTCCATACACAGGAGAGTACAGTGTCCACACACACAGGAGAGTACAGTGTCCACACACACAGGAGTGTACAGTGTCAACACATACTGGAGAGAATAGTATCCAAGCACTGGAGAGTCGAGTGTCCATACACAGAGTACAATGTCCATACACACAGGAGAGTCCTGTGTCCACACACAGCCAAGAACAATGTCCACACAAACAGGAGAGAATAGTGTCCACGCATAGCAGAGTACAGTGTCCACACACACATACACACACACACGCACACTCACTCACACACATACACACACACACATACGAGTACATTGTCCAAATACACAGTATCGTACCATATCTACACATAGGAGAATACAATGTGCACAAAGAGGAGAGTACATGCCCACAGACACGAGAATGCAGTGTCCACACACAGGAGAGTACAGTGTCCACACACAGGAGAAAACAGTGCAAAAATACACAGGAGAGAATAGTGTCCACACAAACAAGCGACAACAGTGTGTACACACAGGAGGTACAGTGTCCACTCACACAGGAGAGTATCATTCCCACAAACAGGACAAAACAGTGCAAAAATACACAAGAGAGAACGGTGTCCACACATACTGGAGAGGACAGTGTCCAAGCAAAGAAGAGTAGTGTCCACACACCAGGGACAAAAGTGTCGATACATGGGAGAATTCTGTGTCCACACGCACAAGAGAATACTGTGTTCAAGCACATAGGGGAGTAATCTGTCCATACACAGGAAAGTACAGTGTCCACACACAGGAGAGTAAGGTGCGAAACACATGTGAGAGTACAGTGTACATACACAGGAGAATACAGTGTACACACATACAGAAGTATCCAGTTATAGAAGTGTCCAAGTACAGAAGAGTAACGTGTCCACGCACTATAGATAACAGTGTCCATACATAGGAGCTATCTCCACATACACATCAGAATACAGTGTCCACGCACATAGGTGAGTAATGTGTCCACACACAGGAGAGTACAGTGCGAAACACATGGGAGAGTACAATGTCCATACACAGCAGAGTACAGTGTCCACACACACAGGAGAGAACAGTGTCCAAGCACAGAAGACTACAGTGTCCATACACAGGAGAGTATTGTGACCACACACAGGAGAATACAGTGCCACACCCATAGGATAGTAGCATGTCCACACACAAGGGAGTAGAGTGTCCACACCCACACAGGAGAGAACAGTGTCAACACACAGGAGGGAACAGTGTCCAGACACAGGAGAGAACAGTGTCAACACACATAGGAGAATACAATGTCCACACACAGGAAAGTACTGTGTCCAAACACAGGGGAGTTCAGTGCGAAACACATGGGAGAGCACATTGTCCACACACAGGAGAGTACAGTGCAATACACATGGGAGAGTACAGTGTCAATACACAGGAGACTACAGTGTCCACACTCACAGGAGAGAAGAGTGTCAACACACCGAATATTGTGTCAACGTACAGAATACTGTGTGGACCGAAAGAGGGGAATACAGTGTCTACACAAACAGAAGAGTAGAGTTTCAACTCAAAGAAGAAAACAGTTCAAAAGTACACAGGAGAGAACAGTGTTCACAAACAGGTGATTACCGTGTCCACACATACAGGAGAGTACAGTGTCCAAGCACAGAAGAGTACAGTGTCCAAGCACAGGAGAATACAGTGCGAAATACATGGGAGAATAGAGTGTCCATGCACAGGAGTATAGAATGTCCATATACAGAGGTGTACCTTGTCCACACACACAGGTGAGCATTGTGTCCCCACACAGGAGAGTGCAGTGTCCAAACACAGATGAGAACAATGTCCACATAAACAGGAGATAACATTGTACACTCACACACGAGTGTACCATGTCCACACAGAGGAGAGTACAGTTTTCACACACTCAGGGGAGAACAATGTCAACACACAGGAGGGAACAGTGTCCACACACAGGAGAGAAAAGTGTCAACACAGAGAACAGTGTCAACAGACACAGGAGAGAAAAGTATCAACACACAGGAGGGAAGAGTGTCCAGACACAGGAGAGAACAGTGTCAACACGCATAGGAGAGTACAATGTCCACACACAGGAAAGTGCAGTGTCTTCACACAGGGGAGTACAGTGCAAAACACGTGGGAGAGCACAGTGTCCATACACAGGAGAGTACCGTGTCGACACACACAGGAGAGTATCGTGTCCACGCGCTGGTGAGATCAGTGCTCACACACAAAGGAGAGAAAATTGTCAATATACAGAATATAGTATCGACACAAAGAGGAGAGTACAGTGTACACACATACTGGAGAGAATAGTATCCAAGCACATGAGAGTCGAGAGTCCATATACAGGAGAGCCCAGTGTCCACACACAGGAAGGAACAATGTCCACACAAACAGGAGAGAATAGTGTCCAAGCACATGAGAGTCGAGAGTCCATATACAGAAGAGCCCAGTGTCCACACACAGGAAGGAACAATGTCCACACAAACAGGAGAGAATAGTGTCCACACTCACAGGTAAGTAACATGTCCACACACACAGGAGAGTACAGTGTCCACGCACAAGAAAGTACAGTGTCCAGACACCGTAGAGTACAGACTCTACACACACAGGATACTTCCATGTAAACACATTGGAGAATATAGTGTCCACATACAAGAGAGTACAATGTCATCACATAGGAGAGAACAGTGTCCGCGAATAGCAGAGTACAGTGTCCACACACACACACGAGAATACATTGTCCATATACACAGTATAGTACCATGTCTACACATAGGAGAGTACAGCTTCAACACACAGGAGAAAAGAGTGCAAAAATACACCAGATAGAACAGTGTCCAGGCAAAGGAGAGTAGTGCCCACATACACAAGGGAATACACTGTCCACGCACATAGGAGAGTATTGTGTCCACACACAGGCGAAAGCAATGCTCACACATACAGGAGAGAAGAGAGTCAACACAAAGACTACATGTCCACACTCACAAGAGAGAATTGTGTCCACGCATAGCAGAGTACAGTGTCCACACACACACATGCGAGTACATTGTCCAAATACACAGTATCGTACCATGTCTACACATAGGAGAATACAACGTGCACAAACTGGAGAGTACAATGCCCACACACATGAGAGTACAGTGTCCACACAGAGGAATAGTACAGTGTCCACATACAGGAGAAAACAGTGCAAAAATACTCAGGAGAGTACACTGTCCAAGTACAGAAGAGTAACGTGTCCATGCACTAGAGACATCAGTGTCCATACATAGGAGCTGTGACAACATACGCAAGAGAATACAGTGTCCATGCACATAGGTGAGTAATGTGTCCACACACAGGAGAGTACAGTGCGAAACACATGGGAGAGTACAGTGTCCATACACAGGAGAGTACAGTGCGAAACACATGGGAGAGTACAGTGTCCATACACAGGAGAGTACAGTGTCCACACATACAGGAGAGAAGAGTGTCAACACAGAGACTACAGTGTCCACACACACAGGAGAGAACAGTGTCAACACACAGGAAAGTACAGTGTCAACACATACAGGAGAGTACACTGTCCAAGTACAGAAAAATACCATGTCCAATCACAGAAGTTTCCAGTGTCCATACACAGGAGACTACTGTGACAACACACACAGGACAATACAGTGCCAGACACATAGGATAGTAGCATGTCCACAGAAAGGAGAGTAGAGTGTCCAAACACACAGGAGAGAACAGTGTCAACACACAGGGGACTACAGTGTCCACACACACTGGAGAGTATTGTGTCCACGCACGGGCGAGAACAGCGCTCACACACACAGGAGAGAAAAGTATCAATATACAGAATACAGTGTCGACACAAAGAGGAGAGTACAGTGTCAACACATAATGGAGAGAATAGTATCCAAGCACAGGAGAGTCGAGTGTCCATGTACAGGAAAGTACCATGTCCATACACACAGTAAAGTATTGTGTCCAATCACAGGAGAGTACAGTGTCCACACATACAGGAGAGAAGAGTGTCAACACAGACACTACAGTGTCCACACACACAGGAGAGAACAGTGTCCACACATAGGAGGGAACAGTGTCCACACACAGGAGAGTAGAGTGTCCATACAGAGGAGAGTACCATGTACACACACACAGGGGAGTACAGTGTCCACACACACAGGAGAGTATCGTGTCCACGCACGGGCGAGAACAGCGCTCACACACACAGGAGAGAAAAGTATCAATATACAGAATACAGTGTCGACACAAAGAGGAGAGTACAGTGTCAACACATACTGGAGAGAATAGTGTCCAAGCACAGGAGAGTCGAGTGTCCATGTACAGGAAAGTACCATGTCCATACACACAGTAAAGTATTGTGTCCAATCACAGGAGAGTCCAGTGTCCACACACAGGCAAGAACAATGTCCACATAAACAGGAGTGAATAGTGTCCACGCATAACAGAGTACAGTGTCCACACACACACACGAGAGTACATTGTCAATATACACAGTATCGTACCATATCTACACATAGGAGAATACAATGTGCACAAACAGGAGAGCGAAATGTCCACACACACTAGAGTGCAGTGTCCACACACAGGACAAAAAACAGTGCAAAAATATACAGGGTAGTACAGTGTCCACACAAACAAGCGACAACAGTGTGCACACACAGCAGATTACAATGTCCACTCACACAGGAAAGTATCATTCCCACACACAGGAGAAAACAGTGCAAAAATACACAGGAGAGAACAGTGTCCACACATACTAAAGAGTACAGTGTCCAAGCACCAAAGAATAACATGTCCATGCACCAGAGACTACAGTGACGATACATGGGACAATACTGCATCCACACACACAAGAGAATACTATGTCCACGCACATAGAGCAGTAATGTGTCCATACTCAGGAAGGTACAGCGTCCACACACAGGAGAGTACAGTGCAAAACACATCCGAGAGTACAGTGTCCATACACAGAAGAGTACCATGTCCATACACAGGAGAAAACAGTGCAAAAATATACAGGAGAGAACAGTGTCCACACATACAGAAGGGTACAGTATCCAAGCACAGAAGTGTACAGTGTCCAAGTACAGAAGAGTAACGTGTCCATGCACTGGAGACAATGGTGTCCATACATAGGAGAGAATAGTGTCCACATGCACAAGAGAATACAGTGTCCATGCAGATAGAGGAGTAATGTGTCGACACACAGGAGAATGCAGTGCGAAACACATGGGAGAGTACAGTGTCCATACACAGGAGACTACAGTGTCTACACATAAAGGAGAGTATTGTGTCCACACACAGGCTAAAGCAACCCTCACACATACAGTAGAGAAGAGAGTCAACACAGAGACTACATGTTCTCACACACAGGAGAGAACAGTGTCCAAGCACAGAAGAGTACACTGTCCATACACAGGAGAGTCCTGTGTCCACACATACTGGAGAGAATAGTATCCAAGCACTGTGTCCATACACAGAGTACCATGTTCACACACACAGGAGAGTACAGTTTCAACACACAGGAGAAAAGAGTGCAAAAATACACCAGATAGAACAGTGTCCATACACAGCAGAGTACAGTGTCCACACACACAGGAGAGAACAGTGTCCAAGCACAGAAGAGTATAGTGTCCATACACAGGAGAGTAGAGTGTCCACACAAACTGGAGAGTATAGTGTCGAAGCAATGGAGAGTAGAGTGTCCATATACAGGAGAATATCATGTCCACACACACAGGAGAGTCCAATGTCCACACATAATGGAGAGAATAGTATCCAAGCACTGGAGAGTCGAGTGTCCATACACAGAGTACCATGTCCACACACACAGGAGGGTACAGTTTCAACACACAGGAGAAAAGAGTGCAAAAATACACCAGATAGAACAGTGTCCATACACAGTAGAGTAAAGTGTCCACACATATAGGAGTGTATTGTGTCCACACACTGGCAAAAGCAATGCTCACACATACAGGAGAGAAGAGAGTCAACACAGAGACTACATGTCCACACACACAAGAGAGAATAGTGTCCACGCATAGCAGAGTACAGTGTCCACACACACACATGCGAGTACATTGTCCAAATACACAGTATCGTACCATGTCTACACATGGGAGAATACAATGTGCACACACAGGAGAGTACAATGCCCACACACACGAGAGTACCGTGTCCACACACACACAGGAGAGTAGAGTGTCCACACCAACAGGAGTGTACAATGCGAAACACATGTGAGACTACAGTTTCCATACACAGAAGAGTAACGTGTCCATACACAGGAGAAAACAGTGCAAAAATACACAGGAGAGAACAGTGTCCACACATACAGAAGGGTACAGTATCCAAACACAGAAGTGTACAGTGTCCAAGTACAGAAGAGTAACTTGTCCATGCACTGGAGACAATGGTGTCCATACATAGGAGAGTACAGTGCACAAGAGAATACAGTGTCCACGCACATAGGGGAGTAATGTGTCGACACACAAGATAATACAGTGCGAAACACATGGGAGAGTACAGTGTCCATACACAGGAGATTACAGTGTCTACACATAAAGGAGAGTATTGTGTCCACACACATTCTAAAGCAACCCTCACACATACAGTAGAGAAGAGAGTCATCACAGAGACTACATGTCCACACACACAGGAGAGAACAGTGTTCAAGCACAGAAGAGTACACTGTCCATACACAGGAGAGTACAGTGTCCACACAAACTGGAGAGTATAGTGTCGAAGCAAAGGAGAGTAGAGTGTCCATATACAGGAGAGCATCATGTCCACACATACAGGAGAGAACAGTGTCCAAGCACAGAGGAGTACACTGTCCATACACAGCAGAGTACAGTGTCCACACACACAGGAGAGAACAGTGTCCAAGCACAGAAGACTACAGTGTCCATACACAGGAGAGTATTGTGACCACACACACAGGAGAATACAGTGCCACACCCATAGGATAGTAGCGTGTCCACACACAGGGGAGTAGAGTGTCCACACCCACACAGGAGAAAACAGTGTCAACACACAGGAGGGAACAGTGTCCAGACACAGGAGAAACAGTGTCAACACACATAGGAGAATACAATGTCCACACACAGGAAAGTACATTGTCCAAATACAGGGGAGTTCAGTGCGAAACACATGGGAGAGTACAGTGTCAATACACAGGAGACTACAGTGTCCACACTCACAGGAGAGAAGACTGTCAACACACCGAGTATTGTGTCAACGTACAGAATACTGTGTGGACCGAAAGAGGGGAATACAGTGTCTACACAAACAGAAGAGTAGAGTGTCAACTCAAAGAAGAAAACAGTGCAAAAGTACACAGGAGAGAACAGTGTCCACAAACAGGAGATTACCGTGTCCACACATACAGGAGAGTACAGTGTCCAAGCACAGAAGAGTACAGTGTCCAAGCACAGAAGAGTACAGTGTCCATGCACAGGAGAATAGAATGTCCATATATCAGAGGTGTACCTTGTCCACACACACAGGTGAGCATTGTGTCGCCACACAGGAGAGTGCAGTGTCCAAACACAGGCGACAACAATGTCGACACAAACAGGAGATAACATTGTCCACTCACACACGAGTGTACCATGTCCACACAGAGGAGAGTACAGTTTTCACACACTCAGGGGAGAACATTGTCAACACACAGGAGGGAACAGTGTCAACACACAGGAGAGAAATGTGTCAACACAGAGAACAGTGTCAACAGACACAGGCGAGAAAAGTATCAACACACAGGAGGGAAGAGTGTCCAGACACAGGAGAAAACAGTGTCAACACGCATAGGAGAGTACAATGTCCGTTCACAGGAAAGTGCAGTGTCTTCACACAGGGGAGTACAGTGCAAAACACGTGGGAGAGCACAGTGTTCACACACAGGAGAGTATAGTGAACATACACAGGAGAGTACCGTGTCGACACACACAGGGGAGTATCGTGTCCACGCACAAGCGAGATCAGTGCTCACACACAAAGGAGAGAAAATTGTCAATATACAGAATACAGTATCGACACAAAGAGGAGAGTACAGTGTCCACACATACTGGAGAGAATAGTATCCAAGCACAGGAGAGTCGAGAGTCCATAAACAGGAGAGAACAATGTCCACACAAACAGGAGAGAATACTGTCCACACTCACAGGTAAGTAACATGTCCACACACACAGGAGAGTACAGTGTCCACGCACAAGAAAGTACAGTGTCCACACACTGTAGCGTACAGTCTTTACGCACACAGGATACTTCCATGTCCACGCGTAGCAGAGTACAGTGTCCACACACACACACATGCGAGTACATTGTCCAAATACACAGTATCGTACCATGTCTACACATAGGAGAATACAACGTGCACAAACAGGAGAATACAATGCCCACACACACGAGAATGCAGTGTCCACACACAGGAATAGTACAGTGTCCACACACAGGAGAAAACAGTGCAAAAATACAGAGGAGAGTACAGTGTCCAAGTACAGAAGAGTAACGTGTCCAAGCACTAGAGACATCAGTGTACATACATAGGAGCTGTGTCCACATACGCAAGAGAATACAGTGTCCATGCACATAGTTGAGTAATGTGTCCACACACAGGAGAGTACAGTGTGAAACACATGGGAGAGTACAGTGTCCACACATACAGGAGAGAAGAGGGTCAACACAGAGACTACAGTGTCCACACACACAGGAGAGAACAATGTCCACACACAGGAGAGTAGAGTGTCCATACACAGGAGAGTACCGTGTCCACACACACAGGATAGAACAGTGTCCACACACAGGAGAGTAGAGTGTCCATACACAGGAGAGTACCGTGTCCACACACACAGGGGAGTACAGTGTCCACACACACAGGAGAGTATCGTGTCCACGGACAGGCAAGAACAGTGCTCACACACACAGGAGAGAAAAGTATCAATATACAGAATACACTGTCAACACAAAGAGGAGAGTCCAGTGTCAACACATACTGGAGAGAATAGTGTCCAAGCACAGGAGAGTCGAGTGTCCATGTACAGGAAAGTACCATGTCCATAAACACAGTAAAGTATTGTGTCCAATCACAGCAGAGTCGAGTGTCCATGTACAGGAAATTACCATGTCCATACACACAGTAAAGTATTGTGTCCAATCACAGGAGAGTCCAGTGTCCACACACAGGCAAGAACAATGTCCACATAAACAGGAGAGAATAGTGTCCACGCATAACAGAGTACAGTGTCCACACACACACACGAGAGTACATTGTCAATATACACAGTATCGTACCATATCTACACATAGGAGAATACAATGTGCACAAACAGGAGAGCGAAATGTCCACACACACTAGAGTGCAGTGTCCACACACAGGACAAAAAACAGTGCAAAAATACACAGGATAGTACAGTGTCCACACAAACAAGCGATAACAGTGTGCACACACAGCAGATTACAATGTCCACTCACACAGGAAAGTATCATTCCCACACACAGGAGAAAACAATGCAAAAATACACAGGAGAGAACAGTGTCCACACATACTAAAGAGTACAGTGTCCAAGCACCAAAGAATAACATGTCCATGCACCAGAGACTACAGTGTCGATACATGGGACAATACTGCGTCCACACACACAAGAGAATACTGTGTCCACGCACATAGAGCAGTAATGTGTCCATACTCAGGAAGGTACAGTCTCCACACACAGGAGAGTACAGTGCGAAACACATGCGAGAGTACAGTGTCCATACACAGGAGAGTACCATGTCCATACACAGGAGAAAACAGTGCAAAAATACACAGGAGAGAACAGTGTCCACACATACAGAAGGGTACAGTATCCAAGAACAGAAATGTACAGTGTCCAAGTACAGAAGAAAAAAGTGTCCATGCACTGGAGACAATGGTATCCATACATAGGAGAGAATAGTGTCCACATGCACAAGAGAATACAGTGTCCATGCAGATAGAGGAGTAATGTGCCGACACACAGGAGAATGCAGTGCGAAACACATGGGAGAGTACAGTGTCCATACACAGGAGACTACAGTGTCTACACATAAAGGAGAGTATTGTGTCCACACACAGGCTAAAGCAACCCTCACACATACAGTAGAGAAGAGAGTCAACACAGAGACTACATGTTCTCACACACAGGAAAGAACAGTGTCCAAGCACAGAAGAGTACACTGTCCATACACAGGAGAGTACAGTGTCCACACACACAGGAGAGTACAGTGTCAACACATACTGGAGAGAATAGTATCCCAGAACTGGAGAGTCGAGTGTCCGTACATAGAGTACGATGTCCATACACACAGGAGAGTATTGTGTCCAATCACAGGAGAGTCCTGTGTCCAAGAACAATGTCCACACAAACAGGAGAGAATAGTGTCCACGCATAGCAGAGTACAGTGTCCACACACACACACACAAACACACACGCACACTCACACACACGCACACACACACACACACACACACACACACACACACACACACACACACACACACACACACACACACACACACACACATGCGAGTACATTGTCCAAATACACAGTATCATACCATGTCGACACATAGGAGTATACAATTTGCACAAACAGGAGAGTACATGCCCACAGACACGAGAATGCAGTGTCCACACACAGGAGAAAACAGTGCAAAAATACACACGAGAGAATAGTGTCCATACATACTGGAGAGGACAGTGTCCAAGCAAAGAAGAGTGAAGTGTCCACACACCAGGGACTATAGTGTCGATACATGGGAGAATTCTGTGTCCACACACACAAGAGAATACTTTGTCCAAGCACATAGGGGAGTAATGTGTCCATACACAGGAGAATACAGTGTCCACACATACAGATGTATCCAATTACAGAAGTGTCCAAGTACAGAAGAGTAACCTGTCCAAGCACTAGAGACATCAGTGTCCATACTTAGGAGCTGTGACAACATACGCAAGAGAATACATTGTCCACGCACATAGGTGAGTAATGTGTCCACACACAGGAGAGTACAGTGCGAAACACATGGGAGAGTACAATGTCCATACACAGCAGAGTACAGTGTCCACACACACAGGAGAGAACAGTGTCCAAGCACAGAAGACTACAGTGTCCATACACAGGAGAGTATTGTGACCACACACAGGAGAATACAGTGCCACACCCATAGGATAGTAGCATGTCCACACACAAGGGAGTAGAGTGTCCACACCCACACAGGAGAGAACAGTGTCAACACACAGGAGGGAACAGTGTCCAGACACAGGAGAGAACAGTGTCAACACACATAGGAGAATACAATGTCCACACACAGGAAAGTACTGTGTCCAAACACAGGGGAGTTCAGTGCAAAACACATGGCAGAGCACATTGTCCACACACAGGAGAGTACAGTGCAAAGCACATGGGAGAGTACAGTGTCAATACACAGGAGACTACAGTGTCCACACTCACAGGAGAGAAGACTGTCAACACACCGAATATTGTGTCAACATACAGAATACTGTGTGGACCGAAAGAGGGGAATACAGTGTCTACACAAACAGAAGAGTAGAGTGTCAACTCAAAGAAGAAAACAGTGCAAAAGTACACGGGAGAGAACAGTGTCCACAAACAGGAGATTACCGTGTACACACATACAGGAGAGTACAGTGTCCAAGCACAGAAGAGTACAGTGTCCAAGCACAGGAGAATACAGTGCGAAATACATGGGAGAAGAGAGTGTCCATGCACAGGAGAATAGAATGTCCATATACAGAGGTGTACCTTGTCCACACACACAGGTGAGCATTGTGTCCCCACACAGGAGAGTGCAGTGTCCAAACACAGGCGACAACAATGTCGACACAAACAGGAGAGAACATTGTCCACTCACACACGAGTGTACCATGTCCACACAGAGGAGAGTACAGTTTTCACACACCCAGGGGAGAACAATGTCAACACACAGGAGGCAACAGTGTCCACACACAGGAGAGAAAAGTGTCAACTGTTAGGTCTGCTTTGTTCATGAATGAGTGAGTCAGACACCAGACTGAGTCGAAATCAAGGTTCTTTATTGCCGGATTGTAACACTTACAACTAACAGTGTTAGTTGGAGAAGGTGCATTCTGCCGTTATCAGCAAGTAGTGTTTTTTTTATACCTCAGGATACGTACTTAGTAAATTATCATACCATTACATTGTCCAATGAATAAACTGTTGCTACCCTTCTCTGTTAGTCTGCTGCACATCATTCTTGTTAGTGCAAAGCTTATCTTGAGTGTACAAGGTCACATCTGCATTCTGTTACTCCTTAGTACTGGGTGACTCCTTCTCCAGTCCCATCTCATGATGTTTTTACCTTACACAACACAAAGAACAGTGTCAACAGACAGAGGAGAGAAAAGTATCAATACACAGGAGGGAAGAGTGTCCAGACACAGGAGAGAACAGTGTCCACACACAGGAGTGTACAATGCGAAACACATGTGAGACTACAGTTTCCATACACAGAAGAGTAACGTGTCCATACACAGGAGAAAACAGTGCAAAAATACACAGGAGAGAACAGTGTCCACACATACTAAAGAGTACAGTGTCCAAGCACCAAAGAATAACATGTCCATGCATCAGAGACTACAGTGTCGATACATGGGACAATACTGCGTCCACACACACAAGAGAATACTGTGTCCACGCACATAGAGCAGTAATGTGTCCATACTCAGGAAGGTACAGTCTCCACACACAGGAGAGTACAGTGCGAAACACATGCGAGAGTACAGTGTCCATACACAGGAGAGTACCATGTCCATACACAGGAGAAAACAGTGCAAAAATACACAGGAGAGAACAGTGTCCACACATACAGAAGGGAACAGTATCCAAGAACAGAAGTGTACAGTGTCCAAGTACAGAAGAAAAAAGTGTCCATGCACTGGAGACAATGGTATCCATACATAGGAGAGAATAGTGTCCACATGCACAAGAGAATACAGTGTCCATGCAGATAGAGGAGTAATGTGCCGACACACAGGAGAATGCAGTGCGAAACACATGGGAGAGTACAGTGTCCATACACAGGAGACTACAGTGTCTACACATAAAGGAGAGTATTGTGTCCACACACAGGCTAAAGCAACCCTCACACACAACCCTCACACATACAGTAGAGAAGAGAGTCAACACAGAGACTACATGTTCTCACACACAGGAAAGAACAGTGTCCAAGCACAGAAGAGTACACTGTCCATACACAGGAGAGTACAGTGTCCACACACACAGGAGAGTACAGTGTCAACACATACTGGAGAGAATAGTATCCCAGAACTGGAGAGTCGAGTGTCCGTACATAGAGTACGATGTCCATACACACAGGAGAGTATTGTGTCCAATCACAGGAGAGTCCTGTGTCCAAGAACAATGTCCACACAAACAGGAGAGAATAGTGTCCACGCATAGCAGAGTACAGTGTCCACACACACACACACAAACACACACGCACACTCACACACACGCGCACACACACACACACACACACACACACACACACACACACACACACACACAAACACACACACACACACACACACACACATGCGAGTACATTGTCCAAATACACAGTATCATACCATGTCGACACATAGGAGTATACAATTTGCACAAACAGGAGAGTACATGCCCACAGACACGAGAATGCAGTGTCCACACACAGGAGAAAACAGTGCAAAAATACACACGAGAGAATAGTGTCCATACATACTGGAGAGGACAGTGTCCAAGCAAAGAAGAGTGAAGTGTCCACACAGCAGGGACTATAGTGTCGATACATGGGAGAATTCTGTGTCCACACACACAAGAGAATACTTTGTCCAAGCACATAGGGGAGTAATGTGTCCATACACAGGAGAATACAGTGTCCACACATACAGATGTATCCAATTACAGAAGTGTCCAAGTACAGAAGAGTAACCTGTCCAAGCACTAGAGACATCAGTGTCCATACTTAGGAGCTGTGACAACATACGCAAGAGAATACATTGTCCACGCACATAGGTGAGTAATGTGTCCACACACAGGAGAGTACAGTGCGAAACACATGGGAGAGTACAATGTCCATACACAGCAGAGTACAGTGTCCACACACACAGGAGAGAACAGTGTCCAAGCACAGAAGACTACAGTGTCCATACACAGGAGAGTATTGTGACCACACACAGGAGAATACAGTGCCACACCCATAGGATAGTAGCATGTCCACACACAAGGGAGTAGAGTGTCCACACCCACACAGGAGAGAACAGTGTCAACACACAGGAGGGAACAGTGTCCAGACACAGGAGAGAACAGTGTCAACACACATAGGAGAATACAATGTCCACACACAGGAAAGTACTGTGTCCAAACACAGGGGAGTTCAGTGCAAAACACATGGCAGAGCACATTGTCCACACACAGGAGAGTACAGTGCAAAGCACATGGGAGAGTACAGTGTCAATACACAGGAGACTACAGTGTCCACACTCACAGGAGAGAAGACTGTCAACACACCGAATATTGTGTCAACATACAGAATACTGTGTGGACCGAAAGAGGGGAATACAGTGTCTACACAAACAGAAGAGTAGAGTGTCAACTCAAAGAAGAAAACAGTGCAAAAGTACACGGGAGAGAACAGTGTCCACAAACAGGAGATTACCGTGTACACACATACAGGAGAGTACAGTGTCCAAGCACAGAAGAGTACAGTGTCCAAGCACAGGAGAATACAGTGCGAAATACATGGGAGAAGAGAGTGTCCATGCACAGGAGAATAGAATGTCCATATACAGAGGTGTACCTTGTCCACACACACAGGTGAGCATTGTGTCCCCACACAGGAGAGTGCAGTGTCCAAACACAGGCGACAACAATGTCGACACAAACAGGAGAGAACATTGTCCACTCACACACGAGTGTACCATGTCCACACAGAGGAGAGTACAGTTTTCACACACCCAGGGGAGAACAATGTCAACACACAGGAGGCAACAGTGTCCACACACAGGAGAGAAAAGTGTCAACTGTTAGGTCTGCTTTGTTCATGAATGAGTGAGTCAGACACCAGACTGAGTCGAAATCAAGGTTCTTTATTGCCGGATTGTAACACTTACAACTAACAGTGTTAGTTGGAGAAGGCGCATTCTGCCGTTATCAGCAAGTAGTGTTTTTTTTATACCTCAGGATACGTACTTAGTAAATTATCATACCATTACATTGTCCAATGAATAAACTGTTGCTACCCTTCTCTGTTAGTCTGCTGCACATCATTCTTGTTAGTGCAAAGCTTATCTTGAGTGTACAAGGTCACATCTGCATTCTGTTACTCCTTAGTACTGGGTGACTCCTTCTCCAGTCCCATCTCATGATGTTTTTACCTTACACAACACAAAGAACAGTGTCAACAGACAGAGGAGAGAAAAGTATCAATACACAGGAGGGAAGAGTGTCCAGACACAGGAGAGAACAGTGTCCACACACAGGAGTGTACAATGCGAAACACATGTGAGACTACAGTTTCCATACACAGAAGAGTAACGTGTCCATACACAGGAGAAAACAGTGCAAAAATACACAGGAGAGAACAGTGTCCACACATACAGAAGGGTACAGTATCCAAACACAGAAGTGTACAGTGTCCAAGTACAGAAGAGTAACTTGTCCATGCACTGGAGACAATGGTGTCCATACATAGGAGAGTACAGTGCACAAGAGAATACAGTGTCCACGCACATAGGGGAGTAATGTGTCGACACACAGGACAATACAGTGCGAAACACATGGGAGAGTACAGTGTCCATACACAGGAGATTACAGTGTCTACACATAAAGGAGAGTATTGTGTCCACACACAGGTTAAAGCAACCCTCACACATACAGTAGAGAAGAGAGTCATCACAGAGACTACATGTCCACACACACAGGAGAGAACAGTGTTCAAGCACAGAAGAGTACACTGTCCATACACAAGAGAGTACAGTGTCCACACAAACTGGAGAGTATAGTGTCGAAGCAATGGAGAGTAGAGTGTCCATATACAGGAGAATATCATGTCCACACACACAGGAGAGTCCAATGTCCACACATAATGGAGAGAATAGTATCCAAGCACTGGAGAGTCGAGTGTCCATACACAGAGTACCATGTCCACACACACAGGAGGGTACAGTTTCAACACACAGGAGAAAAGAGTGCAAAAATACACCAGATAGAACAGTGTCCATACACAGTAAAGTGTCCACACATATAGGAGTGTATTGTGTCCACACACTGGCAAAAGCAATGCTCACACATACAGGAGAGAAGAGAGTCAACACAGAGACTACATGTCCACACACACAAGAGAGAATAGTGTCCACGCATAGCAGAGTACAGTGTCCACACACACACATGCGAGTACATTGTCCAAATACACAGTATCGTACCATGTCTACACATGGGACAATACAATGTGCACACACAGGAGAGTACAATGCCCACACACACGAGAGTACCGTGTCCACACACACACAAGAGAGTAGAGTGTCCACACCAACAGGAGTGTACAATGCGAAACACATGTGAGACTACAGTTTCCAAACACAGAAGAGTAACGTGTCCATACACAGGAGAAAACAGTGCAAAAATACACAGGAGAGAACAGTGTCCACACATACAGAAGGGTACAGTATCCAAACACAGAAGTGTACAGTGTCCAAGTACAGAAGAGTAACTTGTCCATGCACTGGAGACAATGGTGTCCATACATAGGAGAGTACAGTGCACAAGAGAATACAGTGCCCACGCACATAGGGGAGTAATGTGTCGACACACAGGACAATACAGTGCGAAACACATGGGAGAGTACAGTGTCCATACACAGGAGATTACAGTGTCTACACATAAAGGAGAGTATTGTGTCCACACACAGTCTAAAGCAACCCTCACACATACAGTAGAGAAGAGAGTCATCACAGAGACTACATGTCCACACACACAGGAGAGAACAGTGTTCAAGCACAGAAGAGTACACTGTCCATACACAGGAGAGTACAGTGTCCACACAAACTGGAGAGTATAGTGTCGAAGCAAAGGAGAGTAGAGTGTCCATATACAGGAGAGCATCATGTCCACACATACAGGAGAGAACAGTGTCCAAGCACAGAGGAGTACACTGTCCATACACAGGAGAGTACAGTGTCCACACAAACTGGAGAGTATAGCATCCAAGCAAAGGAGAGTAGAGTGTCCATATACAGGAGAATATCATGTCCACACACACAGGAGAGTCCAGTGTCCACACATACTGGAGAGAATAGTGTCCCAGCACTGGTGAGTCGAGTGTCCACACACAGAGTACCATGTCCATACACACAGGAGAGTATTGTGTCCAATCACAGGAGAGTCCAGTGTCCACACACAGCCAAGAACAATGTTCACACAAACAGGAGAGAATAGTGTCCACGCATAGCAGAGTACAGTGTCGACACACACACACACACAAACACACGCACACACACACACACACACACACACACATGCGAGTACATTGTCCAAATACACAGTATCGTACCATGTCTACACATAGGAGTATACAATTTGCACAAACAGGAGAGTACATTCCCACAGACACAAGAATGCAGTGTCCACACACAGGAGAGTACAGTGTCCACACACAGGAGAAATCAGTGCAAAAATACACAGGAGAGAACAGTGTCCACACAAACAAGCGACAACAGTGTGCACACACAGGAGCTACAGTGTCCACTCACACAGGAGAGTATCATTCCCACAAACAGGACAAAACAGAGCAAAAATACACAAGAGAGAACGGTGTCCACACATACTGGAGAGGACAGTGTCCAAGCAAAGAAGAGTGAAGTGTCCACACACCAGGGACTATAGTGTCGATACATGGGAGAATTCTGTGTCCACACACACAAGAGAATACTGTGTCCAAGCACATAGGGGAGTCATGTGTCCATACACAGGAAAGTACAGTGTCCACACACAGGAGAGTAAGGTGCGAAACACATGTGAGAGTACGGTATACATTCACAGGAGAATACAGTGTCGACACATACAGAAGTATCCAATTACAGAAGTGTATAGTGTCCAAGTACAGAAGAGTAACGTGTCCACGCACTAGAGACAACAGTGTCCAAACATAGGAGCTGTCTCCACATACGCAAGAGAATACAGTGTCCACACACACAGGAGACAACAGTGTCCATACACAGGAGAGTATTGTGACCACACACACAGGAGAATACAGTGCCACACCCATAGGATAGTAGCGTGTCCACACACAGGGGAGTAGAGTGTCCACACCTACGCAGGAGAGAACAGTGTCAACACACAGGAGGGAACAGTGTCCAGACACAGGAGAGAACAGTGTCAACACACATAGGAGAATACAATGTCCACACACAGGAAAGTACTGTGTCCAAACACAGGGGAGTTCAGTGCAAAACACATGGCAGAGCACATTGTCCACACACAGGAGAGTACAGTGCAAAGCACATGGGAGAGTACAGTGTCAATACACAGGAGACTACAGTGTCCACACTCACAGGAGAGAAGACTGTCAACACACCGAATATTGTGTCAACGTACAGAATACTGTGTGGACCGAAAGAGGGGAATACAGTGTCTACACAAACAGAAGAGTAGAGTGTCAACTCAAAGAAGAAAACAGTGCAAAAGTACACGGGAGAGAACAGTGTCCACAAACAGGAGATTACCGTGTACACACATACAGGAGAGTACAGTGTCCAAGCACAGAAGAGTACAGTGTCCAAGCACAGGAGAATACAGTGTGAAATACATGGGAGAAGAGAGTGTCCATGCACAGCAGAATAGAATGTCCATATACAGAGGTGTACCTTGTCCACACACACAGGTGAGCATTGTGTCCCCACACAGGAGAGTGCAGTGTCCAAACACAGGCGACAACAATGTCGACACAAACAGGAGAGAACATTGTCCACTCACACACGAGTGTACCATGTCCACACAGAGGAGAGTACAGTTTTCACACACCCAAGGGAGAACAATGTCAACACACAGGAGGCAACAGTGTCCACACACAGGAGAGAAAAGTGTCAACTGTTAGGTCTGCTTTGTTCATGAATGAGTGAGTCAGACACCAGACTGAGTCGAAATCAAGGTTCTTTATTGCCGGATTGTAACACTTACAACTAACAGTGTTAGTTGGAGAAGGCGCATTCTGCCGTTATCAGCAAGTGGTGTTTTTTTTATACCTCAGGATACGTACTTAGTAAATTATCATACCATTACATTGTCCAATGAATAAACTGTTGCTACCCTTCTCTGTTAGTCTGCTGCACATCATTCTTGTTAGTGCAAAGCTTATCTTGAGTGTACAAGGTCACATCTGCATTCTGTTACTCCTTAGTACTGGGTGACTCCTTCTCCAGTCCCATCTCATGATGTTTTTACCTTACACAACACAAAGAACAGTGTCAACAGACAGAGGAGAGAAAAGTATCAATACACAGGAGGGAAGAGTGTCCAGACACAGGAGAGAACAGTGTCCACACACAGGAGTGTACAATGCGAAACACATGTGAGACTACAGTTTCCATACACAGAAGAGTAACGTGTCCATACACAGGAGAAAACAGTGCAAAAATACACAGGAGAGAACAGTGTCCACACATACAGAAGGGTACAGTATCCAAACACAGAAGTGTACAGTGTCCAAGTACAGAAGAGTAACTTGTCCATGCACTGGAGACAATGGTGTCCATACATAGGAGAGTACAGTGCACAAGAGAATACAGTGTCCACGCACATAGGGGAGTAATGTGTCGACACACAGGACAATACAGTGCGAAACACATGGGAGAGTACAGTGTCCATACACAGGAGATTACAGTGTCTACACATAAAGGAGAGTATTGTGTCCACACACAGGCTAAAGCAACCCTCACACATACAGTAGAGAAGAGAGTCATCACAGAGACTACATGTCCACACACACAGGAGAGAACAGTGTTCAAGCACAGAAGAGTACACTGTCCATACACAAGAGAGTACAGTGTCCACACAAACTGGAGAGTATAGTGTCGAAGCAAGGGAGAGTAGAGTGTCCATATACAGGAGAGCATCATGTCCACACATACAGGAGAGAACAGTGTCCAAGCACAGAGGAGTACACTGTCCATACACAGGAGAGTACAGTGTCCACACAAACTGGAGAGTATAGCATCCAAGCAAAGGAGAGTAGAGTGTCCATATACAGGAGAATATCATGTCCACACACACAGGAGAGTCCAGTGTCCACACATACTGGAGAGAATAGTGTCCCAGCACTGGAGAATCGAGTGTCCACACACAGAGTACCATGTCCATACACACAGGAGAGTATTGTGTCCAATCACAGGAGAGTCCAGTGTCCACACACAGCCAAGAACAATGTTCACACAAACAGGAGAGAATAGTGTCCACGCATAGCAGAGTACAGTGTCGACACACACACACACACAAACACACGCACACACACACACACACACACACACACACACACAAACACACACACACACACACACACACACACACACACAAACACACACACACACATGCGAGTACATTGTCCAAATACACAGTATCGTACCATATCTACACATAGGAGAATACAATGTGCACAAAGAGGAGAGTACATGCCCACAGACACGAGAATGCAGTGTCCACACACAGGAGAGTACAGTGTCCACACACAGGAGAAAACAGTGCAAAAATACACAGGAGAGAATAGTGTCCACACAAACAAGCGACAACAGTGTGTACACACAGGAGGTACAGTGTCCACTCACACAGGAGAGTATCATTCCCACAAACAGGACAAAACAGTGCAAAAATACACAAGAGAGAATGGTGTCCACACATACTGGAGAGGACAGTGTCCAAGCAAAGAAGAGTGAAGTGTCCACACACCAGGGACTATAGTGTCGATACATGGGAGAATTCTGTGTCCACACACACAAGAGAATACTGTGTCCAAGCACATAGGGGAGTCATGTGTCCATACACAGGAAAGTACAGTGTCCACACACAGGAGAGTAAGGTGCGAAACACATGTGAGAGTACGGTATACATTCACAGGAGAATACAGTGTCGACACATACAGAAGTATCCAATTACAGAAGTGTATAGTGTCCAAGTACAGAAGAGTAACGTGTCCACGCACTAGAGACAACAGTGTCCAAACATAGGAGCTGTCTCCACATACGCAAGAGAATACAGTGTCCACACACACAGGAGACAACAGTGTCCATACACAGGAGAGTATTGTGACCACACACACAGGAGAATACAGTGCCACACCCATAGGATAGTAGCGTGTCCACACACAGGGGAGTAGAGTGTCCACACCTACGCAGGAGAGAACAGTGTCAACACACAGGAGGGAACAGTGTCCAGACACATGAGAGAACAGTGTCAACACACATAGGAGAATACAATGTCCACACACAGGAAAGTACAGTGTCCAAACACAGGGGAGTTCAGTGCGAAACACGTGGGAGAGCACATTGTCCACACACAGGAGAGTACAGTGCAAAACACATGGGAGAGTACAGTGTCAATACACAGGAGACTACAGTGTCCACACTCACAGGAGAGAAGAGTGTCAACACACCGAATATTGTGTCAACGTACAGAATACTGTGTGGACCGAAAGAGGGGAATACAGTGTCTACACAACCAGAAGAGTAGAGTGTCAACTCAAAGAAGAAAAAAGTGCAAAAGTACACAGGAGAGAACAGTGTCCACAAACAGGAGATTGCCGTGTCCACACATACAGGAGAGTACAGTGTCCAAGCACAGAAGTGTACAGTGTCCAAGCATAGGAGAATACAGTGCGAAATACATGGGAGAATAGAGTGTCCATGCACAGCAGAATAGAATGTCCATATACAGAGGTGTACCTTGTCCACACACACAGGTGAGCATTGTGTCCCCACACAGGAGAGTGCAGTGTCCAAACACAGGCGAGAACAATGTCCACACAAACAGGAGAGAACATTATCCACTCACACACGAGTGTACCATGTCCACACAGAGGAGAGTACAGTTTTCACACACTCAGGGGAGAACAATGTCAACACACAGGAGGCAACAGTGTCCACACACAGGAGAGAAAAGTGTCAACACAGAGAACAGTGTCAACAGACACAGGAGAGAAAAGTATCAACACACAGGAGGGAAGAGTGTCCAGACACAGGAGAGAACAGTGTCAACACGCATAGGAGAGTACAATGTCCACACACAGGAAAGTGCAGTGTCTTCACACAGGGGAGTACAGTGCAAAACACGTGGGAGAGCACAGTGTCCATACACAGGAGAGTACCGTGTCGACACACACAGGAGAGTATCGTGTCCACGCGCTGGTGAGATCAGTGCTCACACACAAAGGAGAGAAAATTGTCAATATACAGAATATAGTATCGACACAAAGAGGAGAGTACAGTGTGCACACATACTGGAGAGAATAGTATCCAAGCACATGAGAGTCGAGAGTCCATATACAGGAGAGCCCAGTGTCCACACACAGGAAGGAACAATGTCCACACAAACAGGAGAGAATAGTGTCCACACTCACAGGTAAGTAACATGTCCACACACACAGGAGAGTACAGTGTCCACGCACAAGAAAGTACAGTGTCCAGACACCGTAGAGTACAGACTCTACACACACAGGATACTTCCATGTAAACACATTGGAGAATATAGTGTCCACATACAAGAGAGTACAATGTCATCACATAGGAGAGAACAGTGTCCGCGAATAGCAGAGTACAGTGTCCACACACACACACGAGAATACATTGTCCATATACACAGTATAGTACCATGTCTACACATAGGAGAGTACAGCTTCAACACACAGGAGAAAAGAATGCAAAAATACACCAGATAGAAGAGTGTCCAGGCAAAGGAGAGTAGTGCCCACATACACAAGGGAATACACTGTCCACGCACATAGGGGCGTAACGTGTCCACACACAGGAGACTACAGTGTTAAATATATGGGAGAGTACAGTTTCCATACACAGGAGTGTACAGTGTCCACACATACAGGAGAGTATTGTGTCCACACACAGGCGAAAGCAATGCTCACACATACAGGAGAGAAGAGAGTCAACACAAAGACTACATGTCCACACTCACAAGAGAGAATTGTGTCCACGCATAGCAGAGTACAGTGTCCACACACACACATGCGAGTACATTGTCCAAATACACAGTATCGTACCATGTCTACACATAGGAGAATACAATGTGCACAAACAGGAGAGTACAATGCCCACACACATGAGAGTACAGTGTCCACACAGAGGAATAGTACAGTGTCCACATACAGGAGAAAACAGTGCAAAAATACTCAGGAGAGTACACTGTCCAAGTACAGAAGAGTAACGTGTCCATGCACTAGAGACATCAGTGTCCATACATAGGAGCTGTGACAACATACGCAAGAGAATACAGTGTCCACGCACATAGGTGAGTAATGTGTCCACACACAGGAGAGTACAGTGCGAAACACATGGGAGAGTACAGTGTCCATACACAGGAGAGTACAGTGCGAAACACATGGGAGAGTACAGTGTCCATACACAGGAGAGTACAGTGTCCACACATACAGGAGAGAAGAGTGTCAACACAGAGACTACAGTGTCCACACACACAGGAGAGAACAGTGTCCACACACAGGAAAGTACAGTGTCAACACATACAGGAGAGTACACTGTCCAAGTACAGAAAAATACCATGTCCAATCACAGAAGTTTCCAGTGTCCATACACAGGAGACTACTGTGACAACACACACAGGACAATACAGTGCCACACACATAGGATAGTAGCATGTCCACAGACAGGAGAGTAGAGTGTCCAGACACACAGGAGAGAACAGTGTCAACACACAGGGGACTACAGTGTCCACACACACTGGAGAGTATTGTGTCCACGCACGGGCGAGAACAGCGCTCACACACACAGGAGAGAAAAGTATCAATATACAGAATACAGTGTCGACACAAAGAGGAGAGTACAGTGTCAACACATAATGGAGAGAATAGTATCCAAGCACAGGAGAGTCGAGTGTCCATGTACAGGAAAGTACCATGTCCATACACACAGTAAAGTATTGTGTCCAATCACAGGAGAGTACAGTGTCCACACACACAGGAGAGAACAGTGTCCACACATAGGAGGGAACAGTGTCCACACACAGGAGAGTAGAGTGTCCATACAGAGGAGAGTACCATGTACACACACACAGGGGAGTACAGTGTCCACACACACAGGAGAGTATCCTGTCCACGCACGGGCGAGAACAGCGCTCACACACACAGGAGAGAAAAGTATCAATATACAGAATACAGTGTCGACACAAAGAGGAGAGTACAGTGTCAACACATACTGGAGAGAATAGTGTCCAAGCACAGGAGAGTCGAGTGTCCCTGTACAGGAAAGTACCATGTCCATACACACAGTAAAGTATTGTGTCCAATCACAGGAGAGTCCAGTGTCCACACACAGGCAAGAACAATGTCCACATAAACAGGAGTGAATAGTGTCCACGCATAACAGAGTACAGTGTCCACACACACACACAAGAGTACATTGTCAATATACACAGTATTGTACCATATCTACACATAGGAGAATACAATGTGCACAAACAGGAGAGCGAAATGTCCACACACACTAGAGTGCAGTGTCCACACACAGGACAAAAAACAGTGCAAAAATATACAGGGTAGTACAGTGTCCACACAAACAAGCGACAACAGTGTGCACACACAGCAGATTACAATGTCCACTCACACAGGAAAGTATCATTACCACACACAGGAGAAAACAGTGCAAAAATACACAGGAGAGAACAGTGTCCACACATACTAAAGAGTACAGTGTCCAAGCACCAAAGAATAGCATGTCCATGCACCAGAGACTACAGTGACGATACATGGAACAATACTGCGTCCACACACACAAGAGAATACTATGTCCACGCACATAGAGCAGTAATGTGTCCATACTCAGGAAGGTACAGCGTCCACACACAGGAGAGTACAGTGCAAAACACATCCGAGAGTACAGTGTCCATACACAGAAGAGTACCATGTCCATACACAGGAGAAAACAGTGCAAAAATATACAGGAGAGAACAGTGTCCACACATACAGAAGGGTACAGTATCCAAGAACAGAAGTGTACAGTGTCCAAGTACAGAAGAGTAATGTGTCCATGCACTGGAGACAATGGTGTCCATACATAGGAGAGAATAGTGTCCACATGCACAAGAGAATACAGTGTCCATGCAGATAGAGGAGTAATGTGTCGACACACAGGAGAATGCAGTGCGAAACACATGGGAGAGTACAGTGTCCATACACAGGAGACTACAGTGTCTACACATGAAGGAGAGTATTGTGTCCACACGCAGGCTAAAGCAACCCTCACACATACAGTAGAGAAGAGAGTCAACACAGAGACTACATGTTCTCACACACAGGAGAGAACAGTGTCCAAGCACAGAAGAGTACACTGTCCATACACAGGAGAGTCCTGTGTCCACACATACTGGAGAGAATAGTATCCAAGCACTGTGTCCATACACAGAGCACCATGTTCACACACACAGGAGAGTACAGTTTCAACACACAGGAGAAAAGAGTGCAAAAATACACCAGATAGAACAGTGTCCATACACAGCAGAGTACAGTGTCCACACGCACAGGAGAGAACAGTGTCCAAGCACAGAAGAGTATAGTGTCCATACACAGGAGAGTAGAGTGTCCACACAAACTGGAGAGTATAGTGTCGAAGCAATGGAGAGTAGAGTGTCCATATACAGGAGAATATCATGTCCACACACACAGGAGAGTCCAATGTCCACACATAATGGAGAGAATAGTATCCAAGCACTGGAGAGTCGAGTGTCCATACACAGAGTACCATGTCCACACACACAGGAGGGTACAGTTTCAACACACAGGAGAAAAGAGTGCAAAAATACACCAGATAGAACAGTGTCCATACACAGTAGAGTAAAGTGTCCACACATATAGGAGTGTATTGTGTCCACACACTGGCAAAAGCAATGCTCACACATACAGGAGAGAAGAGAGTCAACACAGAGACTACATGTCCACACACACAAGAGAGAATAGTGTCCACGCATAGCAGAGTACAGTGTCCACACACACACATGCGAGTACATTGTCCAAATACACAGTATCGTACCATGTCTACACATGGGAGAATACAATGTGCACACACAGGAGAGTACAATGCCCACACACACGAGAGTACCGTGTCCACACACACACAGGAGAGTAGAGTGTCCACACCAACAGGAGTGTACAATGCGAAACACATGTGAGACTAGAGTTTCCATACACAGAAGAGTAACGTGTCCATACACAGGAGAAAACAGTGCAAAAATACACAGGAGAATACAGTGTCCAAGTACAGAAGAGTAACGTATCCATGCACTGGAGACAATGGTGTCCATACATAGGAGAGTACAGTGTCCACATGCACAAGAGGATACAGTGTCCACGCACAAAGGGGAGTAATGTGTCGACACACAGGATAATACAGTGCGAAACACATGGGAGAGTACAGTGTCCATACACAGGAGACTACAGTGTCTACACATAAAGGAGAGTATTGTGTCCACACACAGGCTAAAGCAACCCTCACACATACAGTAGAGAAGAGAGTCATCACAGAGACTACATGTCCACACACACAGGAGAGAACAGTGTTCAAGCACAGAAGAGTACACTGTCCATACACAGGAGAGTACAGTGTCCACACAAACTGGAGAGTATAGTGTCGAAGCAAAGGAGAGTAGAGTGTCCATATACAGGAGAGCATCATGTCCACACATACAGGAGAGAACAGTGTCCAAGCACAGAGGAGTACACTGTCCATACACAGCAGAGTACAGTGTCCACACACACAGGAGAGAACAGTGTCCAAGCACAGAAGACTACAGTGTCCATACACAGGAGAGTATTGTGACCACACACACAGGAGAATACAGTGCCACACCCATAGGATAGTAGCGTGTCCACACACAGGGGAGTAGAGTGTCCACACCCACACAGGAGAAAACAGTGTCAACACACAGGAGGGAACAGTGTCCAGACACAGGAGAAACAGTGTCAACACACATAGGAGAATACAATGTCCACACACAGGAAAGTACATTGTCCAAATACAGGGGAGTTCAGTGCGAAACACATGGGAGAGTACAGTGTCAATACACAGGAGACTACAGTGTCCACACTCACAGGAGAGAAGACTGTCAACACACCGAGTATTGTGTCAACGTACAGAATACTGTGTGGACCGAAAGAGGGGAATACAGTGTCTACACAAACAGAAGAGTAGAGTGTCAACTCAAAGAAGAAAACAGTGCAAAAGTACACAGGAGAGAACAGTGTCCACAAACAGGAGATTACCGTGTACACACATACAGGAGAGTACAGTGTCCAAGCACAGAAGAGTACAGTGTCCAAGCACAGAAGAGTACAGTGTCCATGCACAGGAGAATAGAATGTCCATATATCAGAGGTGTACCTTGTCCACACACACAGGTGAGCATTGTGTCGCCACACAGGAGAGTGCAGTATCCAAACACAGGCGACAACAATGTCGACACAAACAGGAGATAACATTGTCCACTCACACACGAGTGTACCATGTCCACACAGAGGAGAGTACAGTTTTCACACACTCAGGGGAGAACAATGTCAACACACAGGAGGGAACAGTGTCCACACACAGGAGAGAAAAGTGTCAACACAGAGAACAGTGTCAACAGACACAGGCGAGAAAAGTATCAACACACAGGAGGGAAGAATGTCCAGACACAGGAGAAAACAGTGTCAACACGCATGAGAGTACAATGTCCGCACACAGGAAAGTGCAGTGTCTTCACACAGGGGAGTACAGTGCAAAACACGTGGGAGAGCACAGTGTTCACACACAGGAGAGTAGAGTGTCCATACACAGGAGAGTACCGTGTCGACACACACAGGGGAGTATCGTGTCCACGCACAAGCGAGATCAGTGCTCACACACAAAGGAGAGAAAATTGTCAATATACAGAATACAGTATCGACACAAAGAGGAGAGTACAGTGTCCACACATACAGGAGAGAAGAGGGTCAACACAGAGACTACAGTGTCCACACACACAGGAGAGAACAATGTCCACACACAGGAGAGTAGAGTGTCCATACACAGAAGAGTACCGTGTCCACACACACAGGATAGAACAGTGTCCACACACAGGAGAGTAGAGTGTCCATACACAGGAGAGTACCATGTCCACACACACAGGGGAGTACAGTGTCCACACATACAGGAGAGTATCGTGTACACGGACAGGCAAGAACAGTGCTCACACACACAGGAGAGAAAAGTATCAATATACAGAATACACTGTCAACACAAAGAGGAGAGTCCAGTGTCAACACATACTGGAGAGAATAGTGTCCAAGCACAGGAGAGTCGAGTGTCCATGTACAGGAAAGTACCATGTCCATACACACAGTAAAGTATTGTGTCCAATCACAGCAGAGTCGAGTGTCCATGTACAGGAAATTACCATGTCCATACACACAGTAAAGTATTGTGTCCAATCACAGGAGAGTCCAGTGTCCACACACAGGCAAGAACAATGTCCACATAAACAGGAGAGAATAGTGTCCACGCATAACAGAGTACAGTGTCCACACACACACACGAGAGTACATTGTCAATATACACAGTATCGTACCATATCTACACATAGGAGAATACAATGTGCACAAACAGGAGAGCGAAATGTCCACACACACTAGAGTGCAGTGTCCACACACAGGACAAAAAACAGTGCAAAAATACACAGGATAGTACAGTGTCCACACAAACAAGCGATAACAGTGTGCACACACAGCAGATTACAATGTCCACTCACACAGGAAAGTATCATTCCCACACACAGGAGAAAACAATGCAAAAATACACAGGAGAGAACAGTGTCCACACATACTAAAGAGTACAGTGTCCAAGCACCAAAGAATAACATGTCCATGCACCAGAGACTACAGTGTTGATACATGGGACAATACTGCGTCCACACACACAAGAGAATACTGTGTCCACGCACATAGAGCAGTAATGTGTCCATACTCAGGAAGGTACAGTCTCCACACACAGGAGAGTACAGTGCGAAACACATGCGAGAGTACAGTGTCCATACACAGGAGAGTACCATGTCCATACACAGGAGAAAACAGTGCAAAAATACACAGGAGAGAACAGTGTCCACACATACAGCAGGGTACAGTATCCAAGAACAGAAGTGTACAGTGTCCAAGTACAGAAGAAAAAAGTGTCCATGCACTGGAGACAATGGTATCCATACATAGGAGAGAATAGTGTCCACATGCACAAGAGAATACAGTATCCATGCAGATAGAGGAGTAATGTGCCGACACACAGGAGAATGCAGTGCGAAACACATGGGAGAGTACAGTGTCCATACACAGGAGACTACAGTGTCTACACATAAAGGAGAGTATTGTGTCCACACACAGGCTAAAGCAACCCTCACACATACAGTAGAGAAGAGAGTCAACACAGAGACTACATGTTCTCACACACAGGAAAGAACAGTGTCCAAGCACAGAAGAGTACACTGTCCATACACAGGAGAGTACAGTGTCCACACACACAGGAGAGTACAGTGTCAACACATACTGGAGAGAATAGTATCCAAGAACTGGAGAGTCGAGTGTCCGTACATAGATTACGATGTCCATACACACAGGAGAGTATTGTGTCCAATCACAGGAGAGTCCTGTGTCCAAGAACAATGTCCACACAAACAGGAGAGAATAGTGTCCACGCATAGCAGAGTACAGTGTCCACACACACACACACAAACACACACGCACACTCACACACACGCGCACACACACACACACACACACAAACACACACGCACACTCACACACACGCACACACACACACACACACATACACACATACACACACACACACAAACACACACACACACACACACACACACACACACATGCGAGTACATTGTCCAAATACACAGTATCATATCATGTCGACACATAGGAGTATACAATTTGCACAAACAGGAGAGTACATGCCCACAGACACGAGAATGCAGTGTCCACACACAGGAGAAAACAGTGCAAAAATACACACGAGAGAATAGTGTCCATACATACTGGAGAGGACAGTGTCCAAGCAAAGAAGAGTGAAGTGTCCACACACCAGGGACTATAGTGTCGATACATGGGAGAATTCTGTGTCCACACACACAAGAGAATACTTTGTCCAAGCACATAGGGGAGTAATGTGTCCATACACAGGAGAATACAGTGTCCACACATACAGATGTATCCAATTACAGAAGTGTCCAAGTACAGAAGAGTAACGTGTCCAAGCACTAGAGACATCAGTGTCCATACTTAGGAGCTGTGACAACATACGCAAGAGAATACATTGTCCACGCACATAGGTGAGTAATGTGTCCACACACAGGAGAGTACAGTGCGAAACACATGGGAGAGTACAATGTCCATACACAGCAGAGTACAGTGTCCACACACACAGGAGAGAACAGTGTCCAAGCACAGAAGACTACAGTGTCCATACACAGGAGAGTATTGTGACCACACACAGGAGAATACAGTGCCACACCCATAGGATAGTAGCATGTCCACACACAAGGGAGTAGAGTGTCCACACCCACACAGGAGAGAACAGTGTCAATACACAGGAGGGAACAGTGTCCAGACACAGGAGAGAACAGTGTCAACACACATAGGAGAATACAATGTCCACACACAGGAAAGTACTGTGTCCAAACACAGGGGAGTTCAGTGCAAAACACATGGCAGAGCACATTGTCCACACACAGGAGAGTACAGTGCAAAGCACATGGGAGAGTACAGTGTCAATACACAGGAGACTACAGTGTCCACACTCACAGGAGAGAAGACTGTCAACACACCGAATATTGTGTCAACGTACAGAATACTGTGTGGAGCGAAAGAGGGGAATACAGTGTCTACACAAATAGAAGAGTAGAGTGTCAACTCAAAGAAGAAAACAGTGCAAAAGTACACAGGAGAGAACAGTGTCCACAAACAGGAGATTACCGTGTACACACATACAGGAGAGTACAGTGTCCAAGCACAGAAGAGTACAGTGTCCAAGCACAGGAGAATACAGTGCGAAATACATGGGAGAAGAGAGTGTCCATGCACAGGAGAATAGAATGTCCATATACAGAGGCGTACCTTGTCCACACACACAGGTGAGCATTGTGTCCCCACACAGGAGAGTGCAGTGTCCAAACACAGGCGAGAACAATGTCGACACAAACAGGAGAGAACATTGTCCACTCACACACGAGTGTACCATGTCCACACAGAGGAGAGTTCAGTTTTCACACACCCAGGGGAGAACAATGTCAACACACAGGAGGCAACAGTGTCCACACACAGGAGAGAAAAGTGTCAACTGTTAGGTCTGCTTTGTTCATGAATGAGTGAGTCAGACACCAGACTGAGTCGAAATCAAGGTTCTTTATTGCCGGATTGTAACACTTACAACTAACAGTGTTAGTTGGAGAAGGCGCATTCTGCCGTTATCAGCAAGTGGTGTTTTTTTTATACCTCAGGATACGTACTTAGTAAATTATCATACCATTACATTGTCCAATGAATAAACTGTTGCTACCCTTCTCTGTTAGTCTGCTGCACATCATTCTTGTTAGTGCAAAGCTTATCTTGAGTGTACAAGGTCACATCTGCATTCTGTTACTCCTTAGTACTGGGTGACTCCTTCTCCAGTCCCATCTCATGATGTTTTTACCTTACACAACACAAAGAACAGTGTCAACAGACAGAGGAGAGAAAAGTATCAATACACAGGAGGGAAGAGTGTCCAGACACAGGAGAGAACAGTGTCCACACACAGGAGTGTACAATGCGAAACACATGTGAGACTACAGTTTCCATACACAGAAGAGTAACGTGTCCATACACAGGAGAAAACAGTGCAAAAATACACAGGAGAGAACAGTGTCCACACATACAGAAGGGTACAGTATCCAAACACAGAAGTGTACAGTGTCCAAGTACAGAAGAGTAACTTGTCCATGCACTGGAGACAATGGTGTCCATACATAGGAGAGTACAGTGCACAAGAGAATACAGTGTCCACGCACATAGGGGAGTAATGTGTCGACACACAGGACAATACAGTGCGAAACACATGGGAGAGTACAGTGTCCATACACAGGAGATTACAGTGTCTACACATAAAGGAGAGTATTGTGTCCACACACAGTCTAAAGCAACCCTCACACATACAGTAGAGAAGAGAGTCATCACAGAGACTACATGTCCACACACACAGGAGAGAACAGTGTTCAAGCACAGAAGAGTACACTGTCCATACACAGGAGAGTACAGAGTCCACACAAACTGGAGAGTATAGTGTCGAAGCAAGGGAGAGTAGAGTGTCCATATACAGGAGAGCATCATGTCCACACATACAGGAGAGAACAGTGTCCAAGCACAGAGGAGTACACTGTCCATACACAGGAGAGTACAGTGTCCACACAAACTGGAGAGTATAGCATCCAAGCAAAGGAGAGTAGAGTGTCCATATACAGGAGAATATCATGTCCACACACACAGGAGAGTCCAGTGTCCACACATACTGGAGAGAATAGTGTCCCAGCACTGGAGAGTCGAGTGTCCACACACAGAGTACCATGTCCATACACACAGGAGAGTATTGTGTCCAATCACAGGAGAGTCCAGTGTCCACACACAGCCAAGAACAATGTTCACACAAACAGGAGAGAATAGTGTCCACGCATAGCAGAGTACAGTGTCGACACACACACACACGCAAACACACGCACACACACACACACACACACACACACACACACACACACACAAACACACACACACACATGCGAGTACATTGTCCAAATACACAGTATCGTACCATGTCTACACATAGGAGTGTACAATTTGCACAAACAGGAGAGTACATTCCCACAGACACAAGAATGCAGTGTCCACACACAGGAGAGTACAGTGTCCACACACAGGAGAAATCAGTGCAAAAATACACAGGAGAGAACAGTGTCCACACAAACAAGCGACAACAGTGTGCACACACAGGAGCTACAGTGTCCACTCACACAGGAGAGTATCATTCCCACAAACAGGACAAAACAGTGCAAAAATACACAAGAGAGAACGGTGTCCACACATACTGGAGAGGACAGTGTCCAAGCAAAGAAGAGTGAAGTGTCCACTCACCAGGGACTATAGTGTCGATACATGGGAGAATTCTGTGTCCACACACACAAGAGAATACTGTGTCCAAGCACATAGGGGAGTCATGTGTCCATACACAGGAAAGTACAGTGTCCACACACAGGAGAGTAAGGTGCGAAACACATGTGAGAGTACGGTATACATTCACAGGAGAATACAGTGTCGACACATACAGAAGTATCCAATTACAGAAGTGTATAGTGTCCAAGTACAGAAGAGTAACGTGTCCACGCACTAGAGACAACAGTGTCCAAACATAGGAGCTGTCTCCACATACGCAAGAGAATACAGTGTCCACACACACAGGAGACAACAGTGTCCATACACAGGAGAGTATTGTGACCACACACACAGGAGAATACAGTGCCACACCCATAGGATAGTAGCGTGTCCACACACAGGGGAGTAGAGTGTCCACACCTACGCAGGAGAGAACAGTGTCAACACACAGGAGGGAACAGTGTCCAGACACAGGAGAGAACAGTGTCAACACACATAGGAGAATACAATGTCCACACACAGGAAAGTACAGTGTCCAAACACAGGGGAGTTCAGTGCGAAACACGTGGGAGAGCACATTGTCCACACACAGGAGAGTACAGTGCAAAACACATGGGAGAGTACAGTGTCAATACACAGGAGACTACAGTGTCCACACTCACAGGAGAGAAGAGTGTCAACACACCGAATATTGTGTCAACGTACAGAATACTGTGTGGACCGAAAGAGGGGAATACAGTGTCTACACAACCAGAAGAGTAGAGTGTCAACTCAAAGAAGAAAAAAGTGCAAAAGTACACAGGAGAGAACAGTGTCCACAAACAGGAGATTACCGTGTCCACACATACAGGAGAGTACAGTGTCCAAGCACAGAAGTGTACAGTGTCCAAGCATAGGAGAATACAGTGCGAAATACATGGGAGAATAGAGTGTCCATGCACAGCAGAATAGAATGTCCATATACAGAGGTGTACCTTGTCCACACACACAGGTGAGCATTGTGTCCCCACACAGGAGAGTGCAGTGTCCAAACACAGGCGAGAACAATGTCCACACAAACAGGAGAGAACATTATCCACTCACACACGAGTGTACCATGTCCACACAGAGGAGAGTACAGTTTTCACACACTCAGGGGAGAACAATGTCAACACACAGGAGGCAACAGTGTCCACACACAGGAGAGAAAAGTGTCAACACAGAGAACAGTGTCAACAGACACAGGAGAGAAAAGTATCAACACACAGGAGGGAAGAGTGTCCAGACACAGGAGAAAACAGTGTCAACACGCATAGGAGAGTACAATGTCCGCACACAGGAAAGTGCAGTGTCTTCACACAGGGGAGTACAGTACAAAACACGTGGGAGAGCACAGTGTCCATACACAGGAGAGTACCGTGTCGACACACACAGGAGAGTATCGTGTCCACGCGCTGGTGAGATCAGTGCTCACACACAAAGGAGAGAAAATTGTCAATATACAGAATATAGTATCGACACAAAGAGGAGAGTACAGTGTACACACATACTGGAGAGAATAGTATCCAAGCACATGAGAGTCGAGAGTCCATATACAGGAGAGCCCAGTGTCCACACACAGGAAGGAACAATGTCCACACAAACAGGAGAGAATAGTGTCCACACTCACAGGTAAGTAACATGTCCACACACACAGGAGAGTACAGTGTCCACGCACAAGAAAGTACAGTGTCCAGACACCGTAGAGTACAGACTCTACACACACAGGATACTTCCATGTAAACACATTGGAGAATATAGTGTCCACATACAAGAGAGTACAATGTCATCACATAGGAGAGAACAGTGTCCGCGAATAGCAGAGTACAGTGTCCACACACACACACGAGAATACATTGTCCATATACACAGTATAGTACCATGTCTACACATAGGAGAGTACAGCTTCAACACACAGGAGAAAAGAATGCAAAAATACACCAGATAGAAGAGTGTCCAGGCAAAGGAGAGTAGTGCCCACATACACAAGGGAATACACTGTCCACGCACATAGGGGCGTAACGTGTCCACACACAGGAGACTACAGTGTTAAATATATGGGAGAGTACAGTTTCCATACACAGGAGTGTACAGTGTCCACACATACAGGAGAGTATTGTGTCCACACACAGGCGAAAGCAATGCTCACACATACAGGAGAGAAGAGAGTCAACACAAAGACTACATGTCCACACTCACAAGAGAGAATTGTGTCCACGCATAGCAGAGTACAGTGTCCACACACACACATGCGAGTACATTGTCCAAATACACAGTATCGTACCATGTCTACACATAGGAGAATACAATGTGCACAAACAGGAGAGTACAATGCCCACACACATGAGAGTACAGTGTCCACACAGAGGAATAGTACAGTGTCCACATACAGGAGAAAACAGTGCAAAAATACTCAGGAGAGTACACTGTCCAAGTACAGAAGAGTAACGTGTCCATGCACTAGAGACATCAGTGTCCATACATAGGAGCTGTGACAACATACGCAAGAGAATACAGTGTCCACGCACATAGGTGAGTAATGTGTCCACACACAGGAGAGTACAGTGCGAAACACATGGGAGAGTACAGTGTCCATACACAGGAGAGTACAGTGCGAAACACATGGGAGAGTACAGTGTCCATACACAGGAGAGTACAGTGTCCACACATACAGGAGAGAAGAGTGTCAACACAGAGACTACAGTGTCCACACACACAGGAGAGAACAGTGTCCACACACAGGAAAGTACAGTGTCAACACATACAGGAGAGTACACTGTCCAAGTACAGAAAAATACCATGTCCAATCACAGAAGTTTCCAGTGTCCATACACAGGAGACTACTGTGACAACACACACAGGACAATACAGTGCCACACACATAGGATAGTAGCATGTCCACAGACAGGAGAGTAGAGTGTCCAGACACACAGGAGAGAACAGTGTCAACACACAGGGGACTACAGTGTCCACACACACTGGAGAGTATTGTGTCCACGCACGGGCGAGAACAGCGCTCACACACACAGGAGAGAAAAGTATCAATATACAGAATACAGTGTCGACACAAAGAGGAGAGTACAGTGTCAACACATAATGGAGAGAATAGTATCCAAGCACAGGAGAGTCGAGTGTCCATGTACAGGAAAGTACCATGTCCATACACACAGTAAAGTATTGTGTCCAATCACAGGAGAGTACAGTGTCCACACACACAGGAGAGAACAGTGTCCACACATAGGAGGGAACAGTGTCCACACACAGGAGAGTAGAGTGTCCATACAGAGGAGAGTACCATGTACACACACACAGGGGAGTACAGTGTCCACACACACAGGAGAGTATCCTGTCCACGCACGGGCGAGAACAGCGCTCACACACACAGGAGAGAAAAGTATCAATATACAGAATACAGTGTCGACACAAAGAGGAGAGTACAGTGTCAACACATACTGGAGAGAATAGTGTCCAAGCACAGGAGAGTCGAGTGTCCCTGTACAGGAAAGTACCATGTCCATACACACAGTAAAGTATTGTGTCCAATCACAGGAGAGTCCAGTGTCCACACACAGGCAAGAACAATGTCCACATAAACAGGAGTGAATAGTGTCCACGCATAACAGAGTACAGTGTCCACACACACACACAAG
Organism: Narcine bancroftii; assembly: GCF_036971445.1. Lineage (NCBI taxonomy): Eukaryota > Metazoa > Chordata > Chondrichthyes > Torpediniformes > Narcinidae > Narcine > Narcine bancroftii. Next base: position 65,137,586 of record NC_091480.1, on the reverse strand, counting down.
AGTACATTGTCAATATACACACTATCGTACCATATCTACACATAGGAGAATACAATGTGCACAAACAGGAGAGCGAAATGTCCACACACACTAGAGTGCAGTGTCCACACACAGGACAAAAAACAGTGCAAAAATATACAGGGTAGTACAGTGTCCACACAAACAAGCGACAACAGTGTGCACACACAGCAGATTACAATGTCCACTCACACAGGAAAGTATCATTACCACACACAGGAGAAAACAGTGCAAAAATACACAGGAGAGAACAGTGTCCACACATACTAAAGAGTACAGTGTCCAAGCACCAAAGAATAACATGTCCATGCACCAGAGACTACAGTGACGATACATGGAACAATACTGCGTCCACACACACAAGAGAATACTATGTCCACGCACATAGAGCAGTAATGTGTCCATACTCAGGAAGGTACAGCGTCCACACACAGGAGAGTACAGTGCAAAACACATCCGAGAGTACAGTGTCCATACACAGAAGAGTACCATGTCCATACACAGGAGAAAACAGTGCAAAAATATACAGGAGAGAACAGTGTCCACACATACAGAAGGGTACAGTATCCAAGCACAGAAGTGTACAGTGTCCAAGTACAGAAGAGTAATGTGTCCATGCACTGGAGACAATGGTGTCCATACATAGGAGAGAATAGTGTCCACATGCACAAGAGAATACAGTATCCATGCAGATAGAGGAGTAATGTGCCGACACACAGGAGAATGCAGTGCGAAACACATGGGAGAGTACAGTGTCCATACACAGGAGACTACAGTGTCTACACATAAAGGAGAGCATTGTGTCCACACACAGGCTAAAGCAACCCTCACACATACAGTAGAGAAGAGAGTCAACACAGAGACTACATGTTCTCACACACAGGAAAGAACAGTGTCCAAGCACAGAAGAGTACACTGTCCATACACAGGAGAGTACAGTGTCCACACACACAGGAGAGTACAGTGTCAACACATACTGGAGAGAATAGTATCCAAGAACTGGAGAGTCGAGTGTCCGTACATAGATTACGATGTCCATACACACAGGAGAGTATTGTGTCCAATCACAGGAGAGTCCTGTGTCCAAGAACAATGTCCACACAAACAGGAGAGAATAGTGTCCACGCATAGCAGAGTACAGTGTCCACACACACACACACAAACACACACGCACACTCACACACACGCGCACACACACACACACACACACACAAACACACACGCACACTCACACACACGCACACACACACACACACACACATACACACATACACACACACACACAAACACACACACACACACACACACACACACACACATGCGAGTACATTGTCCAAATACACAGTATCATATCATGTCGACACATAGGAGTATACAATTTGCACAAACAGGAGAGTACATGCCCACAGACACGAGAATGCAGTGTCCACACACAGGAGAAAACAGTGCAAAAATACACACGAGAGAATAGTGTCCATACATACTGGAGAGGACAGTGTCCAAGCAAAGAAGAGTGAAGTGTCCACACACCAGGGACTATAGTGTCGATACATGGGAGAATTCTGTGTCCACACACACAAGAGAATACTTTGTCCAAGCACATAGGGGAGTAATGTGTCCATACACAGGAGAATACAGTGTCCACACATACAGATGTATCCAATTACAGAAGTGTCCAAGTACAGAAGAGTAACGTGTCCAAGCACTAGAGACATCAGTGTCCATACTTAGGAGCTGTGACAACATACGCAAGAGAATACATTGTCCACGCACATAGGTGAGTAATGTGTCCACACACAGGAGAGTACAGTGCGAAACACATGGGAGAGTACAATGTCCATACACAGCAGAGTACAGTGTCCACACACACAGGAGAGAACAGTGTCCAAGCACAGAAGACTACAGTGTCCATACACAGGAGAGTATTGTGACCACACACAGGAGAATACAGTGCCACACCCATAGGATAGTAGCATGTCCACACACAAGGGAGTAGAGTGTCCACACCCACACAGGAGAGAACAGTGTCAATACACAGGAGGGAACAGTGTCCAGACACAGGAGAGAACAGTGTCAACACACATAGGAGAATACAATGTCCACACACAGGAAAGTACTGTGTCCAAACACAAGGGAGTTCAGTGCAAAACACATGGCAGAGCACATTGTCCACACACAGGAGAGTACAGTGCAAAGCACATGGGAGAGTACAGTGTCAATACACAGGAGACTACAGTGTCCACACTCACAGGAGAGAAGACTGTCAACACACCGAATATTGTGTCAACGTACAGAATACTGTGTGGAGCGAAAGAGGGGAATACAGTGTCTACACAAATAGAAGAGTAGAGTGTCAACTCAAAGAAGAAAACAGTGCAAAAGTACACAGGAGAGAACAGTGTCCACAAACAGGAGATTACCGTGTACACACATACAGGAGAGTACAGTGTCCAAGCACAGAAGAGTACAGTGTCCAAGCACAGGAGAATACAGTGCGAAATACATGGGAGAAGAGAGTGTCCATGCACAGGAGAATAGAATGTCCATATACAGAGGTGTACCTTGTCCACACACACAGGTGAGCATTGTGTCCCCACACAGGAGAGTGCAGTGTCCAAACACAGGCGAGAACAATGTCGACACAAACAGGAGAGAACATTGTCCACTCACACACGAGTGTACCATGTCCACACAGAGGAGAGTTCAGTTTTCACACACCCAGGGGAGAACAATGTCAACACACAGGAGGCAACAGTGTCCACACACAGGAGAGAAAAGTGTCAACTGTTAGGTCTGCTTTGTTCATGAATGAGTGAGTCAGACACCAGACTGAGTCGAAATCAAGGTTCTTTATTGCCGGATTGTAACACTTACAACTAACAGTGTTAGTTGGAGAAGGCGCATTCTGCCGTTATCAGCAAGTGGTGTTTTTTTTATACCTCAGGATACGTACTTAGTAAATTATCATACCATTACATTGTCCAATGAATAAACTGTTGCTACCCTTCTCTGTTAGTCTGCTGCACATCATTCTTGTTAGTGCAAAGCTTATCTTGAGTGTACAAGGTCACATCTGCATTCTGTTACTCCTTAGTACTGGGTGACTCCTTCTCCAGTCCCATCTCATGATGTTTTTACCTTACACAACACAAAGAACAGTGTCAACAGACAGAGGAGAGAAAAGTATCAATACACAGGAGGGAAGAGTGTCCAGACACAGGAGAGAACAGTGTCCACACACAGGAGTGTACAATGCGAAACACATGTGAGACTACAGTTTCCATACACAGAAGAGTAACGTGTCCATACACAGGAGAAAACAGTGCAAAAATACACAGGAGAGAACAGTGTCCACACATACAGAAGGGTACAGTATCCAAACACAGAAGTGTACAGTGTCCAAGTACAGAAGAGTAACTTGTCCATGCACTGGAGACAATGGTGTCCATACATAGGAGAGTACAGTGCACAAGAGAATACAGTGTCCACGCACATAGGGGAGTAATGTGTCGACACACAGGACAATACAGTGCGAAACACATGGGAGAGTACAGTGTCCATACACAGGAGATTACAGTGTCTACACATAAAGGAGAGTATTGTGTCCACACACAGTCTAAAGCAACCCTCACACATACAGTAGAGAAGAGAGTCATCACAGAGACTACATGTCCACACACACAGGAGAGAACAGTGTTCAAGCACAGAAGAGTACACTGTCCATACACAGGAGAGTACAGAGTCCACACAAACTGGAGAGTATAGTGTCGAAGCAAGGGAGAGTAGAGTGTCCATATACAGGAGAGCATCATGTCCACACATACAGGAGAGAACAGTGTCCAAGCACAGAGGAGTACACTGTCCATACACAGGAGAGTACAGTGTCCACACAAACTGGAGAGTATAGCATCCAAGCAAAGGAGAGTAGAGTGTCCATATACAGGAGAATATCATGTCCACACACACAGGAGAGTCCAGTGTCCACACATACTGGAGAGAATAGTGTCCCAGCACTGGAGAGTCGAGTGTCCACACACAGAGTACCATGTCCATACACACAGGAGAGTATTGTGTCCAATCACAGGAGAGTCCAGTGTCCACACACAGCCAAGAACAATGTTCACACAAACAGGAGAGAATAGTGTCCACGCATAGCAGAGTACAGTGTCGACACACACACACACGCAAACACACGCACACACACACACACACACACACACACACACACACACACACACACAAACACACACACACACATGCGAGTACATTGTCCAAATACACAGTATCGTACCATGTCTACACATAGGAGTGTACAATTTGCACAAACAGGAGAGTACATTCCCACAGACACAAGAATGCAGTGTCCACACACAGGAGAGTACAGTGTCCACACACAGGAGAAATCAGTGCAAAAATACACAGGAGAGAACAGTGTCCACACAAACAAGCGACAACAGTGTGCACACACAGGAGCTACAGTGTCCACTCACACAGGAGAGTATCATTCCCACAAACAGGACAAAACAGTGCAAAAATACACAAGAGAGAACGGTGTCCACACATACTGGAGAGGACAGTGTCCAAGCAAAGAAGAGTGAAGTGTCCACTCACCAGGGACTATAGTGTCGATACATGGGAGAATTCTGTGTCCACACACACAAGAGAATACTGTGTCCAAGCACATAGGGGAGTCATGTGTCCATACACAGGAAAGTACAGTGTCCACACACAGGAGAGTAAGGTGCGAAACACATGTGAGAGTACGGTATACATTCACAGGAGAATACAGTGTCGACACATACAGAAGTATCCAATTACAGAAGTGTATAGTGTCCAAGTACAGAAGAGTAACGTGTCCACGCACTAGAGACAACAGTGTCCAAACATAGGAGCTGTCTCCACATACGCAAGAGAATACAGTGTCCACACACACAGGAGACAACAGTGTCCATACACAGGAGAGTATTGTGACCACACACACAGGAGAATACAGTGCCACACCCATAGGATAGTAGCGTGTCCACACACAGGGGAGTAGAGTGTCCACACCTACGCAGGAGAGAACAGTGTCAACACACAGGAGGGAACAGTGTCCAGACACAGGAGAGAACAGTGTCAACACACATAGGAGAATACAATGTCCACACACAGGAAAGTACTGTGTCCAAACACAGGGGAGTTCAGTGCGAAACACGTGGGAGAGCACATTGTCCACACACAGGAGAGTACAGTGCAAAACACATGGGAGAGTACAGTGTCAATACACAGGAGACTACAGTGTCCACACTCACAGGAGAGAAGAGTGTCAACACACCGAATATTGTGTCAACGTACAGAATACTGTGTGGACCGAAAGAGGGGAATACAGTGTCTACACAACCAGAAGAGTAGAGTGTCAACTCAAAGAAGAAAAAAGTGCAAAAGTACACAGGAGAGAACAGTGTCCACAAACAGGAGATTACCGTGTCCACACATACAGGAGAGTACAGTGTCCAAGCACAGAAGTGTACAGTGTCCAAGCATAGGAGAATACAGTGCGAAATACATGGGAGAATAGAGTGTCCATGCACAGCAGAATAGAATGTCCATATACAGAGGTGTACCTTGTCCACACACACAGGTGAGCATTGTGTCCCCACACAGGAGAGTGCAGTGTCCAAACACAGGCGAGAACAATGTCCACACAGAGGAGAGTACAGTTTTCACACACTCAGGGGAGAACAATGTCAACACACAGGAGGCAACAGTGTCCACACACAGGAGAGAAAAGTGTCAACACAGAGAACAGTGTCAACAGACACAGGAGAGAAAAGTATCAACACACAGGAGGGAAGAGTGTCCAGACACAGGAGAAAACAGTGTCAACACGCATAGGAGAGTACAATGTCCGCACACAGGAAAGTGCAGTGTCTTCACACAGGGGAGTACAGTACAAAACACGTGGGAGAGCACAGTGTCCATACACAGGAGAGTACCGTGTCGACACACACAGGAGAGTATCGTGTCCACGCGCTGGTGAGATCAGTGCTCACACACAAAGGAGAGAAAATTGTCAATATACAGAATATAGTATCGACACAAAGAGGAGAGTACAGTGTACACACATACTGGAGAGAATAGTATCCAAGCACATGAGAGTCGAGAGTCCATATACAGGAGAGCCCAGTGTCCACACACAGGAAGGAACAATGTCCACACAAACAGGAGAGAATAGTGTCCACACTCACAGGTAAGTAACATGTCCACACACACAGGAGAGTACAGTGTCCACGCACAAGAAAGTACAGTGTCCAGACACCGTAGAGTACAGACTCTACACACACAGGATACTTCCATGTAAACACATTGGAGAATATAGTGTCCACATACAAGAGAGTACAATGTCATCACATAGGAGAGAACAGTGTCCGCGAATAGCAGAGTACAGTGTCCACACACACACACGAGAATACATTGTCCATATACACAGTATAGTACCATGTCTACACATAGGAGAGTACAGCTTCAACACACAGGAGAAAAGAATGCAAAAATACACCAGATAGAAGAGTGTCCAGGCAAAGGAGAGTAGTGCCCACATACACAAGGGAATACACTGTCCACGCACATAGGGGCGTAACGTGTCCACACACAGGAGACTACAGTGTTAAATATATGGGAGAGTACAGTTTCCATACACAGGAGTGTACAGTGTCCACACATACAGGAGAGTATTGTGTCCACACACAGGCGAAAGCAATGCTCACACATACAGGAGAGAAGAGAGTCAACACAAAGACTACATGTCCACACTCACAAGAGAGAATTGTGTCCACGCATAGCAGAGTACAGTGTCCACACACACACATGCGAGTACATTGTCCAAATACACAGTATCGTACCATGTCTACACATAGGAGAATACAATGTGCACAAACAGGAGAGTACAATGCCCACACACATGAGAGTACAGTGTCCACACAGAGGAATAGTACAGTGTCCACATACAGGAGAAAACAGTGCAAAAATACTCAGGAGAGTACACTGTCCAAGTACAGAAGAGTAACGTGTCCATGCACTAGAGACATCAGTGTCCATACATAGGAGCTGTGACAACATACGCAAGAGAATACAGTGTCCACGCACATAGGTGAGTAATGTGTCCACACACAGGAGAGTACAGTGCGAAACACATGGGAGAGTACAGTGTCCATACACAGGAGAGTACAGTGCGAAACACATGGGAGAGTACAGTGTCCATACACAGGAGAGTACAGTGTCCACACATACAGGAGAGAAGAGTGTCAACACAGAGACTACAGTGTCCACACACACAGGAGAGAACAGTGTCCACACACAGGAAAGTACAGTGTCAACACATACAGGAGAGTACACTGTCCAAGTACAGAAAAATACCATGTCCAATCACAGAAGTTTCCAGTGTCCATACACAGGAGACTACTGTGACAACACACACAGGACAATACAGTGCCACACACATAGGATAGTAGCATGTCCACAGACAGGAGAGTAGAGTGTCCAGACACACAGGAGAGAACAGTGTCAACACACAGGGGACTACAGTGTCCACACACACTGGAGAGTATTGTGTCCACGCACGGGCGAGAACAGCGCTCACACACACAGGAGAGAAAAGTATCAATATACAGAATACAGTGTCGACACAAAGAGGAGAGTACAGTGTCAACACATAATGGAGAGAATAGTATCCAAGCACAGGAGAGTCGAGTGTCCATGTACAGGAAAGTACCATGTCCATACACACAGTAAAGTATTGTGTCCAATCACAGGAGAGTACAGTGTCCACACACACAGGAGAGAACAGTGTCCACACATAGGAGGGAACAGTGTCCACACACAGGAGAGTAGAGTGTCCATACAGAGGAGAGTACCATGTACACACACACAGGGGAGTACAGTGTCCACACACACAGGAGAGTATCCTGTCCACGCACGGGCGAGAACAGCGCTCACACACACAGGAGAGAAAAGTATCAATATACAGAATACAGTGTCGACACAAAGAGGAGAGTACAGTGTCAACACATACTGGAGAGAATAGTGTCCAAGCACAGGAGAGTCGAGTGTCCCTGTACAGGAAAGTACCATGTCCATACACACAGTAAAGTATTGTGTCCAATCACAGGAGAGTCCAGTGTCCACACACAGGCAAGAACAATGTCCACATAAACAGGAGTGAATAGTGTCCACGCATAACAGAGTACAGTGTCCACACACACACACAAGAGTACATTGTCAATATACACAGTATCGTACCATATCTACACATAGGAGAATACAATGTGCACAAACAGGAGAGCGAAATGTCCACACACACTAGAGTGCAGTGTCCACACACAGGACAAAAAACAGTGCAAAAATATACAGGGTAGTACAGTGTCCACACAAACAAGCGACAACAGTGTGCACACACAGCAGATTACAATGTCCACTCACACAGGAAAGTATCATTACCACACACAGGAGAAAACAGTGCAAAAATACACAGGAGAGAACAGTGTCCACACATACTAAAGAGTACAGTGTCCAAGCACCAAAGAATAACATGTCCATGCACCAGAGACTACAGTGACGATACATGGAACAATACTGCGTCCACACACACAAGAGAATACTATGTCCACGCACATAGAGCAGTAATGTGTCCATACTCAGGAAGGTACAGCGTCCACACACAGGAGAGTACAGTGCAAAACACATCCGAGAGTACAGTGTCCATACACAGAAGAGTACCATGTCCATACACAGGAGAAAACAGTGCAAAAATATACAGGAGAGAACAGTGTCCACACATACAGAAGGGTACAGTATCCAAGCACAGAAGTGTACAGTGTCCAAGTACAGAAGAGTAATGTGTCCATGCACTGGAGACAATGGTGTCCATACATAGGAGAGAATAGTGTCCACATGCACAAGAGAATACAGTGTCCATGCAGATAGAGGAGTAATGTGTCGACACACAGGAGAATGCAGTGCGAAACACATGGGAGAGTACAGTGTCCATACACAGGAGACTACAGTGTCTACACATGAAGGAGAGTATTGTGTCCACACACAGGCTAAAGCAACCCTCACACATACAGTAGAGAAGAGAGTCAACACAGAGACTACATGTTCTCACACACAGGAGAGAACAGTGTCCAAGCACAGAAGAGTACACTGTCCATACACAGGAGAGTCCTGTGTCCACACATACTGGAGAGAATAGTATCCAAGCACTGTGTCCATACACAGAGCACCATGTTCACACACACAGGAGAGTACAGTTTCAACACACAGGAGAAAAGAGTGCAAAAATACACCAGATAGAACAGTGTCCATACACAGCAGAGTACAGTGTCCACACGCACAGGAGAGAACAGTGTCCAAGCACAGAAGAGTATAGTGTCCATACACAGGAGAGTAGAGTGTCCACACAAACTGGAGAGTATAGTGTCGAAGCAATGGAGAGTAGAGTGTCCATATACAGGAGAATATCATGTCCACACACACAGGAGAGTCCAATGTCCACACATAATGGAGAGAATAGTATCCAAGCACTGGAGAGTCGAGTGTCCATACACAGAGTACCATGTCCACACACACAGGAGGGTACAGTTTCAACACACAGGAGAAAAGAGTGCAAAAATACACCAGATAGAACAGTGTCCATACACAGTAGAGTAAAGTGTCCACACATATAGGAGTGTATTGTGTCCACACACTGGCAAAAGCAATGCTCACACATACAGGAGAGAAGAGAGTCAACACAGAGACTACATGTCCACACACACAAGAGAGAATAGTGTCCACGCATAGCAGAGTACAGTGTCCACACACACACATGCGAGTACATTGTCCAAATACACAGTATCGTACCATGTCTACACATGGGAGAATACAATGTGCACACACAGGAGAGTACAATGCCCACACACACGAGAGTACCGTGTCCACACACACACAGGAGAGTAGAGTGTCCACACCAACAGGAGTGTACAATGCGAAACACATGTGAGACTAGAGTTTCCATACACAGAAGAGTAACGTGTCCATACACAGGAGAAAACAGTGCAAAAATACACAGGAGAATACAGTGTCCAAGTACAGAAGAGTAACGTATCCATGCACTGGAGACAATGGCGTCCATACATAGGAGAGTACAGTGTCCACATGCACAAGAGGATACAGTGTCCACGCACATAGGGGAGTAATGTGTCGACACACAGGATAATACAGTGCGAAACACATGGGAGAGTACAGTGTCCATACACAGGAGATTACAGTGTCTACACATAAAGGAGAGTATTGTGTCCACACACAGTCTAAAGCAACCCTCACACATACAGTAGAGAAGAGAGTCATCACAGAGACTACATGTCCACACACACAGGAGAGAACAGTGTTCAAGCACAGAAGAGTACACTGTCCATACACAGGAGAGTACAGTGTCCACACAAACTGGAGAGTATAGTGTCGAAGCAAAGGAGAGTAGAGTGTCCATATACAGGAGAGCATCATGTCCACACATACAGGAGAGAACAGTGTCCAAGCACAGAGGAGTACACTGTCCATACACAGCAGAGTACAGTGTCCACACACACAGGAGAGAACAGTGTCCAAGCACAGAAGACTACAGTGTCCATACACAGGAGAGTATTGTGACCACACACACAGGAGAATACAGTGCCACACCCATAGGATAGTAGCGTGTCCACACACAGGGGAGTAGAGTGTCCACACCCACACAGGAGAAAACAGTGTCAACACACAGGAGGGAACAGTGTCCAGACACAGGAGAAACAGTGTCAACACACATAGGAGAATACAATGTCCACACACAGGAAAGTACATTGTCCAAATACAGGGGAGTTCAGTGCGAAACACATGGGAGAGTACAGTGTCAATACACAGGAGACTACAGTGTCCACACTCACAGGAGAGAAGACTGTCAACACACCGAATATTGTGTCAACGTACAGAATACTGTGTGGACCGAAAGAGGGGAATACAGTGTCTACACAAACAGAAGAGTAGAGTGTCAACTCAAAGAAGAAAACAGTGCAAAAGTACACAGGAGAGAACAGTGTCCACAAACAGGAGATTACCGTGTACACACATACAGGAGAGTACAGTGTCCAAGCACAGAAGAGTACAGTGTCCAAGCACAGAAGAGTACAGTGTCCATGCACAGGAGAATAGAATGTCCATATATCAGAGGTGTACCTTGTCCACACACACAGGTGAGCATTGTGTCGCCACACAGGAGAGTGCAGTATCCAAACACAGGCGACAACAATGTCGACACAAACAGGAGATAACATTGTCCACTCACACACGAGTGTACCATGTCCACACAGAGGAGAGTACAGTTTTCACACACTCAGGGGAGAACAATGTCAACACACAGGAGGGAACAGTGTCCACACACAGGAGAGAAAAGTGTCAACACAGAGAACAGTGTCAACAGACACAGGCGAGAAAAGTATCAACACACAGGAGGGAAGAGTGTCCAGACACAGGAGAAAACAGTGTCAACACGCATAGGAGAGTACAATGTCCGCACACAGGAAAGTGCAGTGTCTTCACACAGGGGAGTACAGTGCAAAACACGTGGGAGAGCACAGTGTTCACACACAGGAGAGTAGAGTGTCCATACACAGGAGAGTACCGTGTCGACACACACAGGGGAGTATCGTGTCCACGCACAAGCGAGATCAGTGCTCACACACAAAGGAGAGAAAATTGTCAATATACAGAATACAGTATCGACACAAAGAGGAGAGTACAGTGTCCACACATACAGGAGAGAAGAGGGTCAACACAGAGACTACAGTGTCCACACACACAGGAGAGAACAATGTCCACACACAGGAGAGTAGAGTGTCCATACACAGAAGAGTACCGTGTCCACACACACAGGATAGAACAGTGTCCACACACAGGAGAGTAGAGTGTCCATACACAGGAGAGTACCGTGTCCACACACACAGGGGAGTACAGTGTCCACACATACAGGAGAGTATCGTGTACACGGACAGGCAAGAACAGTGCTCACACACACAGGAGAGAAAAGTATCAATATACAGAATACACTGTCAACACAAAGAGGAGAGTCCAGTGTCAACACATACTGGAGAGAATAGTGTCCAAGCACAGGAGAGTCGAGTGTCCATGTACAGGAAAGTACCATGTCCATACACACAGTAAAGTATTGTGTCCAATCACAGCAGAGTCGAGTGTCCATGTACAGGAAATTACCATGTCCATACACACAGTAAAGTATTGTGTCCAATCACAGGAGAGTCCAGTGTCCACACACAGGCAAGAACAATGTCCACATAAACAGGAGAGAATAGTGTCCACGCATAACAGAGTACAGTGTCCACACACACACACACAAGAGTACATTGTCAATATACACAGTATCGTACCATATCTACACATAGGAGAATACAATGTGCACAAACAGGAGAGCGAAATGTCCACACACACTAGAGTGCAGTGTCCACACACAGGACAAAAAACAGTGCAAAAATACACAGGATAGTACAGTGTCCACACAAACAAGCGATAACAGTGTGCACACACAGCAGATTACAATGTCCACTCACACAGGAAAGTATCATTCCCACACACAGGAGAAAACAATGCAAAAATACACAGGAGAGAACAGTGTCCACACATACTAAAGAGTACAGTGTCCAAGCACCAAAGAATAACATGTCCATGCACCAGAGACTACAGTGTCGATACATGGGACAATACTGCGTCCACACACACAAGAGAATACTGTGTCCACGCACATAGAGCAGTAATGTGTCCATACTCAGGAAGGTACAGTCTCCACACACAGGAGAGTACAGTGCGAAACACATGCGAGAGTACAGTGTCCATACACAGGAGAGTACCATGTCCATACACAGGAGAAAACAGTGCAAAAATACACAGGAGAGAACAGTGTCCACACATACAGCAGGGTACAGTATCCAAGAACAGAAGTGTACAGTGTCCAAGTACAGAAGAAAAAAGTGTCCATGCACTGGAGACAATGGTATCCATACATAGGAGAGAATAGTGTCCACATGCACAAGAGAATACAGTATCCATGCAGATAGAGGAGTAATGTGCCGACACACAGGAGAATGCAGTGCGAAACACATGGGAGAGTACAGTGTCCATACACAGGAGACTACAGTGTCTACACATAAAGGAGAGTATTGTGTCCACACACAGGCTAAAGCAACCCTCACACATACAGTAGAGAAGAGAGTCAACACAGAGACTACATGTTCTCACACACAGGAAAGAACAGTGTCCAAGCACAGAAGAGTACACTGTCCATACACAGGAGAGTACAGTGTCCACACACACAGGAGAGTACAGTGTCAACACATACTGGAGAGAATAGTATCCAAGAACTGGAGAGTCGAGTGTCCGTACATAGATTACGATGTCCATACACACAGGAGAGTATTGTGTCCAATCACAGGAGAGTCCTGTGTCCAAGAACAATGTCCACACAAACAGGAGAGAATAGTGTCCACGCATAGCAGAGTATAGTGTCCACACACACACACACAAACACACACGCACACTCACACACACGCGCACACACACACACACACACACAAACACACACGCACACTCACACACACGCACACACACACACACACACATACACACATACACACACACACACAAACACACACACACACACACACACACACACACACATGCGAGTACATTGTCCAAATACACAGTATCATATCATGTCGACACATAGGAGTATACAATTTGCACAAACAGGAGAGTACATGCCCACAGACACGAGAATGCAGTGTCCACACACAGGAGAAAACAGTGCAAAAATACACACGAGAGAATAGTGTCCATACATACTGGAGAGGACAGTGTCCAAGCAAAGAAGAGTGAAGTGTCCACACACCAGGGACTATAGTGTCGATACATGGGAGAATTCTGTGTCCACACACACAAGAGAATACTTTGTCCAAGCACATAGGGGAGTAATGTGTCCATACACAGGAGAATACAGTGTCCACACATACAGATGTATCCAATTACAGAAGTGTCCAAGTACAGAAGAGTAACGTGTCCAAGCACTAGAGACATCAGTGTCCATACTTAGGAGCTGTGACAACATACGCAAGAGAATACATTGTCCACGCACATAGGTGAGTAATGTGTCCACACACAGGAGAGTACAGTGCGAAACACATGGGAGAGTACAATGTCCATACACAGCAGAGTACAGTGTCCACACACACAGGAGAGAACAGTGTCCAAGCACAGAAGACTACAGTGTCCATACACAGGAGAGTATTGTGACCACACACAGGAGAATACAGTGCCACACCCATAGGATAGTAGCATGTCCACACACAAGGGAGTAGAGTGTCCACACCCACACAGGAGAGAACAGTGTCAATACACAGGAGGGAACAGTGTCCAGACACAGGAGAGAACAGTGTCAACACACATAGGAGAATACAATGTCCACACACAGGAAAGTACTGTGTCCAAACACAGGGGAGTTCAGTGCAAAACACATGGCAGAGCACATTGTCCACACACAGGAGAGTACAGTGCAAAGCACATGGGAGAGTACAGTGTCAATACACAGGAGACTACAGTGTCCACACTCACAGGAGAGAAGACTGTCAACACACCGAATATTGTGTCAACGTACAGAATACTGTGTGGAGCGAAAGAGGGGAATACAGTGTCTACACAAATAGAAGAGTAGAGTGTCAACTCAAAGAAGAAAACAGTGCAAAAGTACACAGGAGAGAACAGTGTCCACAAACAGGAGATTACCGTGTACACACATACAGGAGAGTACAGTGTCCAAGCACAGAAGAGTACAGTGTCCAAGCACAGGAGAATACAGTGCGAAATACATGGGAGAAGAGAGTGTCCATGCACAGGAGAATAGAATGTCCATATACAGAGGTGTACCTTGTCCACACACACAGGTGAGCATTGTGTCCCCACACAGGAGAGTGCAGTGTCCAAACACAGGCGAGAACAATGTCGACACAAACAGGAGAGAACATTGTCCACTCACACACGAGTGTACCATGTCCACACAGAGGAGAGTTCAGTTTTCACACACCCAGGGGAGAACAATGTCAACACACAGGAGGCAACAGTGTCCACACACAGGAGAGAAAAGTGTCAACTGTTAGGTCTGCTTTGTTCATGAATGAGTGAGTCAGACACCAGACTGAGTCGAAATCAAGGTTCTTTATTGCCGGATTGTAACACTTACAACTAACAGTGTTAGTTGGAGAAGGCGCATTCTGCCGTTATCAGCAAGTGGTGTTTTTTTTATACCTCAGGATACGTACTTAGTAAATTATCATACCATTACATTGTCCAATGAATAAACTGTTGCTACCCTTCTCTGTTAGTCTGCTGCACATCATTCTTGTTAGTGCAAAGCTTATCTTGAGTGTACAAGGTCACATCTGCATTCTGTTACTCCTTAGTACTGGGTGACTCCTTCTCCAGTCCCATCTCATGATGTTTTTACCTTACACAACACAAAGAACAGTGTCAACAGACAGAGGAGAGAAAAGTATCAATACACAGGAGGGAAGAGTGTCCAGACACAGGAGAGAACAGTGTCCACACACAGGAGTGTACAATGCGAAACACATGTGAGACTACAGTTTCCATACACAGAAGAGTAACGTGTCCATACACAGGAGAAAACAGTGCAAAAATACACAGGAGAGAACAGTGTCCACACATACAGAAGGGTACAGTATCCAAACACAGAAGTGTACAGTGTCCAAGTACAGAAGAGTAACTTGTCCATGCACTGGAGACAATGGTGTCCATACATAGGAGAGTACAGTGCACAAGAGAATACAGTGTCCACGCACATAGGGGAGTAATGTGTCGACACACAGGACAATACAGTGCGAAACACATGGGAGAGTACAGTGTCCATACACAGGAGATTACAGTGTCTACACATAAAGGAGAGTATTGTGTCCACACACAGTCTAAAGCAACCCTCACACATACAGTAGAGAAGAGAGTCATCACAGAGACTACATGTCCACACACACAGGAGAGAACAGTGTTCAAGCACAGAAGAGTACACTGTCCATACACAGGAGAGTACAGTGTCCACACAAACTGGAGAGTATAGTGTCGAAGCAAAGGAGAGTAGAGTGTCCATATACAGGAGAGCATCATGTCCACACATACAGGAGAGAACAGTGTCCAAGCACAGAGGAGTACACTGTCCATACACAGCAGAGTACAGTGTCCACACACACAGGAGAGAACAGTGTCCAAGCACAGAAGACTACAGTGTCCATACACAGGAGAGTATTGTGACCACACACACAGGAGAATACAGTGCCACACCCATAGGATAGTAGCGTGTCCACACACAGGGGAGTAGAGTGTCCACACCCACACAGGAGAAAACAGTGTCAACACACAGGAGGGAACAGTGTCCAGACACAGGAGAAACAGTGTCAACACACATAGGAGAATACAATGTCCACACACAGGAAAGTACATTGTCCAAATACAGGGGAGTTCAGTGCGAAACACATGGGAGAGTACAGTGTCAATACACAGGAGACTACAGTGTCCACACTCACAGGAGAGAAGACTGTCAACACACCGAATATTGTGTCAACGTACAGAATACTGTGTGGACCGAAAGAGGGGAATACAGTGTCTACACAAACAGAAGAGTAGAGTGTCAACTCAAAGAAGAAAACAGTGCAAAAGTACACAGGAGAGAACAGTGTCCACAAACAGGAGATTACCGTGTACACACATACAGGAGAGTACAGTGTCCAAGCACAGAAGAGTACAGTGTCCAAGCACAGAAGAGTACAGTGTCCATGCACAGGAGAATAGAATGTCCATATATCAGAGGTGTACCTTGTCCACACACACAGGTGAGCATTGTGTCGCCACACAGGAGAGTGCAGTATCCAAACACAGGCGACAACAATGTCGACACAAACAGGAGATAACATTGTCCACTCACACACGAGTGTACCATGTCCACACAGAGGAGAGTACAGTTTTCACACACTCAGGGGAGAACAATGTCAACACACAGGAGGGAACAGTGTCCACACACAGGAGAGAAAAGTGTCAACACAGAGAACAGTGTCAACAGACACAGGCGAGAAAAGTATCAACACACAGGAGGGAAGAGTGTCCAGACACAGGAGAAAACAGTGTCAACACGCATAGGAGAGTACAATGTCCGCACACAGGAAAGTGCAGTGTCTTCACACAGGGGAGTACAGTGCAAAACACGTGGGAGAGCACAGTGTTCACACACAGGAGAGTAGAGTGTCCATACACAGGAGAGTACCGTGTCGACACACACAGGGGAGTATCGTGTCCACGCACAAGCGAGATCAGTGCTCACACACAAAGGAGAGAAAATTGTCAATATACAGAATACAGTATCGACACAAAGAGGAGAGTACAGTGTCCACACATACAGGAGAGAAGAGGGTCAACACAGAGACTACAGTGTCCACACACACAGGAGAGAACAATGTCCACACACAGGAGAGTAGAGTGTCCATACACAGAAGAGTACCGTGTCCACACACACAGGATAGAACAGTGTCCACACACAGGAGAGTAGAGTGTCCATACACAGGAGAGTACCGTGTCCACACACACAGGGGAGTACAGTGTCCACACATACAGGAGAGTATCGTGTACACGGACAGGCAAGAACAGTGCTCACACACACAGGAGAGAAAAGTATCAATATACAGAATACACTGTCAACACAAAGAGGAGAGTCCAGTGTCAACACATACTGGAGAGAATAGTGTCCAAGCACAGGAGAGTCGAGTGTCCATGTACAGGAAAGTACCATGTCCATACACACAGTAAAGTATTGTGTCCAATCACAGCAGAGTCGAGTGTCCATGTACAGGAAATTACCATGTCCATACACACAGTAAAGTATTGTGTCCAATCACAGGAGAGTCCAGTGTCCACACACAGGCAAGAACAATGTCCACATAAACAGGAGAGAATAGTGTCCACGCATAACAGAGTACAGTGTCCACACACACACACGAGAGTACATTGTCAATATACACAGTATCGTACCATATCTACACATAGGAGAATACAATGTGCACAAACAGGAGAGCGAAATGTCCACACACACTAGAGTGCAGTGTCCACACACAGGACAAAAAACAGTGCAAAAATACACAGGATAGTACAGTGTCCACACAAACAAGCGATAACAGTGTGCACACACAGCAGATTACAATGTCCACTCACACAGGAAAGTATCATTCCCACACACAGGAGAAAACAATGCAAAAATACACAGGAGAGAACAGTGTCCACACATACTAAAGAGTACAGTGTCCAAGCACCAAAGAATAACATGTCCATGCACCAGAGACTACAGTGTCGATACATGGGACAATACTGCGTCCACACACACAAGAGAATACTGTGTCCACGCACATAGAGCAGTAATGTGTCCATACTCAGGAAGGTACAGTCTCCACACACAGGAGAGTACAGTGCGAAACACATGCGAGAGTACAGTGTCCATACACAGGAGAGTACCATGTCCATACACAGGAGAAAACAGTGCAAAAATACACAGGAGAGAACAGTGTCCACACATACAGCAGGGTACAGTATCCAAGAACAGAAGTGTACAGTGTC
Organism: Narcine bancroftii; assembly: GCF_036971445.1. NCBI lineage: Eukaryota > Metazoa > Chordata > Chondrichthyes > Torpediniformes > Narcinidae > Narcine > Narcine bancroftii. The sequence continues at coordinate 65,118,848 of NC_091480.1, read as the reverse complement.
CAAGTACAGAAGAAAAAAGTGTCCATGCACTGGAGACAATGGTATCCATACATAGGAGAGAATAGTGTCCACATGCACAAGAGAATACAGTATCCATGCAGATAGAGGAGTAATGTGCCGACACACAGGAGAATGCAGTGCGAAACACATGGGAGAGTACAGTGTCCATACACAGGAGACTACAGTGTCTACACATAAAGGAGAGTATTGTGTCCACACACAGGCTAAAGCAACCCTCACACATACAGTAGAGAAGAGAGTCAACACAGAGACTACATGTTCTCACACACAGGAAAGAACAGTGTCCAAGCACAGAAGAGTACACTGTCCATACACAGGAGAGTACAGTGTCCACACACACAGGAGAGTACAGTGTCAACACATACTGGAGAGAATAGTATCCAAGAACTGGAGAGTCGAGTGTCCGTACATAGATTACGATGTCCATACACACAGGAGAGTATTGTGTCCAATCACAGGAGAGTCCTGTGTCCAAGAACAATGTCCACACAAACAGGAGAGAATAGTGTCCACGCATAGCAGAGTACAGTGTCCACACACACACACACAAACACACACGCACACTCACACACACGCGCACACACACACACACACACACAAACACACACGCACACTCACACACACGCACACACACACACACACACACATACACACATACACACACACACACAAACACACACACACACACACACACACACACACACATGCGAGTACATTGTCCAAATACACAGTATCATATCATGTCGACACATAGGAGTATACAATTTGCACAAACAGGAGAGTACATGCCCACAGACACGAGAATGCAGTGTCCACACACAGGAGAAAACAGTGCAAAAATACACACGAGAGAATAGTGTCCATACATACTGGAGAGGACAGTGTCCAAGCAAAGAAGAGTGAAGTGTCCACACACCAGGGACTATAGTGTCGATACATGGGAGAATTCTGTGTCCACACACACAAGAGAATACTTTGTCCAAGCACATAGGGGAGTAATGTGTCCATACACAGGAGAATACAGTGTCCACACATACAGATGTATCCAATTACAGAAGTGTCCAAGTACAGAAGAGTAACGTGTCCAAGCACTAGAGACATCAGTGTCCATACTTAGGAGCTGTGACAACATACGCAAGAGAATACATTGTCCACGCACATAGGTGAGTAATGTGTCCACACACAGGAGAGTACAGTGCGAAACACATGGGAGAGTACAATGTCCATACACAGCAGAGTACAGTGTCCACACACACAGGAGAGAACAGTGTCCAAGCACAGAAGACTACAGTGTCCATACACAGGAGAGTATTGTGACCACACACAGGAGAATACAGTGCCACACCCATAGGATAGTAGCATGTCCACACACAAGGGAGTAGAGTGTCCACACCCACACAGGAGAGAACAGTGTCAATACACAGGAGGGAACAGTGTCCAGACACAGGAGAGAACAGTGTCAACACACATAGGAGAATACAATGTCCACACACAGGAAAGTACTGTGTCCAAACACAGGGGAGTTCAGTGCAAAACACATGGCAGAGCACATTGTCCACACACAGGAGAGTACAGTGCAAAGCACATGGGAGAGTACAGTGTCAATACACAGGAGACTACAGTGTCCACACTCACAGGAGAGAAGACTGTCAACACACCGAATATTGTGTCAACGTACAGAATACTGTGTGGAGCGAAAGAGGGGAATACAGTGTCTACACAAATAGAAGAGTAGAGTGTCAACTCAAAGAAGAAAACAGTGCAAAAGTACACAGGAGAGAACAGTGTCCACAAACAGGAGATTACCGTGTACACACATACAGGAGAGTACAGTGTCCAAGCACAGAAGAGTACAGTGTCCAAGCACAGGAGAATACAGTGCGAAATACATGGGAGAAGAGAGTGTCCATGCACAGGAGAATAGAATGTCCATATACAGAGGTGTACCTTGTCCACACACACAGGTGAGCATTGTGTCCCCACACAGGAGAGTGCAGTGTCCAAACACAGGCGAGAACAATGTCGACACAAACAGGAGAGAACATTGTCCACTCACACACGAGTGTACCATGTCCACACAGAGGAGAGTTCAGTTTTCACACACCCAGGGGAGAACAATGTCAACACACAGGAGGCAACAGTGTCCACACACAGGAGAGAAAAGTGTCAACTGTTAGGTCTGCTTTGTTCATGAATGAGTGAGTCAGACACCAGACTGAGTCGAAATCAAGGTTCTTTATTGCCGGATTGTAACACTTACAACTAACAGTGTTAGTTGGAGAAGGCGCATTCTGCCGTTATCAGCAAGTGGTGTTTTTTTTATACCTCAGGATACGTACTTAGTAAATTATCATACCATTACATTGTCCAATGAATAAACTGTTGCTACCCTTCTCTGTTAGTCTGCTGCACATCATTCTTGTTAGTGCAAAGCTTATCTTGAGTGTACAAGGTCACATCTGCATTCTGTTACTCCTTAGTACTGGGTGACTCCTTCTCCAGTCCCATCTCATGATGTTTTTACCTTACACAACACAAAGAACAGTGTCAACAGACAGAGGAGAGAAAAGTATCAATACACAGGAGGGAAGAGTGTCCAGACACAGGAGAGAACAGTGTCCACACACAGGAGTGTACAATGCGAAACACATGTGAGACTACAGTTTCCATACACAGAAGAGTAACGTGTCCATACACAGGAGAAAACAGTGCAAAAATACACAGGAGAGAACAGTGTCCACACATACAGAAGGGTACAGTATCCAAACACAGAAGTGTACAGTGTCCAAGTACAGAAGAGTAACTTGTCCATGCACTGGAGACAATGGTGTCCATACATAGGAGAGTACAGTGCACAAGAGAATACAGTGTCCACGCACATAGGGGAGTAATGTGTCGACACACAGGACAATACAGTGCGAAACACATGGGAGAGTACAGTGTCCATACACAGGAGATTACAGTGTCTACACATAAAGGAGAGTATTGTGTCCACACACAGTCTAAAGCAACCCTCACACATACAGTAGAGAAGAGAGTCATCACAGAGACTACATGTCCACACACACAGGAGAGAACAGTGTTCAAGCACAGAAGAGTACACTGTCCATACACAGGAGAGTACAGAGTCCACACAAACTGGAGAGTATAGTGTCGAAGCAAGGGAGAGTAGAGTGTCCATATACAGGAGAGCATCATGTCCACACATACAGGAGAGAACAGTGTCCAAGCACAGAGGAGTACACTGTCCATACACAGGAGAGTACAGTGTCCACACAAACTGGAGAGTATAGCATCCAAGCAAAGGAGAGTAGAGTGTCCATATACAGGAGAATATCATGTCCACACACACAGGAGAGTCCAGTGTCCACACATACTGGAGAGAATAGTGTCCCAGCACTGGAGAGTCGAGTGTCCACACACAGAGTACCATGTCCATACACACAGGAGAGTATTGTGTCCAATCACAGGAGAGTCCAGTGTCCACACACAGCCAAGAACAATGTTCACACAAACAGGAGAGAATAGTGTCCACGCATAGCAGAGTACAGTGTCGACACACACACACACGCAAACACACGCACACACACACACACACACACACACACACACACACACACACACACAAACACACACACACACATGCGAGTACATTGTCCAAATACACAGTATCGTACCATGTCTACACATAGGAGTGTACAATTTGCACAAACAGGAGAGTACATTCCCACAGACACAAGAATGCAGTGTCCACACACAGGAGAGTACAGTGTCCACACACAGGAGAAATCAGTGCAAAAATACACAGGAGAGAACAGTGTCCACACAAACAAGCGACAACAGTGTGCACACACAGGAGCTACAGTGTCCACTCACACAGGAGAGTATCATTCCCACAAACAGGACAAAACAGTGCAAAAATACACAAGAGAGAACGGTGTCCACACATACTGGAGAGGACAGTGTCCAAGCAAAGAAGAGTGAAGTGTCCACTCACCAGGGACTATAGTGTCGATACATGGGAGAATTCTGTGTCCACACACACAAGAGAATACTGTGTCCAAGCACATAGGGGAGTCATGTGTCCATACACAGGAAAGTACAGTGTCCACACACAGGAGAGTAAGGTGCGAAACACATGTGAGAGTACGGTATACATTCACAGGAGAATACAGTGTCGACACATACAGAAGTATCCAATTACAGAAGTGTATAGTGTCCAAGTACAGAAGAGTAACGTGTCCACGCACTAGAGACAACAGTGTCCAAACATAGGAGCTGTCTCCACATACGCAAGAGAATACAGTGTCCACACACACAGGAGACAACAGTGTCCATACACAGGAGAGTATTGTGACCACACACACAGGAGAATACAGTGCCACACCCATAGGATAGTAGCGTGTCCACACACAGGGGAGTAGAGTGTCCACACCTACGCAGGAGAGAACAGTGTCAACACACAGGAGGGAACAGTGTCCAGACACAGGAGAGAACAGTGTCAACACACATAGGAGAATACAATGTCCACACACAGGAAAGTACAGTGTCCAAACACAGGGGAGTTCAGTGCGAAACACGTGGGAGAGCACATTGTCCACACACAGGAGAGTACAGTGCAAAACACATGGGAGAGTACAGTGTCAATACACAGGAGACTACAGTGTCCACACTCACAGGAGAGAAGAGTGTCAACACACCGAATATTGTGTCAACGTACAGAATACTGTGTGGACCGAAAGAGGGGAATACAGTGTCTACACAACCAGAAGAGTAGAGTGTCAACTCAAAGAAGAAAAAAGTGCAAAAGTACACAGGAGAGAACAGTGTCCACAAACAGGAGATTACCGTGTCCACACATACAGGAGAGTACAGTGTCCAAGCACAGAAGTGTACAGTGTCCAAGCATAGGAGAATACAGTGCGAAATACATGGGAGAATAGAGTGTCCATGCACAGCAGAATAGAATGTCCATATACAGAGGTGTACCTTGTCCACACACACAGGTGAGCATTGTGTCCCCACACAGGAGAGTGCAGTGTCCAAACACAGGCGAGAACAATGTCCACACAAACAGGAGAGAACATTATCCACTCACACACGAGTGTACCATGTCCACACAGAGGAGAGTACAGTTTTCACACACTCAGGGGAGAACAATGTCAACACACAGGAGGCAACAGTGTCCACACACAGGAGAGAAAAGTGTCAACACAGAGAACAGTGTCAACAGACACAGGAGAGAAAAGTATCAACACACAGGAGGGAAGAGTGTCCAGACACAGGAGAAAACAGTGTCAACACGCATAGGAGAGTACAATGTCCGCACACAGGAAAGTGCAGTGTCTTCACACAGGGGAGTACAGTACAAAACACGTGGGAGAGCACAGTGTCCATACACAGGAGAGTACCGTGTCGACACACACAGGAGAGTATCGTGTCCACGCGCTGGTGAGATCAGTGCTCACACACAAAGGAGAGAAAATTGTCAATATACAGAATATAGTATCGACACAAAGAGGAGAGTACAGTGTACACACATACTGGAGAGAATAGTATCCAAGCACATGAGAGTCGAGAGTCCATATACAGGAGAGCCCAGTGTCCACACACAGGAAGGAACAATGTCCACACAAACAGGAGAGAATAGTGTCCACACTCACAGGTAAGTAACATGTCCACACACACAGGAGAGTACAGTGTCCACGCACAAGAAAGTACAGTGTCCAGACACCGTAGAGTACAGACTCTACACACACAGGATACTTCCATGTAAACACATTGGAGAATATAGTGTCCACATACAAGAGAGTACAATGTCATCACATAGGAGAGAACAGTGTCCGCGAATAGCAGAGTACAGTGTCCACACACACACACGAGAATACATTGTCCATATACACAGTATAGTACCATGTCTACACATAGGAGAGTACAGCTTCAACACACAGGAGAAAAGAATGCAAAAATACACCAGATAGAAGAGTGTCCAGGCAAAGGAGAGTAGTGCCCACATACACAAGGGAATACACTGTCCACGCACATAGGGGCGTAACGTGTCCACACACAGGAGACTACAGTGTTAAATATATGGGAGAGTACAGTTTCCATACACAGGAGTGTACAGTGTCCACACATACAGGAGAGTATTGTGTCCACACACAGGCGAAAGCAATGCTCACACATACAGGAGAGAAGAGAGTCAACACAAAGACTACATGTCCACACTCACAAGAGAGAATTGTGTCCACGCATAGCAGAGTACAGTGTCCACACACACACATGCGAGTACATTGTCCAAATACACAGTATCGTACCATGTCTACACATAGGAGAATACAATGTGCACAAACAGGAGAGTACAATGCCCACACACATGAGAGTACAGTGTCCACACAGAGGAATAGTACAGTGTCCACATACAGGAGAAAACAGTGCAAAAATACTCAGGAGAGTACACTGTCCAAGTACAGAAGAGTAACGTGTCCATGCACTAGAGACATCAGTGTCCATACATAGGAGCTGTGACAACATACGCAAGAGAATACAGTGTCCACGCACATAGGTGAGTAATGTGTCCACACACAGGAGAGTACAGTGCGAAACACATGGGAGAGTACAGTGTCCATACACAGGAGAGTACAGTGCGAAACACATGGGAGAGTACAGTGTCCATACACAGGAGAGTACAGTGTCCACACATACAGGAGAGAAGAGTGTCAACACAGAGACTACAGTGTCCACACACACAGGAGAGAACAGTGTCCACACACAGGAAAGTACAGTGTCAACACATACAGGAGAGTACACTGTCCAAGTACAGAAAAATACCATGTCCAATCACAGAAGTTTCCAGTGTCCATACACAGGAGACTACTGTGACAACACACACAGGACAATACAGTGCCACACACATAGGATAGTAGCATGTCCACAGACAGGAGAGTAGAGTGTCCAGACACACAGGAGAGAACAGTGTCAACACACAGGGGACTACAGTGTCCACACACACTGGAGAGTATTGTGTCCACGCACGGGCGAGAACAGCGCTCACACACACAGGAGAGAAAAGTATCAATATACAGAATACAGTGTCGACACAAAGAGGAGAGTACAGTGTCAACACATAATGGAGAGAATAGTATCCAAGCACAGGAGAGTCGAGTGTCCATGTACAGGAAAGTACCATGTCCATACACACAGTAAAGTATTGTGTCCAATCACAGGAGAGTACAGTGTCCACACACACAGGAGAGAACAGTGTCCACACATAGGAGGGAACAGTGTCCACACACAGGAGAGTAGAGTGTCCATACAGAGGAGAGTACCATGTACACACACACAGGGGAGTACAGTGTCCACACACACAGGAGAGTATCCTGTCCACGCACGGGCGAGAACAGCGCTCACACACACAGGAGAGAAAAGTATCAATATACAGAATACAGTGTCGACACAAAGAGGAGAGTACAGTGTCAACACATACTGGAGAGAATAGTGTCCAAGCACAGGAGAGTCGAGTGTCCCTGTACAGGAAAGTACCATGTCCATACACACAGTAAAGTATTGTGTCCAATCACAGGAGAGTCCAGTGTCCACACACAGGCAAGAACAATGTCCACATAAACAGGAGTGAATAGTGTCCACGCATAACAGAGTACAGTGTCCACACACACACACACAAGAGTACATTGTCAATATACACAGTATCGTACCATATCTACACATAGGAGAATACAATGTGCACAAACAGGAGAGCGAAATGTCCACACACACTAGAGTGCAGTGTCCACACACAGGACAAAAAACAGTGCAAAAATATACAGGGTAGTACAGTGTCCACACAAACAAGCGACAACAGTGTGCACACACAGCAGATTACAATGTCCACTCACACAGGAAAGTATCATTACCACACACAGGAGAAAACGGTGCAAAAATACACAGGAGAGAACAGTGTCCACACATACTAAAGAGTACAGTGTCCAAGCACCAAAGAATAACATGTCCATGCACCAGAGACTACAGTGACGATACATGGGACAATACTGCGTCCACACACACAAGAGAATACTATGTCCACGCACATAGAGCAGTAATGTGTCCATACTCAGGAAGGTACAGCGTCCACACACAGGAGAGTACAGTGCAAAACACATCCGAGAGTACAGTGTCCATACACAGAAGAGTACCATGTCCATACACAGGAGAAAACAGTGCAAAAATATACAGGAGAGAACAGTGTCCACACATACAGAAGGGTACAGTATCCAAGCACAGAAGTGTACAGTGTCCAAGTACAGAAGAGTAATGTGTCCATGCACTGGAGACAATGGTGTCCATACATAGGAGAGAATAGTGTCCACATGCACAAGAGAATACAGTGTCCATGCAGATAGAGGAGTAATGTGTCGACACACAGGAGAATGCAGTGCGAAACACATGGGAGAGTACAGTGTCCATACACAGGAGACTACAGTGTCTACACATGAAGGAGAGTATTGTGTCCACACACAGGCTAAAGCAACCCTCACACATACAGTAGAGAAGAGAGTCAACACAGAGACTACATGTTCTCACACACAGGAGAGAACAGTGTCCAAGCACAGAAGAGTACACTCTCCATACACAGGAGAGTCCTGTGTCCACACATACTGGAGAGAATAGTATCCAAGCACTGTGTCCATACACAGAGCACCATGTTCACACACACAGGAGAGTACAGTTTCAACACACAGGAGAAAAGAGTGCAAAAATACACCAGATAGAACAGTGTCCATACACAGCAGAGTACAGTGTCCACACGCACAGGAGAGAACAGTGTCCAAGCACAGAAGAGTATAGTGTCCATACACAGGAGAGTAGAGTGTCCACACAAACTGGAGAGTATAGTGTCGAAGCAATGGAGAGTAGAGTGTCCATATACAGGAGAATATCATGTCCACACACACAGGAGAGTCCAATGTCCACACATAATGGAGAGAATAGTATCCAAGCACTGGAGAGTCGAGTGTCCATACACAGAGTACCATGTCCACACACACAGGAGGGTACAGTTTCAACACACAGGAGAAAAGAGTGCAAAAATACACCAGATAGAACAGTGTCCATACACAGTAGAGTAAAGTGTCCACACATATAGGAGTGTATTGTGTCCACACACTGGCAAAAGCAATGCTCACACATACAGGAGAGAAGAGAGTCAACACAGAGACTACATGTCCACACACACAAGAGAGAATAGTGTCCACGCATAGCAGAGTACAGTGTCCACACACACACATGCGAGTACATTGTCCAAATACACAGTATCGTACCATGTCTACACATGGGAGAATACAATGTGCACACACAGGAGAGTACAATGCCCACACACACGAGAGTACCGTGTCCACACACACACAGGAGAGTAGAGTGTCCACACCAACAGGAGTGTACAATGCGAAACACATGTGAGACTAGAGTTTCCATACACAGAAGAGTAACGTGTCCATACACAGGAGAAAACAGTGCAAAAATACACAGGAGAATACAGTGTCCAAGTACAGAAGAGTAACGTATCCATGCACTGGAGACAATGGTGTCCATACATAGGAGAGTACAGTGTCCACATGCACAAGAGGATACAGTGTCCACGCACATAGGGGAGTAATGTGTCGACACACAGGATAATACAGTGCGAAACACATGGGAGAGTACAGTGTCCATACACAGGAGATTACAGTGTCTACACATAAAGGAGAGTATTGTGTCCACACACAGTCTAAAGCAACCCTCACACATACAGTAGAGAAGAGAGTCATCACAGAGACTACATGTCCACACACACAGGAGAGAACAGTGTTCAAGCACAGAAGAGTACACTGTCCATACACAGGAGAGTACAGTGTCCACACAAACTGGAGAGTATAGTGTCGAAGCAAAGGAGAGTAGAGTGTCCATATACAGGAGAGCATCATGTCCACACATACAGGAGAGAACAGTGTCCAAGCACAGAGGAGTACACTGTCCATACACAGCAGAGTACAGTGTCCACACACACAGGAGAGAACAGTGTCCAAGCACAGAAGACTACAGTGTCCATACACAGGAGAGTATTGTGACCACACACACAGGAGAATACAGTGCCACACCCATAGGATAGTAGCGTGTCCACACACAGGGGAGTAGAGTGTCCACACCCACACAGGAGAAAACAGTGTCAACACACAGGAGGGAACAGTGTCCAGACACAGGAGAAACAGTGTCAACACACATAGGAGAATACAATGTCCACACACAGGAAAGTACATTGTCCAAATACAGGGGAGTTCAGTGCGAAACACATGGGAGAGTACAGTGTCAATACACAGGAGACTACAGTGTCCACACTCACAGGAGAGAAGACTGTCAACACACCGAATATTGTGTCAACGTACAGAATACTGTGTGGACCGAAAGAGGGGAATACAGTGTCTACACAAACAGAAGAGTAGAGTGTCAACTCAAAGAAGAAAACAGTGCAAAAGTACACAGGAGAGAACAGTGTCCACAAACAGGAGATTACCGTGTACACACATACAGGAGAGTACAGTGTCCAAGCACAGAAGAGTACAGTGTCCAAGCACAGAAGAGTACAGTGTCCATGCACAGGAGAATAGAATGTCCATATATCAGAGGTGTACCTTGTCCACACACACAGGTGAGCATTGTGTCGCCACACAGGAGAGTGCAGTATCCAAACACAGGCGACAACAATGTCGACACAAACAGGAGATAACATTGTCCACTCACACACGAGTGTACCATGTCCACACAGAGGAGAGTACAGTTTTCACACACTCAGGGGAGAACAATGTCAACACACAGGAGGGAACAGTGTCCACACACAGGAGAGAAAAGTGTCAACACAGAGAACAGTGTCAACAGACACAGGCGAGAAAAGTATCAACACACAGGAGGGAAGAGTGTCCAGACACAGGAGAAAACAGTGTCAACACGCATAGGAGAGTACAATGTCCGCACACAGGAAAGTGCAGTGTCTTCACACAGGGGAGTACAGTGCAAAACACGTGGGAGAGCACAGTGTTCACACACAGGAGAGTAGAGTGTCCATACACAGGAGAGTACCGTGTCGACACACACAGGGGAGTATCGTGTCCACGCACAAGCGAGATCAGTGCTCACACACAAAGGAGAGAAAATTGTCAATATACAGAATACAGTATCGACACAAAGAGGAGAGTACAGTGTCCACACATACAGGAGAGAAGAGGGTCAACACAGAGACTACAGTGTCCACACACACAGGAGAGAACAATGTCCACACACAGGAGAGTAGAGTGTCCATACACAGAAGAGTACCGTGTCCACACACACAGGATAGAACAGTGTCCACACACAGGAGAGTAGAGTGTCCATACACAGGAGAGTACCGTGTCCACACACACAGGGGAGTACAGTGTCCACACATACAGGAGAGTATCGTGTACACGGACAGGCAAGAACAGTGCTCACACACACAGGAGAGAAAAGTATCAATATACAGAATACACTGTCAACACAAAGAGGAGAGTCCAGTGTCAACACATACTGGAGAGAATAGTGTCCAAGCACAGGAGAGTCGAGTGTCCATGTACAGGAAAGTACCATGTCCATACACACAGTAAAGTATTGTGTCCAATCACAGCAGAGTCGAGTGTCCATGTACAGGAAATTACCATGTCCATACACACAGTAAAGTATTGTGTCCAATCACAGGAGAGTCCAGTGTCCACACACAGGCAAGAACAATGTCCACATAAACAGGAGAGAATAGTGTCCACGCATAACAGAGTACAGTGTCCACACACACACACGAGAGTACATTGTCAATATACACAGTATCGTACCATATCTACACATAGGAGAATACAATGTGCACAAACAGGAGAGCGAAATGTCCACACACACTAGAGTGCAGTGTCCACACACAGGACAAAAAACAGTGCAAAAATACACAGGATAGTACAGTGTCCACACAAACAAGCGATAACAGTGTGCACACACAGCAGATTACAATGTCCACTCACACAGGAAAGTATCATTCCCACACACAGGAGAAAACAATGCAAAAATACACAGGAGAGAACAGTGTCCACACATACTAAAGAGTACAGTGTCCAAGCACCAAAGAATAACATGTCCATGCACCAGAGACTACAGTGTCGATACATGGGACAATACTGCGTCCACACACACAAGAGAATACTGTGTCCACGCACATAGAGCAGTAATGTGTCCATGCTCAGGAAGGTACAGTCTCCACACACAGGAGAGTACAGTGCGAAACACATGCGAGAGTACAGTGTCCATACACAGGAGAGTACCATGTCCATACACAGGAGAAAACAGTGCAAAAATACACAGGAGAGAACAGTGTCCACACATACAGCAGGGTACAGTATCCAAGAACAGAAGTGTACAGTGTCCAAGTACAGAAGAAAAAAGTGTCCATGCACTGGAGACAATGGTATCCATACATAGGAGAGAATAGTGTCCACATGCACAAGAGAATACAGTATCCATGCAGATAGAGGAGTAATGTGCCGACACACAGGAGAATGCAGTGCGAAACACATGGGAGAGTACAGTGTCCATACACAGGAGACTACAGTGTCTACACATAAAGGAGAGTATTGTGTCCACACACAGGCTAAAGCAACCCTCACACATACAGTAGAGAAGAGAGTCAACACAGAGACTACATGTTCTCACACACAGGAAAGAACAGTGTCCAAGCACAGAAGAGTACACTGTCCATACACAGGAGAGTACAGTGTCCACACACACAGGAGAGTACAGTGTCAACACATACTGGAGAGAATAGTATCCAAGAACTGGAGAGTCGAGTGTCCGTACATAGATTACGATGTCCATACACACAGGAGAGTATTGTGTCCAATCACAGGAGAGTCCTGTGTCCAAGAACAATGTCCACACAAACAGGAGAGAATAGTGTCCACGCATAGCAGAGTACAGTGTCCACACACACACACACAAACACACACGCACACTCACACACACGCGCACACACACACACACACACACAAACACACACGCACACTCACACACACGCACACACACACACACATACACACATACACACACACACAAACACACACACACACACACACACACACACACACACATGCGAGTACATTGTCCAAATACACAGTATCATATCATGTCGACACATAGGAGTATACAATTTGCACAAACAGGAGAGTACATGCCCACAGACACGAGAATGCAGTGTCCACACACAGGAGAAAACAGTGCAAAAATACACACGAGAGAATAGTGTCCATACATACTGGAGAGGACAGTGTCCAAGCAAAGAAGAGTGAAGTGTCCACACACCAGGGACTATAGTGTCGATACATGGGAGAATTCTGTGTCCACACACACAAGAGAATACTTTGTCCAAGCACATAGGGGAGTAATGTGTCCATACACAGGAGAATACAGTGTCCACACATACAGATGTATCCAATTACAGAAGTGTCCAAGTACAGAAGAGTAACGTGTCCAAGCACTAGAGACATCAGTGTCCATACTTAGGAGCTGTGACAACATACGCAAGAGAATACATTGTCCACGCACATAGGTGAGTAATGTGTCCACACACAGGAGAGTACAGTGCGAAACACATGGGAGAGTACAATGTCCATACACAGCAGAGTACAGTGTCCACACACACAGGAGAGAACAGTGTCCAAGCACAGAAGACTACAGTGTCCATACACAGGAGAGTATTGTGACCACACACAGGAGAATACAGTGCCACACCCATAGGATAGTAGCATGTCCACACACAAGGGAGTAGAGTGTCCACACCCACACAGGAGAGAACAGTGTCAATACACAGGAGGGAACAGTGTCCAGACACAGGAGAGAACAGTGTCAACACACATAGGAGAATACAATGTCCACACACAGGAAAGTACTGTGTCCAAACACAGGGGAGTTCAGTGCAAAACACATGGCAGAGCACATTGTCCACACACAGGAGAGTACAGTGCAAAGCACATGGGAGAGTACAGTGTCAATACACAGGAGACTACAGTGTCCACACTCACAGGAGAGAAGACTGTCAACACACCGAATATTGTGTCAACGTACAGAATACTGTGTGGAGCGAAAGAGGGGAATACAGTGTCTACACAAATAGAAGAGTAGAGTGTCAACTCAAAGAAGAAAACAGTGCAAAAGTACACAGGAGAGAACAGTGTCCACAAACAGGAGATTACCGTGTACACACATACAGGAGAGTACAGTGTCCAAGCACAGAAGAGTACAGTGTCCAAGCACAGGAGAATACAGTGCGAAATACATGGGAGAAGAGAGTGTCCATGCACAGGAGAATAGAATGTCCATATACAGAGGTGTACCTTGTCCACACACACAGGTGAGCATTGTGTCCCCACACAGGAGAGTGCAGTGTCCAAACACAGGCGAGAACAATGTCGACACAAACAGGAGAGAACATTGTCCACTCACACACGAGTGTACCATGTCCACACAGAGGAGAGTTCAGTTTTCACACACCCAGGGGAGAACAATGTCAACACACAGGAGGCAACAGTGTCCACACACAGGAGAGAAAAGTGTCAACTGTTAGGTCTGCTTTGTTCATGAATGAGTGAGTCAGACACCAGACTGAGTCGAAATCAAGGTTCTTTATTGCCGGATTGTAACACTTACAACTAACAGTGTTAGTTGGAGAAGGCGCATTCTGCCGTTATCAGCAAGTGGTGTTTTTTTTATACCTCAGGATACGTACTTAGTAAATTATCATACCATTACATTGTCCAATGAATAAACTGTTGCTACCCTTCTCTGTTAGTCTGCTGCACATCATTCTTGTTAGTGCAAAGCTTATCTTGAGTGTACAAGGTCACATCTGCATTCTGTTACTCCTTAGTACTGGGTGACTCCTTCTCCAGTCCCATCTCATGATGTTTTTACCTTACACAACACAAAGAACAGTGTCAACAGACAGAGGAGAGAAAAGTATCAATACACAGGAGGGAAGAGTGTCCAGACACAGGAGAGAACAGTGTCCACACACAGGAGTGTACAATGCGAAACACATGTGAGACTACAGTTTCCATACACAGAAGAGTAACGTGTCCATACACAGGAGAAAACAGTGCAAAAATACACAGGAGAGAACAGTGTCCACACATACAGAAGGGTACAGTATCCAAACACAGAAGTGTACAGTGTCCAAGTACAGAAGAGTAACTTGTCCATGCACTGGAGACAATGGTGTCCATACATAGGAGAGTACAGTGCACAAGAGAATACAGTGTCCACGCACATAGGGGAGTAATATGTCGACACACAGGACAATACAGTGCGAAACACATGGGAGAGTACAGTGTCCATACACAGGAGATTACAGTGTCTACACATAAAGGAGAGTATTGTGTCCACACACAGTCTAAAGCAACCCTCACACATACAGTAGAGAAGAGAGTCATCACAGAGACTACATGTCCACACACACAGGAGAGAACAGTGTTCAAGCACAGAAGAGTACACTGTCCATACACAGGAGAGTACAGAGTCCACACAAACTGGAGAGTATAGTGTCGAAGCAAGGGAGAGTAGAGTGTCCATATACAGGAGAGCATCATGTCCACACATACAGGAGAGAACAGTGTCCAAGCACAGAGGAGTACACTGTCCATACACAGGAGAGTACAGTGTCCACACAAACTGGAGAGTATAGCATCCAAGCAAAGGAGAGTAGAGTGTCCATATACAGGAGAATATCATGTCCACACACACAGGAGAGTCCAGTGTCCACACATACTGGAGAGAATAGTGTCCCAGCACTGGAGAGTCGAGTGTCCACACACAGAGTACCATGTCCATACACACAGGAGAGTATTGTGTCCAATCACAGGAGAGTCCAGTGTCCACACACAGCCAAGAACAATGTTCACACAAACAGGAGAGAATAGTGTCCACGCATAGCAGAGTACAGTGTCGACACACACACACACGCAAACACACGCACACACACACACACACACACACACACACACACAAACACACACACACACATGCGAGTACATTGTCCAAATACACAGTATCGTACCATGTCTACACATAGGAGTGTACAATTTGCACAAACAGGAGAGTACATTCCCACAGACACAAGAATGCAGTGTCCACACACAGGAGAGTACAGTGTCCACACACAGGAGAAATCAGTGCAAAAATACACAGGAGAGAACAGTGTCCACACAAACAAGCGACAACAGTGTGCACACACAGGAGCTACAGTGTCCACTCACACAGGAGAGTATCATTCCCACAAACAGGACAAAACAGTGCAAAAATACACAAGAGAGAACGGTGTCCACACATACTGGAGAGGACAGTGTCCAAGCAAAGAAGAGTGAAGTGTCCACTCACCAGGGACTATAGTGTCGATACATGGGAGAATTCTGTGTCCACACACACAAGAGAATACTGTGTCCAAGCACATAGGGGAGTCATGTGTCCATACACAGGAAAGTACAGTGTCCACACACAGGAGAGTAAGGTGCGAAACACATGTGAGAGTACGGTATACATTCACAGGAGAATACAGTGTCGACACATACAGAAGTATCCAATTACAGAAGTGTATAGTGTCCAAGTACAGAAGAGTAACGTGTCCACGCACTAGAGACAACAGTGTCCAAACATAGGAGCTGTCTCCACATACGCAAGAGAATACAGTGTCCACACACACAGGAGACAACAGTGTCCATACACAGGAGAGTATTGTGACCACACACACAGGAGAATACAGTGCCACACCCATAGGATAGTAGCGTGTCCACACACAGGGGAGTAGAGTGTCCACACCTACGCAGGAGAGAACAGTGTCAACACACAGGAGGGAACAGTGTCCAGACACAGGAGAGAACAGTGTCAACACACATAGGAGAATACAATGTCCACACACAGGAAAGTACAGTGTCCAAACACAGGGGAGTTCAGTGCGAAACACGTGGGAGAGCACATTGTCCACACACAGGAGAGTACAGTGCAAAACACATGGGAGAGTACAGTGTCAATACACAGGAGACTACAGTGTCCACACTCACAGGAGAGAAGAGTGTCAACACACCGAATATTGTGTCAACGTACAGAATACTGTGTGGACCGAAAGATGGGAATACAGTGTATACACAACCAGAAGAGTAGAGTGTCAACTCAAAGAAGAAAAAAGTGCAAAAGTACACAGGAGAGAACAGTGTCCACAAACAGGAGATTACCGTGTCCACACATACAGGAGAGTACAGTGTCCAAGCACAGAAGTGTACAGTGTCCAAGCATAGGAGAATACAGTGCGAAATACATGGGAGAATAGAGTGTCCATGCACAGCAGAATAGAATGTCCATATACAGAGGTGTACCTTGTCCATACACACAGGTGAGCATTGTGTCCCCACACAGGAGAGTGCAGTGTCCAAACACAGGCGAGAACAATGTCCACACAAACAGGAGAGAACATTATCCACTCACACACGAGTGTACCATGTCCACACAGAGGAGAGTACAGTTTTCACACACTCAGGGGAGAACAATGTCAACACACAGGAGGCAACAGTGTCCACACACAGGAGAGAAAAGTGTCAACACAGAGAACAGTGTCAACAGACACAGGAGAGAAAAGTATCAACACACAGGAGGGAAGAGTGTCCAGACACAGGAGAAAACAGTGTCAACACGCATAGGAGAGTACAATGTCCGCACACAGGAAAGTGCAGTGTCTTCACACAGGGGAGTACAGTGCAAAACACGTGGGAGAGCACAGTGTCCATACACAGGAGAGTACCGTGTCGACACACACAGGAGAGTATCGTGTCCACGCGCTGGTGAGATCAGTGCTCACACACAAAGGAGAGAAAATTGTCAATATACAGAATATAGTATCGACACAAAGAGGAGAGTACAGTGTACACACATACTGGAGAGAATAGTATCCAAGCACATGAGAGTCGAGAGTCCATATACAGGAGAGCCCAGTGTCCACACACAGGAAGGAACAATGTCCACACAAACAGGAGAGAATAGTGTCCACACTCACAGGTAAGTAACATGTCCACACACACAGGAGAGTACAGTGTCCACGCACAAGAAAGTACAGTGTCCAGACACCGTAGAGTACAGACTCTACACACACAGGATACTTCCATGTAAACACATTGGAGAATATAGTGTCCACATACAAGAGAGTACAATGTCATCACATAGGAGAGAACAGTGTCCGCGAATAGCAGAGTACAGTGTCCACACACACACACGAGAATACATTGTCCATATACACAGTATAGTACCATGTCTACACATAGGAGAGTACAGCTTCAACACACAGGAGAAAAGAATGCAAAAATACACCAGATAGAACAGTGTCCAGGCAAAGGAGAGTAGTGCCCACATACACAAGGGAATACACTGTCCACGCACATAGGGGCATAACGTGTCCACACACAGGAGACTACAGTGTTAAATATATGGGAGAGTACAGTTTCCATACACAGGAGTGTACAGTGTCCACACATACAGGAGAGTATTGTGTCCACACACAGGCGAAAGCAATGCTCACACATACAGGAGAGAAGAGAGTCAACACAAAGACTACATGTCCACACTCACAAGAGAGAATTGTGTCCACGCATAGCAGAGTACAGTGTCCACACACACACATGCGAGTACATTGTCCAAATACACAGTATCGTACCATGTCTACACATAGGAGAATACAATGTGCACAAACAGGAGAGTACAATGCCCACACACATGAGAGTACAGTGTCCACACAGAGGAATAGTACAGTGTCCACATACAGGAGAAAACAGTGCAAAAATACTCAGGAGAGTACACTGTCCAAGTACAGAAGAGTAACGTGTCCATGCACTAGAGACATCAGTGTCCATACATAGGAGCTGTGACAACATACGCAAGAGAATACAGTGTCCACGCACATAGGTGAGTAATGTGTCTACACACAGGAGAGTACAGTGCGAAACACATGGGAGAGTACAGTGTCCATACACAGGAGAGTACAGTGCGAAACACATGGGAGAGTACAGTGTCCATACACAGGAGAGTACAGTGTCCACACATACAGGAGAGAAGAGTGTCAACACAGAGACTACAGTGTCCACACACACAGGAGAGAACAGTGTCAACACACAGGAAAGTACAGTGTCAACACATACAGGAGAGTACACTGTCCAAGTACAGAAAAATACCATGTCCAATCACAGAAGTTTCCAGTGTCCATACACAGGAGACTACTGTGACAACACACACAGGACAATACAGTGCCAGACACATAGGATAGTAGCATGTCCACAGAAAGGAGAGTAGAGTGTCCAGACACACAGGAGAGAACAGTGTCAACACACAGGGGACTACAGTGTCCACACACACTGGAGAGTATTGTGTCCACGCACGGGCGAGAACAGCGCTCACACACACAGGAGAGAAAAGTATCAATATACAGAATACAGTGTCGACACAAAGAGGAGAGTACAGTGTCAACACATAATGGAGAGAATAGTATCCAAGCACAGGAGAGTCGAGTGTCCATGTACAGGAAAGTACCATGTCCATACACACAGTAAAGTATTGTGTCCAATCACAGGAGAGTACAGTGTCCACACATACAGGAGAGAAGAGTGTCAACACAGACACTACAGTGTCCACACACACAGGAGAGAACGGTGTCCACACATAGGAGGGAACAGTGTCCACACACAGGACAGTAGAGTGTCCATACAGAGGAGCGTACCATGTACACACACACAGGGGAGTACAGTGTCCACACACACAGGAGAGTATCGTGTCCACGCACGGGCGAGAACAGCGCTCACACA
This sequence comes from Narcine bancroftii, assembly GCF_036971445.1. Classification (NCBI taxonomy): domain Eukaryota; kingdom Metazoa; phylum Chordata; class Chondrichthyes; order Torpediniformes; family Narcinidae; genus Narcine; species Narcine bancroftii. The sequence goes on along the minus strand of NC_091480.1, from coordinate 65,098,917 downwards.
CACAGGAGAGAAAAGTATCAATATACAGAATACAGTGTCGACACAAAGAGGAGAGTACAGTGTCAACACATACTGGAGAGAATAGTGTCCAAGCACAGGAGAGTCGAGTGTCCATGTACAGGAAAGTACCATGTCCATACACACAGTAAAGTATTGTGTCCAATCACAGGAGAGTCCAGTGTCCACACACAGGCAAGAACAATGTCCACATAAACAGGAGTGAATAGTGTCCACGCATAACAGAGTACAGTGTCCACACACACACACGAGAGTACATTGTCAATATACACAGTATCGTACCATATCTACACATAGGAGAATACAATGTGCACAAACAGGAGAGCGAAATGTCCACACACACTAGAGTGCAGTGTCCACACACAGGACAAAAAACAGTGCAAAAATATACAGGGTAGTACAGTGTCCACACAAACAAGCGACAATAGTGTGCACACACAGCAGATTACAATGTCCACTCACACAGGAAAGTATCATTCCCACACACAGGAGAAAACAGTGCAAAAATACACAGGAGAGAACAGTGTCCACACATACTAAAGAGTACAGTGTCCAAGCACCAAAGAATAACATGTCCATGCACCAGAGACTACAGTGACGATACATGGGACAATACTGCGTCCACACACACAAGAGAATACTATGTCCACGCACATAGAGCAGTAATGTGTCCATACTCAGGAAGGTACAGCGTCCACACACAGGAGAGTACAGTGCAAAACACATCCGAGAGTACAGTGTCCATACACAGAAGAGTACCATGTCCATACACAGGAGAAAACAGTGCAAAAATATACAGGAGAGAACAGTGTCCACACATACAGAAGGGTACAGTATCCAAGCACAGAAGTGTACAGTGTCCAAGTACAAAAGAGTAATGTGTCCATGCACTGGAGACAATGGTGTCCATACATAGGAGAGAATAGTGTCCACATGCACAAGAGAATACAGTGTCCATGCAGATAGAGGAGTAATGTGTCGACACACAGGAGAATGCAGTGCGAAACACATGGGAGAGTACAGTGTCCATACAAGGGAGACTACAGTGTCTACACATGAAGGAGAGTATTGTGTCCACACACAGGCTAAAGCAACCCTCACACATACAGTAGAGAAGAGAGTCAACACAGAGACTACATGTTCTCACACACAGGAGAGAACAGTGTCCAAGCACAGAAGAGTACACTGTCCATACACAGGAGAGTCCTGTGTCCACACATACTGGAGAGAATAGTATCCAAGCACTGTGTCCATACACAGAGCACCATGTTCACACACACAGGAGAGTACAGTTTCAACACACAGGAGAAAAGAGTGCAAAAATACACCAGATAGAACAGTGTCCATACACAGCAGAGTACAGTGTCCACACGCACAGGAGAGAACAGTGTCCAAGCACAGAAGAGTATAGTGTCCATACACAGGAGAGTAGAGTGTCCACACAAACTGGAGAGTATAGTGTCGAAGCAATGGAGAGTAGAGTGTCCATATACAGGAGAATATCATGTCCACACACACAGGAGAGTCCAATGTCCACACATAATGGAGAGAATAGTATCCAAGCACTGGAGAGTCGAGTGTCCATACACAGAGTACCATGTCCACACACACAGGAGGGTACAGTTTCAACACACAGGAGAAAAGAGTGCGAAAATACACCAGATAGAACAGTGTCCATACACAGTAGAGTAAAGTGTCCACACATATAGGAGTGTATTGTGTCCACACACTGGCAAAAGCAATGCTCACACATACAGGAGAGAAGAGAGTCAACACAGAGACTACATGTCCACACACACAAGAGAGAATAGTGTCCACGCATAGCAGAGTACAGTGTCCACACACACACATGCGAGTACATTGTCCAAATACACAGTATCGTACCATGTCTACACATGGGAGAATACAATGTGCACACACAGGAGAGTACAATGCCCACACACACGAGAGTACCGTGTCCACACACACACAGGAGAGTAGAGTGTCCACACCAACAGGAGTGTACAATGCGAAACACATGTGAGACTAGAGTTTCCATACACAGAAGAGTAACGTGTCCATACACAGGAGAAAACAGTGCAAAAATACACAGGAGAATACAGTGTCCAAGTACAGAAGAGTAACGTATCCATGCACTGGAGACAATGGTGTCCATACATAGGAGAGTACAGTGTCCACATGCACAAGAGGATACAGTGTCCACGCACATTGGGGAGTAATGTGTCGACACACAGGATAATACAGTGCGAAACACATGGGAGAGTACAGTGTCCATACACAGGAGATTACAGTGTCTACACATAAAGGAGAGTATTGTGTCCACACACAGTCTAAAGCAACCCTCACACATACAGTAGAGAAGAGAGTCATCACAGAGACTACATGTCCACACACACAGGAGAGAACAGTGTTCAAGCACAGAAGAGTACACTGTCCATACACAGGAGAGTACAGTGTCCACACAAACTGGAGAGTATAGTGTCGAAGCAAAGGAGAGTAGAGTGTCCATATACAGGAGAGCATCATGTCCACACATACAGGAGAGAACAGTGTCCAAGCACAGAGGAGTACACTGTCCATACACAGTAGAGTACAGTGTCCACACACACAGGAGAGAACAGTGTCCAAGCACAGAAGACTACAGTGTCCATACACAGGAGAGTATTGTGACCACACACACAGGAGAATACAGTGCCACACCCATAGGATAGTAGCGTGTCCACACACAGGGGAGTAGAGTGTCCACACCCACACAGGAGAAAACAGTGTCAACACACAGGAGGGAACAGTGTCCAGACACAGGAGAAACAGTGTCAACACACATAGGAGAATACAATGTCCACACACAGGAAAGTACATTGTCCAAATACAGGGGAGTTCAGTGCGAAACACATGGGAGAGTACAGTGTCAATACACAGGAGACTACAGTGTCCACACTCACAGGAGAGAAGACTGTCAACACACCGAATATTGTGTCAACGTACAGAATACTGTGTGGACCGAAAGAGGGGAATACAGTGTCTACACAAACAGAAGAGTAGAGTGTCAACTCAAAGAAGAAAACAGTGCAAAAGTACACAGGAGAGAACAGTGTCCACAAACAGGAGATTACCGTGTCCACACATACAGGAGAGTACAGTGTCCAAGCACAGAAGAGTACAGTGTCCAAGCACAGAAGAGTACAGTGTCCATGCACAGGAGAATAGAATGTCCATATATCAGAGGTGTACCTTGTCCACACACACAGGTGAGCATTGTGTCGCCACACAGGAGAGTGCAGTATCCAAACACAGGCGACAACAATGTCGACACAAACAGGAGATAACATTGTCCACTCACACACGAGTGTACCATGTCCACACAGAGGAGAGTACAGTTTTCACACACTCAGGGGAGAACAATGTCAACACACAGGAGGGAACAGTGTCCACACACAGGAGAGAAAAGTGTCAACACAGAGAACAGTGTCAACAGACACAGGCAAGAAAAGTATCAACACACAGGAGGGAAGAGTGTCCAGACACAGGAGAAAACAGTGTCAACACGCATAGGAGAGTACAATGTCCGCACACAGGAAAGTGCAGTGTCTTCACACAGGGGAATACAGTGCAAAACACGTGGGAGAGCACAGTGTTCACACACAGGAGAGTAGAGTGTCCATACACAGGAGAGTACCGTGTCGACACACACAGGGGAGTATCGTGTCCACGCACAAGCGAGATCAGTGCTCACACACAAAGGAGAGATAATTGTCAATATACAGAATACAGTATCGACACAAAGAGGAGAGTACAGTGTCCACACATACTGGAGAGAATAGTATCCAAGCACAGGAGAGTCGAGAGTCCATATACAGGAGAGAACAATGTCCACACAAACAGGAGAGAATACTGTCCACACTCACAGGTAAGTAACATGTCCACACACACAGGAGAGTACAGTGTCCACGCACAAGAAAGTACAGTGTGCACACACTGTAGCGTACAGTCTTTACGCACACAGGATACTTCCATGTCCACGCGTAGCAGAGTACAGTGTCCACACACACACACATGCGAGTACATTGTCCAAATACACAGTACCGTACCATGTCTACACATAGGAGAATACAACGTGCACAAACAGGAGAGTACAATGCCCACACACACGAGAATGCAGTGTCCACACACAGGAATAGTACAGTGTCCACACACAGGAGAAAACAGTGCAAAAATACAGAGGAGAGTACAGTGTCCAAGTACAGAAGAGTAACGTGTCCAAGCACTAGAGACATCAGTGTACATACATAGGAGCTGTGTCCACATACGCAAGAGAATACAGTGTCCATGCACATAGTTGAGTAATGTGTCCACACACAGGAGAGTACAGTGTGAAACACATGGGAGAGTACAGTGTCCACACATACAGGAGAGAAGAGGGTCAACACAGAGACTACAGTGTCCACACACACAGGAGAGAACAATGTCCACACACAGGAGAGTAGAGTGTCCATACACAGGAGAGTACCGTGTCCACACACACAGGATAGAACAGTGTCCACACACAGGAGAGTAGAGTGTCCATACACAGGAGAGTACCGTGTCCACACACACAGGGGAGTACAGTGTCCACACACACAGGAGAGTATCGTGTCCATGGACAGGCAAGAACAGTGCTCACACACACAGGAGAGAAAAGTATCAATATACAGAATACACTGTCAACACAAAGAGGAGAGTCCAGTGTCAACACATACTGGAGAGAATAGTGTCCAAGCACAGGAGAGTCGAATGTCCATGTACAGGAAAGTACCATGTCCATACACACAGTAAAGTATTGTGTCCAATCGCAGCAGAGTCGAGTGTCCCTGTACAGGAAAGTACCATGTCCATACACACAGTAAAGTATTGTGTCCAATCACAGGAGAGTCCAGTGTCCACACACAGGCAAGAACAATGTCCACATAAACAGGAGAGAATAGTGTCCACGCATAACAGAGTACAGTGTCCACACACACACACGAGAGTACATTGTCAATATACACAGTATCGTACCATATCTACACATAGGAGAATACAATGTGCACAAACAGGAGAGCGAAATGTCCACACACACTAGAGTGCAGTGTCCACACACAGGACAAAAAACAGTGCAAAAATACACAGGATAGTACAGTGTCCACACAAACAAGCGATAACAGTGTGCACACACAGCAGATTACAATGTCCACTCACACAGGAAAGTATCATTCCCACACACAGGAGAAAACAATGCAAAAATACACAGGAGAGAACAGTGTCCACACATACTAAAGAGTACAGTGTCCAAGCACCAAAGAATAACATGTCCATGCACCAGAGACTACAGTGTCGATACATGGGACAATACTGCGTCCACACACACAAGAGAATACTGTGTCCACGCACATAGAGCAGTAATGTGTCCATACTCAGGAAGGTACAGTCTCCACACACAGGAGAGTACAGTGCGAAACACATGCGAGAGTACAGTGTCCATACACAGGAGAGTACCATGTCCATACACAGGAGAAAACAGTGCAAAAATACACAGGAGAGAACAGTGTCCACACATACAGAAGGGTACAGTATCCAAGAACAGAAGTGTACAGTGTCCAAGTACAGAAGAAAAAAGTGTCCATGCACTGGAGACAATGGTATCCATACATAGGAGAGAATAGTGTCCACATGCACAAGAGAATACAGTGTCCATGCAGATAGAGGAGTAATGTGCCGACACACAGGAGAATGCAGTGCGAAACACATGGGAGAGTACAGTGTCCATACACAGGAGACTACAGTGTCTACACATAAAGGAGAGTATTGTGTCCACACACAGGCTAAAGCAACCCTCACACATACAGTAGAGAAGAGAGTCAACACAGAGACTACATGTTCTCACACACAGGAAAGAACAGTCTCCAAGCACAGAAGAGTACACTGTCCATACACAGGAGAGTACAGTGTCCACACACACAGGAGAGTACAGTGTCAAGACATACTGGAGAGAATAGTATCCAAGAACTGGAGAGTCGAGTGTCCGTACATAGAGTATGATGTCCATACACACAGGAGAGTATTGTGTCCAATCACAGGAGAGTCCTGTGTCCAAGAACAATGTCCACACAAACAGGAGAGAATAGTGTCCACGCATAGCAGAGTACAGTGTCCACACACACACACACAAACACACACGCACACTCACACACACGCACACACACACATACACACACACACACACACACACACACACACACAAACACACACACACACACACACACACACATGCGAGTACATTGTCCAAATACACAGTATCATACCATGTCGACACATAGGAGTATACAATTTGCACAAACAGGAGAGTACATGCCCACAGACACGAGAATGCAGTGTCCACACACAGGAGAAAACAGTGCAAAAATACACACGAGAGAATAGTGTCCATACATACTGGAGAGGACAGTGTCCAAGCAAAGAAGAGTGAAGTGTCCACACACCAGGGACTATAGTGTCGATACATGGGAGAATTCTGTGTCCACACACACAAGAGAATACTTTGTCCAAGCACATAGGGGAGTAATGTGTCCATACACAGGAGAATACAGTGTCCACACATACAGATGTATCCAATTACAGAAGTGTCCAAGTACAGAAGAGTAACGTGTCCAAGCACTAGAGACATCAGTGTCCATACTTAGGAGCTGTGACAACATACGCAAGAGAATACATTGTCCACGCACATAGGTGAGTAATGTGTCCACACACAGGAGAGTACAGTGCGAAACACATGGGAGAGTACAATGTCCATACACAGCAGAGTACAGTGTCCACACACACAGGAGAGAACAGTGTCCAAGCACAGAAGACTACAGTGTCCATACACAGGAGAGTATTGTGACCACACACAGGAGAATACAGTGCCACACCCATAGGATAGTAGCATGTCCACACACAAGGGAGTAGAGTGTCCACACCCACACAGGAGAGAACAGTGTCAATACACAGGAGGGAACAGTGTCCAGACACAGGAGAGAACAGTGTCAACACACATAGGAGAATACAATGTCCACACACAGGAAAGTACTGTGCCCAAACACAGGGGAGTTCAGTGCAAAACACATGGCAGAGCACATTGTCCACACACAGGAGAGTACAGTGCAAAGCACATGGGAGTGTACAGTGTCAATACACAGGAGACTACAGTGTCCACATTCACAGGAGAGAAGAGTGTCAACACACCGAATATTGTGTCAACGTACAGAATACTGTGTGGACCGAAAGAGGGGAATACAGTGTCTACACAAACAGAAGAGTAGAGTGTCAACTCAAAGAAGAAAACAGTGCAAAAGTACACAGGAGAGAACAGTGTCCACAAACAGGAGATTACCGTGTACACACATACAGGAGAGTACAGTGTCCAAGCACAGAAGAGTACAGTGTCCAAGCACAGGAGAATACAGTGCGAAATACATGGGAGAAGAGAGTGTCCATGCACAGCAGAATAGAATGTCCATATACAGAGGTGTACCTTGTCCACACACACAGGTGAGCATTGTGTCCCCACACAGGAGAGTGCAGTGTCCAAACACGGGCGAGAACAATGTCGACACAAACAGGAGAGAACATTGTCCACTCACACACGAGTGTACCATGTCCACACAGAGGAGAGTTCAGTTTTCACACACTCAGGGGAGAACAATGTCAACACACAGGAGGCAACAGTGTCCACACACAGGAGAGAAAAGTGTCAACACAGAGAACAGTGTCAACAGACACAGGAGAGAAAAGTATCAACACACAGGAGGGAAGAGTGTCCAGACACAGGAGAGAACAGTGTCAACACGCATAGGAGAGTACAATGTCCACACACAGGAAAGTGCAGTGTCTACACACAGGGGAGTACAGTGCAAAACACGTGGGAGAGCACAGTGTCCATACACGGGAGAGTACTGTGTCGACACACACAGGAGAGTATCGTGTCCACGCGCTGGCGAGATCAGTGCTCACACACAAAGGAGAGAAAATTGTCAATATATACAGAATATAGTATCGACACAAAGAGGAGAGTACAGTGTCCACACATACTGGAGAAAATAGTATCCAAGCACAGGAGAGTCGAGAGTCCATATATAGGAGAGTCCAGTGTCCACACACAGGCAAGTACAATGTCCACACAAACAGGAGAGAATAGTGTCCACACTCACAGGTAAATAACATATCCACGCACACAGGAGAGTACAGTGTCCACGCACAAGAAAGTACAGTGTCCACACACCGTAGAGTACAGACTCTACACACACAGGATACTTCCATGTCCACACATTGGAGAATATAGTGTCCACATACAAGAGAGTACAATGTCATCACATAGGAGAGAACAGTGTCCGCGCATAGCAGAGTACAGTATCCACACACACACATGCGAGTACATTGTCTATATACACAGTATAGTACCATGCCCACACACACGAGAGTACAGTTTCAACACACAGGAGAAAAGAGTGCAAAAATACACCAGATAGAACAGTGTCCAGGCACAGAGGAGCACAGTGTCCACATACACAAGGGAATACACTGTCCACGCACATAGGGGCGTAACGTGTCCACACACAGGAGACTACAGTGTTAAATACATGGGAGAGAACAGTGTCCATACACAGGCGTGTACAGTGTCCACACATACAGGAGAGTATTGTGTCCACACACTGGCAAAAGCAATGCTCACACATACAGGAGAGAAGAGAGTCAACACAGAGACTACAGTGTCCACACACACAGGAGAGAACAGTGTCCACACACAGGAGAAAACAGTGCAAAAATACACAGGAGAGTACAGTGTCCAAGTACAGAAGAGTAACGTGTCCAAGCACTAGAGACATCAGTGTCCATACATTGGAGCTGTGTCCACATACGCAAGAGAATACAGTGTCCACGCACATAAGTGAGTAACGTGTCCACACACAAGAGAGTACAGTGCGAAACACATGGGAGAGTACAATGTCCATACACAGCAGAGTACAGTGTCCACACACACAGGAGAGAACAATGTCCAAGCACAGAAGACTACAGTGACCACACACAGGAGAATACAGTGCCACACCCATAGGATAGTAGCGTGTCCACACACAGGGGAGTAGAGTGTCCACTCCCACACAGGAGAGAACAGTGTCAACACACAGGAGGGAACAGTGTCCAGACACAGGAGAGAACAGTGTCAACATAGGAGAATACAATGTCCCCACACACAGGAAAGTACAGTGCGAAACACATGGGAGAGTACAGTGTCCATACACAGGAGAGTACAGCGTCCACACATACAGGAGAGAAGAGTGTCAACACAGAGACTACAGTGTCCACACACAGGAGAGAACAGTGTCCACACACAGGATAGTACAGTGTCAACACATACAGGAGAGTACACTGTCCAACTACAGAAAAATACCATGTCCAATCACAGAAGTTTCCAGTGTCCATACACAGGAGACTACTGTGACAACACACACAGGACAATACAGTGCAACACACATAGGATAGTAGCATGTCCACAGACAGGAGAGTAGAGTGTCCAAACACACAGGAGAGAAGAGTGTCAACACACAGGAGCGGACAGTGTCCACACACAGGAGAGTACCATGTCCATACACAGGAGAAAACAGTGCAAAAATACACAGGAGAGAACAGTGTCCACACATACAGAAGGGTACAGCATCCAAGCACAGAAGTGTACAGTGTCCAAGTACAGAAGAGTAACGTGTCCATGCACTGGAGACAATGGTGTCCATACATAGGAGAGTACAGTGTCCACATGCACAAGAGAATACAGTGTCCACACACATAGGGGAGTAATGTGTCGACACACAGGATAATACAGTGCGAAACACATGGGAGAGTACAGTGTCCATACACATAAAGGAGAGTATTGTGTCCACACACAGTCTAAAGCAATCCTCACACATACAGTAGAGAAGAGAGTCAACACAGAGACTACATGTCCACACACACAGGAGAGAACAGTGTCCAAGCACAGAAGAGTACACTGTCCACAGGAGTGTACAGTGTCCACACAAACTGGAGAGAATAGTATCCAAGCACTGGAGAGTCGAGTGTCCATGTACAGGAAAGTACCATGTCCATACACACAGTAAAGTATTGTGTCCAAACACAGGAGAGTCCAGTGTCCACACACGGGCAAGAACAATGTCCACACAAACAGGAGAGAATAGTGTCCACTCACACATGTGAGTACCATGTCCACACACACAGGAGAGTACTGTGTCCAGACACGAGAAAGTACAGTGTGCACACACAGGAGAGAACAGTGTCAACACACAGGAGGGAACAGTGTCAACACACAGGAGGGAACAGCGTCCATACACAGGAGAGTACCGTGTCCATACACACAGGAGAGTAGTGTCCACACACACAGGAGGAAACAGTGTCCATGCACAGGAGAGTATAGTGTCAACACATACACGACAGTACATTTTCCACACATACAGAAGAGTACACTATTCAATTACAGAAGTGTACAGTGTCCAAGTACAGAAGAGTAACGTGTCCACGCACTAGAGACAACAGTGTCCATACATAGGAGCTGTGTCCACATACGCAAGAGATACAGTGTCCACGCACATAGGTGAGTAATATGTCCACACACAGGAGAGAACAGTGTTAAAGCACAGAAGAGTACAGTGCCCATACACAGGAGAGTATTGAGACCACACACACAGGAGAATACAGTGCCACGCCCATAGAATAGTAATGTGTCCACACACAGGAGAGTATAGTGCGAAACACATGGGAGAATACAATGTGATACACAGCAGAGTACAGTGTCCACACACACAGGAGAGAACAGTGTCCAAGCACAGAAGACTACAGTGTCCATACACAGGAGAGTATTGTGACCACACACACAGGAGAATACAGTGCCACACCCATAGGATAGTAGCGTGTCCACACACAGGGGAGTAGAGTGTCCACACACACACAGGAGAGAACAGTGTCAACACACAGGAGGGAACAGTGTCCAGACACAGGAAAGAAAATTGTCAACACACATTGAGAATACAATGTCCACACACAGGAAAGTACAGTGTCCACACACAGGAGAGTACAGTGCAAAACACATGGGAGAGAACAGTGTCAATACACAGGAGACTACAGTGTCCACACTCACAGGAGAGAACAGTGTCAACGCACCGAATATTGTGTCAATGTACAGAATACTGTGTGGACCGAAAGAGGGGAATACAGTGTCTACACAAACAGAAGAGTAGAGTGTCAACTCAAAGATGAAAACAGTGCAAAAGTACACAGGAGAGAACAGTGTTCACAAACAGGAGATTACCATGTCCACACATACAGAAGAGTACAGTGTCCAAGCACAGAAGAGTACAATGTCCAAGCACAGGAGAGTACAGTGCGAAATACATGGGAGAATGCAGAGTCCATGCACAGGAGAATAGAATGTCCATATATCAGAGGTGTACCTTGTCCACACACACAGGTGAGCATTGTGTCGCCACACAGGAGAGTGCAGTATCCAAACACAGGCGACAACAATGTCGACACAAACAGGAGATAACATTGTCCATTCACACATGAGTGTACCATGTCCACACAGAGGAGAGTACAGTTTTCACACACTCAGGGGAGAACAATGTCAACACACAGGAGGGAACAGTGTCCACACACAGGAGAGAAAAGTGTCAACACAGAGAACAGTGTCAACAGACACAGGAGAGAAAAGTATCAACACACAGGAGGGAAGAGTGTCCAGACACAGGAGAGAACAGTGTCAACACGCATAGGAGAGTACAATGTCCACACACAGGAAAGTGCAGTGCCTACACACAGGGGAGTACAGTGCAAAACACGTGGGAGTGCACATTTTTCACACACAGGAGAGTAGAGTGTCCATACACAGTATCGCACCATGTCGACACATAGGAGTATACAATGTGCACACACAGGAGAGTACATGCCCACAGACACGAGAATGCAGTGTCCACACACACAGGAGAGTACAGTGTCCACAAACACAGGAGAGTATCGTATCCACGCCCAGGCGAGCACAGTGCTCACACACACAGGAGAGAAATGTATCAATATACAGAATACAGTGTCGACACAAAGACGAGAGTACAGTGTCGACACAAACTGGAGAGTATAGTGTCCAAGCACAGGAGAGTTGAGTGTCCATATACAGGAAAGTACCATGTCCATACACACAGTAAAGTATTGTGTCCAATCACAGGAGAGTCCAGTGTCCACACACAGGCAAGAACAATGTCCACACAAACAGGAGAGAATAGTGTCCACGCATAACAGAGTACAGTGTCCTCACACACACATACGAGTACATTGTCAATATACACAGTATCGTACCATATCTACACATAGGAGAATACAATGTGCACAAACAGGAGAGCGAAATGTCCACACACAATGGAGTGCAGTGTCCACACACAGGACAAAAAACAGTGCAAAAATACACAGGATAGTACAGTGTCCACACAAACAAGCAACAACAGTGTGCACACACAGCAGATTACAGTGTCCAATCACACAGGAGAGTATCATTCCCACACACAGGAGAAAACAATGCAAAAATACACAGGAGAGAACAGTGTCCACACATACAGAAGGGTACAGAATGGATTCCGCAGGTGCTGGGTCAAGAACATTTCCCGGAAGGTATAATACTGGAATGTGCTCACAGAGCTTTGCGTAGAAGACCTATTTCAGGTCAAAGTCCAAGTCCTCTTTTGGTTCGTTGTTTGAATTATTATGACAGAGAAATAATTTTACGAGTGGCTATTAGAAATGCACAACAGAAAAAATCACCCTTGATGATTCAAAATAATCAAGTTTTCTTCTATGTGTATTTGAGTCAAGAGGTTATGTTCCAACGACGGGAATTCAACCCTGCTAAAGAGTTTTTGTGGAAGACAGGTTATAAGGCAACCTTTAGATATCCAGCTGTTTTGAAGGTTTTTCAAGATGGTTACCAACCAAAGTTCTTTGATTCTCCAAAGGAAGTTATAGCATTTGCTCAAGAGCTGCCAATCACTCAGTTTCAACAGAGATATAGTCCGCCACGATCTCCAAGGAGACAAGAGATGGAAGAAAAGAGCCGTGCTCCAAGAAGGAATGGCCGTAATGGTGACTCGGCAGTTGGAGTTGATTAAAAGGAGAGTTGTCCTTTTTTTTTTCTAATGCTTTTTTTCAAAAAAAAGGGATATTAAATAATGATGATGTTAGTTTAAGATGAAGTGAGAGTTGGAGGAGAGAACTGGATAGGCACTATTTTCTGAAAGTCATCTGCTACGTGTGAGTTATCTTACACCCATTTTTTTGGGGAAGTTACCGCATTGCGCGGTTTAGACGGGAGGGGGTATTTTTAACCTCCTACCCATTTTTTTCCTTTTTTTTTGTATTATTAGATTAAAGAGTGAAGGGGTTTTTTTTTGTTTAAATAATTTTTTTTTTTAATTTTCTTTTTTTTTTCTCTTCTTTCTTTTTTTTCTTTTTTTTGATCGTATTAAGAGAGGGTAAGGGGGTAAGAGTTGGGGTTTTTTTTCTAACTGTTGTAAGACATGTCGAAATTTAAATTTGCTTCTCTTAATGTTCAGGGTTTGAATAATCCGAAAAGCGTAAGAAAGTACTTGCTTATTTAAAAAAATTTAAAATAGATGTGGCCTTTTTACAGGAAACTCATTTGACAGATAAAGAACATTTGAAACTTAAGCAGGACTGGGTTGGACAAGTCTTCTATTCTTCATTTAATTCAAAGGCAAAAGGAGTTGCGGTTTTAGTACATAAGAATTTACCGTTTCAATTGCAAGACGAGGAGAAAAATGGAGGAAGACTACTTAAGTTGAATTGTATGATCTCTAATGAAGCCTGGACTTTGATTGATGTTTATGCTCCAAATTTTGAACACACTGCTTTTATTACAGAAATATCTTTATTATTGGGACAAGCTAATTCCAATGTGATGATTGGGGGGGATTTAAATATGGTATTAGAACCGTTATTGGATAAGTATCCAAAGGTAATTAAGAAATCTAAGATGGCGATACATATGGCTAATATGATGAAAGATTTGAATTTATTTGATGTTTGGCGTAGATTTAATCCTACACAGGAAGACTTTTCTTTTTATTCTTCTCGACATAATTATTTTTCAAGACTTGATTATTTTTTAATTTCGGCACATTTACAGGATAAGGTTATATCTGTGGATTATAAGGCAAGGTTAGTCTCGGACCATTCATTGTTATTACTGGAATATCAAAGTTCTCAAGTTACACAACATACTTTAAGATGGAGATTTAATACTCTGTTACTACAAAAGCCAGAATTTATTGTTTATTTGAGAAAACAAATTGAGGATTTCATTGCTAATAATGTTCACTCTGTTTCTGATCAGTTTGTTTTGTGGGACGCAATGAAAGCTTTTTTACGAGGTCAAATTATCAGTTATGCATCCAAACTGAAGAAAGAGAGAGTTAGAGAAACAGAGGATTTGGAGAAGAAAATAACAATCTGTGAAAAAGAATTTCAAAAGAAAGCTACTGAATTCCAAAAGATCCAATTAACTAATTTAAAGTTGAAGTATAATAAGTTACAGTCATATCGATTTGAATGTCTGTTGAATCGTTCAAAAAATAAATTTTATGAATGGGGTGAGAAGGCTCATAAAGTATTAGCTTGGCAATTAAAAAAAGAACAGTTATCTAGGATTATACCAGCTATTAGAAATAAATCAGGTATTACTTTTAGTCAAAAAGAAATTAACGATGAATTTTGTAATTTTTACAAAAAACTTTATTTGACTGAATGTAAAGAGATAAAAGAAGATGCAATAGACTCTTTTTTGAAAAATATTAATTTACCACAGTTATCTCAAGAAGACAGACAAGAGTTAGATAAACCTTTTACGGATAGTGAAATTGAAATTGCTATAAAAGATATGCCAAATGGAAAAGTGCCTGGTGGAGATGGTTTTTCTATTGAGTTTTACAAGACTTTTTATGTTGATATATCTTCCTTATTTAAGAATGTAATACAACAACTTTATGATACTTTTCAATTACCTGAGTCCTGTTCTAATGCTATAATTACAGTTATACCAAAAAAAGATAAATATCCCTTACAGGTAGCTTCTTGTCATCCTATATCTTTGTTAAATGTAGACAATAAAATAGTGGCTAAAGTTATGGCTAATAGGTTGGCTCAGTATTTACCAAAGGTAATACATCGTGATCAAACAGGTTTTATAAAAATTAGGTATGCTTCGGATAATATTCTACGATTAATTACTTTGATAAATAGATCTAAATCTCAGAAGAATTATCCAATGGTGGTTTCATTGGATGCAGAAAAGGCATTCGATAGAGTAGAATGGAAGTTTTTATTTAAAGTACTTGAAAAGTTTTCGTTTGGTCTCTCATTTATTGGTATGATTAAGGCTCTGTATAATGGTCCGAAAGCTAGAGTTGTTACTAATGGTTTGCTTTCAGAATCCTTTAATTTAACAAGATCTACTAGACAAGGATGTCCATTATCACCCACCTTGTTTGCTTTAGTTATTGAACCTCTAGCACAATTAATACGTCAGAATGATAGTATCAAAGGTATGAGAGTCTTGAATGAAGATTATAAAATAAATTTATTTGCGGATGACGTTTTGCTGTATTTGGTGGATCCTGATGTTTCTCTACCAGCACTTCAAGATTCCTTAGAGATTTATGGTCAATTATCTGGTTATAAGGTTAATTGGACTAAAAGTGAAATTTTATCAGTTAGTAAAGATGATTATTCAATGTTTAGAAATATTACAAATTTGAAGTGGACGAAACAAATTAAATATTTGGGAATTAATGTTAATACTGACTACCAAAATTTATATTCACTTAATTATCTTCCTTTAATGAAGAAGATTAAGGCAGATTTAGTTAAATGGAAAGATTTACCTTTGGGTTTATTAGGAAGAATTAATACTATAAAAATGAATATTTTTCCTCGTATACAATATTTATTTCTATCAATTCCTTGTTGTTTACAAAAAAGATTTTTTAAGGATTTATATAAAGTAATTAGGGATTTTTTGTGGAAAGGAAAATTTCCTAGGGTGGCGTTGAAAAAATTGATGTGGGATTTTAAATTTGGAGGGTTACGGCTACCTAACTCAATTTTATTATGAACCAGCTCAATTTAGATTTCTTAGCGCATTAATGGCCACACAAGATACGCCTAGTTGGGCACAGATAGAATTGGCAGTTATTTCTGAAAAATTTTCGAATGAATTTTTATTTCGGTGGAATAAAAATTTGTTACGAACTTATGATGTACCAATATTGAAACATTTAATGAATTTATGGACAAGTAAATTACATAAAATGGGATTGAAAAATAAGTGGTCGGGAAGATTACCATTATATAATAATCAACTTGTTCCTTTCACGGTATCTAATACTATTTTGAAACAATGGGAGGAGAAAGGAATACATAATTTATCTGACTGTTTTTTAGAAGGTCTTTTTTGTTCTTTTGTAGAATTGCAAAAGAGATTTGATATAAGTGGTTATTCTATATTTGTGTAATATCAGTTAAGATCTTTTGTAAAACAGGTATGCAGTCGTCAAATGAACTTACTGTCTGAAACTGATTTTGAGAAATATGTGCTCTCATTTCCAAAAAAGGGTTATATATCAGGTTTGTATCGTATTTTGTTGGAAAGTGAAAGTAAAATAGATTGGGATAAAGATAAAATGAAATGGGAAAAAGATTTAAGTTTAACAATAACTGAAGAAGATTGGTCTGAAATCTGCTGTAATAGTGTACGAAAATTGATTAATGCTAGATTGGCGATGATTAATTATAGTTTTATACATCAATTATATTTAACACCTGAAAAATTAAAAAAATGTGGTTTTAGTAAGTCAGATCTTTGTTTTCGTTGTGATCAGGTTTCTGGTACTTTTTTACATGCTATTTGGTTGTGTGATCGGTTACAACAATTTTGGAAAGGTATTCAACCTGTATTTAATAATCTATATAATCTTCATATTGTATTAGACCCTGAAATATTTTTATTAGGGAATATGCAACCGTTGATTGATTTAGAATTAGATAATTACCAGATCTCTTTTATTTACTTAGCGCTGGCAGTGGCCAAGAAATGTATAGCGATTACTTGGAAGAATAGAAATGTATTGTCTTTAGATCGGTGGTATTCAGAGATGAAGTTTTGTTTGGTTATGGAAAGAATATCTTTTTCTATACAAGATAAGATGTCTTTTTATGAGTTAAAGGGGACCCCATTTATTGATTATATACAATTTAAATAAGTTTGAATTAATCATTTTTTTTTCTTTAAAAAAACTTTTTTTATTATATATTATTTCTATATATATGTTTTCTTTTTTTTCTTTCTTTTTTCTTTTTTTTAGTTTTTTTATTATTAGTTGGTTTTTTTCGTTTAAATTCTTTTTGTTTTTGTTTTTACAGATATAATTAAAAAATTTGGATTAATAATTAATACTTAATTAATATTTTTTTTTGTTTTTTATATATATCGAGCTTTTATTTAAGATATATATTTTTTATTTTTTTTATTATACTAATAGTATTAATTCTTAACTCTTTATCATAGGGGTGGGGAGGGGGGGTTTAGGGGTTAAAAATAGTTTTTTTTAGTCTTAGTTTTTAGTGGTTAGGGGGAGATGCCGAGATTGGTATTGTATTAACTAAGTTACTTTTTACTTGTATTAGTTTATTTTGTATTTTTTCTGTACGTGAATTACTTACTTTCTTCATATGTTAAAATTAATAAATAAAGTTTTGAAAAAAAAAAGGAGAATACAGTGCGAAACACATGGGAGAGTACAGTGTCCATACACAGGAGACTACAGTGTCTACACATAAAGGAGAGTATTGTGTCCACACACAGGCTAAAGCAACCCTCACACATACAGTAGAGAAGAGAGTCAACACAGAGACTACATGTTCTCACACACAGGAAAGAACAGTGTCCAAGCACAGAAGAGTACACTGTCCATACACAGGAGAGTACAGTGTCCACACAAACTGGAGAGTATAGTGTCGAAGCAAAGGAGAGTAGAGTGTCCATATACAGGAGAGCATCATGTCCACACACACAGGAGAGAACAGTGTCCAAGCACAGAGGAGTACACTGTCCATACACAGGAGAGTACAGTGTCCACACAAACTGGAGAGTATAGTGTCCAAGCAAAGTAGAGTAGAGTGTCCATATATAGGAGAGCATCATGTCCACACACACAGGAGAGTGCAGTGTCCACACATACAGGAGAGAAGAGTGTCAACACAGAGATTACAGACTCCACACACACAGGAGAGAACAGTGTCCAAGCACAGAAGAGTACAGTGTCCATACACAGGAGAGTATTGTGACCACACACACACAGGAGAATACAGTGCCACGCACATAGGATAGTAGTGTGTCCACACACAGGGGAGTAGCGTGTCCACGCACACAGGAGAGAACAGTGTCAACACACAGGAGGGAATAGTGTCCAGACACAGGGGAGAAGAGTGTCAACACACATAGGAGAGTACAATGTCCACACACAGGAAAGTACAGTGTCCACACACAGGGGAGTTCAGTGCAAAACACATGGGAGAGTACAGTATCAAAACACAGGAGACTACAGTGTCCACACTCACAGGAGAGAAGGGTGTCAACACACCGAATATTGTGTCAACGTACAGAATACTGTGTGGACCGAAAGAGGGGAATACAGTGTCTACACAAACAGAAGAGTAGAGTGTCAACTCAAAGAAGAAAACAGTGCAAAAGTACACAGGAGAGAACAGTGTTCACAAACAGGAGATTACCGTGTCCGCACATACAGGAGAGTACAGTGTCCAAGCACAGGAGAGTACAGTGCGAAATACATGGGAGAATGCAGAGTCCATGCACAGGAGAATAGAATGTCCATATACAGAGGTGGACCATGTCCACAGTCACAAGTGAGTAACATGTCCACACACAAGAAAGTACAGCGTCCACACACAGTAGCGTACAGTGTCTACACACACAGGATACTTCCATCTCCACACATTGGAGAATATAGTGTCCACACACAAGAGAGTACAATGTCATCACACAGGAGAGAACAGTGTCCGCGCATAGCAGAGCACAGTGTCCACACACACACAGGAGAGTACGTTGTCCATATACACAATATAGTACCATGTCTACACATAGGAGAATACAATGTGCACACACAGGAGAGTACAGTTTCAACGCACAGGAGAAAAGGGTGCAAAAATACACCAGATAGAACAGTGTCCAGGCACAGGAGAGTACAGTGTCCACATACACAAGGGAATACACTGTCCACGCACATAGGGGAGTAACGTGTCCACACACAGGAGTGTACAGTGTCAACACATACAGGAGAGTACACTGTCCAAGTACAGAAAAATACCATGTCCAATCACAGAAGTTTCCAGTGTCCATACACAGGAGACTACTGTGACAACACACACAGGACAATACAGTGCAACACACATAGGATAGTAGCATGTCCACAGACAGGAGAGTAGAATGTCCACACACAGAGGAGAGAACAGTGTCAACACACAGGAGGGAACAGTGTCCAGACACATGAGAGAGCAGTTTCCACACACACAGGAGAGTACCGTGTCCACACACAAGAAAGTACCGTGTCCACTCACAGTAGAGTACAGTGTTTGCACACATGGGATATTTCCATGTCCACACATGGAGAATATAATTTCCAGACACAAGAGAGTACAATGTCATCACACAGGAGAGAACAGTGTCCGCGCATAGCAGAGTACAGTGTCCATACACAAGAGACTACAGTGTCCACACACACAGGAGAGTATTGTGTCCACACACAGGAAAGTGCAGTGTCTTCACACAGGGGAGTACAGTGTGAAATACATGGGAGAATACAGTGTCCATGCACAGGAGAATAGAATGTCCATATACAGAGGTGTACCTTGTCCACACACACAGGTGAGCATTGTGTCCCCACACAGGAGAGTGCAGTGTCCAAACACAGGCGAGAACAATGTCGACACAAACAGGAGAGAACATTGTCCACTCACACACGAGTGTACCATGTCCACACAGAGGAGAGTACAGTTTTCACACACTCAGGGGAGAACAATGTCAACACACAGTAGGCAACAGTGTCCACACACAGGAGAGAAAAGTGTCAACACAGAGAACAGTGTCAACAGACACAGGAGAGAAAAGTATCAACACACAGGAGGGAAGAGTGTCCAGACACAGGAGAGAACAGTGTCAACACGCATAGGAGAGTACAATGTCCACACACAGGAAAGTGCAGTGTCTACACACAGGGGAGTAGAGTGCAAAACACGTGGGAGAGCACAGTGTTCACACACAGGAGAGTATTGTGTCCAAACACAGGAGAGTCCAGTGTCCACACACAGGCAAGAACAATGTCCACACAAACAAGAAAGTACAGTGTCCACACATCGTAGAGTACAGTCTCTACACACACAGGATACTTCCACGTCCACACATTGGAGAATATAGTGTCCACATACAAGAGAGTACAATGTCATCACATAGGAGAGAAAAGTGTCCGCGCATAGCAGAGTACAGTGTCCACATACTCAAACACGAAAGTACATTGTCCATATACACAGTACAGTACCATGTCTACACATAGGAGAATACAATGTGCACACACAGGAGAGTACAGTTTCAACACACAGGAGAAAAGAGTGCAAAAATACATCAGATGGAACAGTGTCCAGGCACAGGAGAGTACAGTGTCCACATACACAAGAGAATACAGTGTCCACGCACATAGGGGAGTAACGTGTCCACACACAGGGGAATACAGTGCGAAATACATGGGAGAGTACAGTGTCCATACACAAGAGTGTACAGTGTCCACACACAGGAGAGAACAGTGTCCACACACAGGATAGTACAGTGTCAACACATACAGGAGAGTACACTGTCCAAGTACAGAAAAATACCATGTCCAATCACAGAAGTTTCCAGTGTCCATACACAGGAGACTACTGTGACAACACACACAGGACAATACAGTGCCACACACATAGGATAGTAGCATGTCCACAGACAGGAGAGTAGAGTGTCCAAACACACAGGAGAGAACAGTGTCAACACACAGGAGAGAACAGTGTCCACACACAGAAGAGTACAGTGTCAACACATGCAGGAGAGTACACTGTCCAAGTACAGAAAAATACCATGTCCAATCACAGAAGTTTCCTGTGTCCATACACAGGAGACTACTGTGACAACACACACAGGACAATACAGTGCCACACACATAGGATAGTAGAATGTCCACAGACAGGAGAGTAGAGTGTCCAAACACACAGGAGAGAACAGTGTCAACACACAGGAGGGAACAGTGTCCATACACAGGAGAGTACAGTGTCCTCACACAGGAGAGTACAGTATTCACACACAGGAGAGTACAGTGCAAAACACATGGGAGAGTACAGTGTCAATACACAGGAGACTACAGTGTCCACACTCACAGGAGAGAACAATGTCAACACACCGAATATTGTGTCAACGTACAGAATACTGTGGGACCGAAAGAGGGGAATACAGTGTCTACACAAACAGGAGAGTAGAGTGTCAAGTCAAAGAAGAAAACAGTGCAAAAGTACACAGGAGAGAACAGTGTTCACAAACAGGAGATTACCGTGTCCACACATACAGGAGAGTACAGTGTCCAAGCACAGAAGAGTACAGTGTCCTAGCACAGGAGAATAGAATGTCCATATACAAAGGTGTACCTTGTCCACACACACAGGTGAGCATTGTGTCCCCACACAGGAGAGTGCAGTGTCCAAACACGGGCGAGAACAATGTCGACACAAACAGGAGAGAACATTGTCCACTCACACACGAGTGTACCATGTCCACACAGAGGAGAGTACAGTTTTCACACACTCAGGGGAGAACAATGTCAACACACTGGAGGCAACAGTGTCCACACACAGGAGAGAAAAGTGTCAACACAGAGAACAGTGTCAACAGACACAGGAGAGAAAAGTATCAACACACAGGAGGGAAGAGTGTCCAGACACAGGAGAGAACAGTGTCAACACGCATAGGAGACTACAATGTCTACACACAGTGCAGTGTCTACACACAGGGTAGTACCGTGCAAAACACGTGGGAGAGCACAGTGTTCACACACAGGAGAGTATTGTGTCCATACACAGGAGAGTCCAGTGTCCACACACAGGCAAGAACAATGTCCACACAAACAAGAAAGTACAGTGTCCACACACCGTAGAGTACAGTCTCTACACACACAGGATACTTCCATGTCCACACATTGGAGAATATAGTGTCCACATACAAGAGAGTACAATGTCATCACATAGGAGAGAACAGTGTCCGCGCATAGCAGAGTACAGTATCCACACACACACATGCGAGTACATTGTCTATATACACATATAGTACCATGCCCACACACAAGAAAGTACAGTTTCAACACACAGGAGAAAAGAGTGCAAATATACACCAGATAGAACAGTGTCCAGGCACAGGAGAGTACAGTGTCCACATACACAAGGGAATACACTGTCCACGCACATAGGGGAGTAACGTGTCCACACACAGGAGACTACAGTGTTAAATACATGGGAGAGTACAGTGACCATACACAGAAGTGTACAGTGTCCACACATACAGGAGAGTATTGTGTCCACACACTGGCAAAAGCAATGCTCACACATACAGGAGAGAAGAGAGTCAACACAGAGATTACATGTCCACACACACAAGAGAGAATAGTGTCCACGCTTAGCAGAGTACAGTGTCCACAAACACACATGCGAGTACATTGTCCAAATACACAGTATAGTACCATGTCTACACATAGGAGAATACAATGTGCACAAACAGGAGAGTACAATGCCCACACACACGAGAGTACCGTGTCCACACACAGGAGAAAACAGTGCAAAAATACACACGAGTGAAGTGTCCACACATACTAGAGAGTGCAGTGTCCAAGCACATAGGGGAGTAATGTGTCCATACACAGGAAAGTACCGTGTCCAGGAGAGTACAGTGCGAAACACATGTGAGAGTACATTGACCATACACAGAAGAGTACCGTGTCCACACACAGGAGAAAACAGTGGAAAAATACACAGGAGAGAACAGTGTCCACACATACAGAAGAGTACAGTATCCAAGCACAGAAGTGTACCGTGTCCAAAAACAGAAGAGTAATGTGTCCACGAACTTGAGACAACAGTGTCCATACATAGGAGCTGTGTCCACATACGCAAGAGAATTCAGTGTCAACGCACATACGTGAGTAATGTGTCCACACACAGGAGAGTACAGTGCGAAACACATGGGAGAATACAGTGTTCATACACAGAAGAGTACAGTGTCCACACATATAGGTGAGAAGAGTATCAACACAGACACTACAGTGTCCACACACACAGGAGACTACAGTGTCCAAGCACAGAAGAGTACAATGTCGATACACAGGAGAGTATTGTGACCACACACACAGGAGAATACAGTGCCACGCACATAGGATAGTAGCGTGTCCACACACAGGGGAGTAGAGTGTCCACACACACAGGAGAGAACAGTGTCAGCACACAGGAGGGAGTAGGGTCCAGACACAGGAGAGAACAGTGTCAACACACATAGGAGAGTACAATGTCCACACACAGGAAAGTACAGTGTCCACACACAGGGGAGTTCAGTGCAAAACACATGGGAGAGTACAGTGTCAATACACAGGAGACTACAGTGTCCACACTCACAGGAGTGAACAGTGTCAACACACCGAATATTGTGTCAATGTACAGAATACTGTGTGGACCGAAAGAGGGGAATACAGTATCTACACAAACAGGAGAGTAGAGTGTCAACTCAATGAAGAAAACAGTGCAAAAGTACACAGGAGAGAACAGTGTCCACAAACAGGAGATTACCGTATCCATACATACACGAGAGTACAGTGTCCAAGCACAGGAGAGTACAGTGCGAAATACATGGGAGAATACAGCGTCCATGCACAGGAGAATAGAATGTCCATATACAGAGGTGTACCGTGTCCACAGTCACACGTGAGTACCATGTCCACACGCAAGAAAGTACAGCGTCCATACACAGTAGCGTACAGTGTCTACACACACAGGATACTTCCATGTCCACACATTGGAGAATATAGTGTCCACACACAAGAGAGTACAATGTCATCACACAGCAGAGTACATTGTCCATATACACAGTATAGTACCATGTCTACACATAGGAGAATACAATGTGCAAACACAGGAGAGTACAGTTTCAACACACAGGTGAAAAGAGTGCAAAAATACACCAGATAGAACAGTGTCCAGGCACAGCAGAGTACAGTGTCCACATACACAAGAGAATACAGTGTCCACGCACATAGGGGAGTAACGTGTCCACACTCAGGAGAGTACAGGGTCCACTTATACAGGAGATTACTCTGTCCAAGCCCAGAAAAATACAGTATCCAATCATAGGAGTGTACAGTGTCCATACACAAGAGAATACTGTGACCACACACACAGGAGAATACAGTGTCCACACACACAGGAGAGAACAGTGTCAACACACCGAATATTGTGTCAACGTACAGAATAGTGTGGGACCGAAAGAGGCGAATACAGTATCTACACAAACAGGAGTTTGTTGATTTCTGCAAGTCAAAGAAGAAAACAGTGCAAAAGTACACAGGAGAGAACAGTGTTCACAAACAGGAGATTACCATGTCCACACATACAGGAGAGTACAGTGTCCACACACACACACGAGAGTACATTGTCCATATACACAGTATAGTACCATGTCTACACATAGGAGAATACAATGTGCACACACAGGAGAGTACAGTGTGAAATACATGGGAGAGTACAGTATCCATACACAAGAGACTACAGTGTCCACACACACAGGAGCGTATTGTGTCCACACACAGGAGAGAACAGTGTCAACACACAGGAGGCAACAGTGTCCATACACAGGAGAGTACTGTGTCCACACACATAGGAGAGTACAGTGTCCACACGCACAGGAGGGAACAGTGTCCACACACAGGAAAGAACAGTGTCCACACACAGGCGATTACAATGTCCACACAGAGGAGATTTCAGTGTCTACACACACAGGATACTACAGTGTGAAGCACATGGGAGAGTACAGTGTCCACACAGGAGGGTACAGTGTCAACACACAGGAAAGAACAGTGCCCACGCATAGCAGTGTACAGTGTCCACACACACACAGGAGAGTACACTGTCCAAATACACAAGATGGGACCATGTCTACACATAGGAGAATACAATGTGCACAACAGTAGAGTCCCTTGTCCACACACAGGAATGTACAGTGTCCACACACAGGAGAAAACATGCAAAAATACAGAGGAGAGAACAGTGTCCACACACAGGAGAAAACATGCAAAAATACAGAGGAGAGAACAGTGTCCACACACAGGAGAAAACATGCAAAAATACAGAGGAGAGAACAGTGTCCACACATACAGGAGAGTACAGTATCCAATCACAGGAGAATACAAAGTCCACACACACAGGATAATACAGTGCGAAGCACATGGGAGAGTACAGTGTCCACACAGGAGGGAACAGTTTCAACACACAGGAGGGAACAGTGTCCACACACAGGAGAGAACCATGTTAGCACACATAGGAGAGTACCATGACCGCACACAGGAAAGTACAGTGTTCACACACAGGAGAATACAGTGCGAAACACAAGGGAGAGTACAATGTCCACATACAGGAGAGTAGAGTGTCCACACACAGTGTAGTACCGTGCATACACACACACACACACACACACACACACACACACACACACACACACACACACACACACACACACACACACACACACACACACACAGGAGGGTAAAGTGTCCACACACACAGGAGAGTACCATGTCCAAACACACATGAAATTATAGTGTCCACAGACACAGGAGTGTACATTCTCCACACAGATAGAAGAGAACACTGACAACACACACAAGAGAGAACCGTGTCTACACCCAGGACAGTAGCATGTGCACACAAAGGAGAGAACAGTGACCACACACAAAGGAGGGCACAGTCTCCACACACAGGAGAAAACAATAGTAAAATACACAGTAGAGAACAGTGTCCACACACAAAGGAGAGTACTGTGTCCACACACAGGAGAAAACATTGCTAAAACACACAGGAGAGAACAGTGTCCACACAAACAGGAGAGTATCATGTCCACACACAGGAAAGTATTGTGTCCACAGACACTGTAGAGTACAGTGTCCACAAGCACAGGTGTGAACAGTGTCCACGCACAGGAGAGTACAGTGTCCACACACAGGAGAGAACAGTGTCCACAAACAGCACAGGAAACAGACTATTCATCCCTGCTAGTCATTGCTGACCATCATCTCCCCAGTCCCGCTGACCTGTCCCCACACCGTAATCCTCCAGACTGCTCCCATCCATGAGATCCATCTATCTCACGATCGAGCCCACATTTACCACATCAGATGGCATCACTTTCCACACTCCCACCTCTCTCTGAGTGAAGAACGTTCCGCTAATATTCCCCCTAAACCTTTCCCTCTTCAATTTAAAACCATGTCCTCTTGTATTTATCTTCCCAATCTAAGTGGAAAAAGCCTTCTCCAAGTTCCTTGGAGTTCACTTAACTAGTGACCTATCATGGACACTCAACATCCCCTCACTTTTCAGGAAGGTGCAACAGCGACTGCACTTCCTGAGAAGACTGAAGCGGGCAAGGCTACCAGCCACCATCATGTCAACCTTCTATCGAGAGTGTCCTGGTCAGCTGCAGCACACTGTGGGTACGGTTGCTGTCGAGCATCAGATCAAAGGTTAATCCACAGGACTATAAGAGCTGCAGAGAGGATCACTAGGGTCTCCCTTCCCCCCCCCCCCCACCCCCAACCATCAACGAGATCTACCAGGATCATTGTCTGAAGAGGGGGTGTGCAAAATCATTGAGGACTCCTTCCACCCCGCACACAGCAAATTTCAGCTGCTCCCATCGGGGAAGAAATTGAGGAGTATCAGAGCCAGCCCCACCAGGCTGAGGAACAGCTTCTTCCCACGGGCAGGGAGAATGTGAACGACCCAAGAAACTGCTCACACTCACCCTCCAAGACTCTTGTATTCATGAAACAATATTTATTTCATAAATATATATATATATATATATATAAATATTATATCTCCTGTTTATGTTTTGTTTGTCAGTATGTGTGTTATGCTTCCGTGTCTAACACCTCCTCCTCTGCCATTCCCACCACCTACTATGTGATCCCACCACTAGACACATATTCCCCTCTTTATCTTCAGCAGGGATCACTCCTTCAATGACTCCCTCACCCACACCTCCATCCACACCAATTGCCCCCTTGGTACCTCCCCCTGTGACCACAGGAGATGCTCCATTCACGCCCAAGCCTCCCACCCCCTCACCACCATTTGGGGCCCCAAACAGTCCTTCCAAGTGAAGCAACATTTCACTGCAGGGGTCGTCGACTGATCCAGTGTTCCCACTGTGGTCTCCTCTACATCGGAGAGACTGGATGGAGCTTTGTTGTGCACCTCAGCTCTGTCCACCACAATAGCCTGTATATCCCAGTGGCTTCCCATTTCAATTCTTCATCTCATTCCCTTGCCAATGTGTCTGTCCATGGTCTCGTGCACTGAGACCACCTGCAAATTGGAGGAACAGCACATCATCTTCTGTCTGAGCACCCTCCAACCTGATGGCATTAACGTCAACTTCTCCAGGTTCCGTTAAACCTTCAACCCTCCCCCACCTTCTTCTTCCCCTGTTGCCTTTCCCCAAACTCTGCTCTCTCTCTCTCTCTCTCTCTCTCCCTCTCTCTTTTCCCCTCCTTTCGCAGAGCCAAGCAAACTCACATCAAAATGGTGGAGGAATTCAGCATCAGTAGGAGATATATTGCCAACATTTCGAGCCCGAGTCCTTCTTCCAGTCTTCGAGCCAAAGTCAATTCCCACCTTTCCTCTTATCATACCAAATTAACACCTTTTGTTGGTCTGGACTCCTCCCCCAACCAGTTTTCAGTCTCCGTTTTGACGCCTTCCTGTTCTTTGCTTATACCTTGAGGAAGGGCTCAGGCCCAAAATGTCAGTAACGTATCTTTGCCTCCTCTGGACAATGTGAGACTGGCTGAGTTCCTCCAGCGTTTCTGTATGTGTTTTACTACAATTGCAGCGCCTGGAGACTTTCGTGTTTCACTATGTCTGGGTGTGTGTCTGCGTGTTTGGGACTGAGGACTGGAGACCACTGTTTCATCGGGTTGTACTTGTATAATCAGAGGACAATAAACTTGAACTTAACTTGACACGACTTGAAGCACCCAGAGCAGAACCTGCCCTTTTGAGTGGTCACTTCAATCCCATGCTTAATGCTTCCTGGAGATATGAAATGTGTGTAAGTTTTGCAAAGGAGAGTTCTTATCACAAATGATAAGAGGCCTGTTGCCATTTTTAAACCCTGAGTTACCTGAAAAGAAATTTTAAAAATACAAAGAATGAAGAGAACAGTGTTTTCTTTTTTAATACTGAACATTTGGTTATTTACTCTGCTGGGTTATATTTAAAAGGGCATGTAATGGTGAAAAAAGACAATTTTACACTTTAAAGTATATTGGACTGAACAACAAATTGATTTAAAATGGTATATAGGCTTCGAAGGGAATTCAGTCCTGGGTTTAAAAGCAAAACAGTTGAGTCGAAAACTACATGAAATGGCACATTCAGAAGAAACAGCTGATGAGCTTTGGCTCAGTGGAGAACCACGTTGGTGGCCCACGGCTCCAGGAGTGACAACATGATCAGAAAACATGCAAGCACACACCCCACAGGAGGGTCAACTTCGTCAATTCACAAATGAGCTGCACACCACATCTTGATTATTCTCCCAGGTGTATGGGTTCAGGCAATTGCCATCGGTGGAGGATAAGGTGGAGCAGTTTGCACCGTGTTCTGCGCCTCATCACTCATCCGAGAGGGATCTTCTGCCCTGCAAGCCCTCTCAGTCAAGTCGCTGTAGCACTCTTTAGAAAACTCAAAAGAGTGTGAGAGAGAGAGAGAGAGAGAGAGAGAGAGAGAGAGAGAGAGAGTGTTTCATAGTTGCTAGAATTGTGATTGAGAGAGAGAGACACACACACACACACTGACCATGATGTGTGGAGGGTTCAGTCTAGAGTGCCACGTTATCTACTAGTCCCTGCGAGGATCTATATCAACTGGCTGTTCACTCATACGCTTAAGCAGCATTTGCTGCGTGATTGTGCCCAGCTCATGCTGTAACAACAGGGGTTGTGGCTGTGAGTGGGGCTGTGGAGCCACAGTCATAATCTACATCCACGACGGTGTGAATATTGGTGTTCAGGCTGCTCATGGAGGTTCCTGTCTGCCGATCCCGAATACTCTGGATGTAGCTCTGGAGGCGAAAGCAAGAAGAAAGAATTTCAGTAGAAGCCTGCACCGGAAACAAACCATTCGGTCCATCCAATGTGTGCTAGTGGCTTGCGATCGATCACACTTCTCTTGGACTTTCTCCTCAACCCTGCAGATTCTCCTACTTCAAGTACAGTGAAATACCCATTAACCAGAATTCAAGCAACTGGCAGCCTCAAGCAACTGCCAAAAAAAATCACGAAAATATATGGGTATAAAATAAGAAAATTTAAAATTGGCAGTCCTGGCGGTCAGTTTTCCATGCAACACGCAATCTCTAGCAACCGGCAAATTCACTTATCCGGGATCTACCAATGCCCATAGGTGCCAGATACTGGGGGTTTTACTATATTAATTTAATTCCAACCCCTCTCCCTCCCCCCCCCACCTTTCCACAGCTCTGTCCTCCCCATCCCCACATCTTCCACTTACATCCTTCTCCACCATTCCCCACATGGCTTCTGGGATTCTCCAATGGGAAGTGACAGGAAACCTACAACACAACCTCCTGAATGCTCAGCCCTGCTATTTATAGTCAAGAAAGGCATGCTATCCAGGTATCCAAGTAAAAAAAAGGGCCTGTTACCGGGCTGTACGTGTGAATTAATTTTTTTTTAAATCTGGTGTAGCACATCACAGTGTGGAAGAACCAGAGATAGTGATGGATGTGCTCAGATCAATGGTTCTTTGGTCTCCATTCCCATGCTGCAGAGGAGATATGATCGACTCCTTGTGCATTACCAGTGAAAGGATGTCTCCGGCATAGCGCTTGAGTGGATACGGCTTCCTGCGATATGTGCCCTCTGCCTGAGAGGCTCGGCGTCGCCTCCTTGCTTCCTTCTGTCGTATTCTCATCAACTGCACTCGCTTTTGTCGTTTACTGATGATAACTACGGGACAAACGGAGTGGGCGATGATGTCATTTAAGTATCTTGTATTCCTTCTCTTCCCCACCTTTCCTCCCTGTTAACAGGGCACCACCCTCATGATTCAAGAATAAGCAAGTAGTATTCCCATTCTCTTATCCCAGAAGAGGTAGCAGCACAAAAGTGATAGAGAACAGCAGGACACCCT
The DNA here is from genome assembly GCF_036971445.1 of Narcine bancroftii. NCBI lineage: Eukaryota > Metazoa > Chordata > Chondrichthyes > Torpediniformes > Narcinidae > Narcine > Narcine bancroftii. Next base: position 65,068,239 of record NC_091480.1, on the reverse strand, counting down.
TACTGGAACGATACCAGGAATGAAAGGGTTAGCATATGAGGAGTGATTGTCGGCTCTTGGTCGGTACTCATTGGGGTACAGAAGGACGAGGGGGGGGACCTCGTTGAGACATTTCAAATGCTGTAAGGCCTGCAAAGAGTCAACGTTTCCCATGGTCGGGGAGTCAACGACAAGAGGGCACAATTTCAGGATAAAAGGGCATTAATTTAAAATGGAGACGTGGAAACATTTCTTTAGTCAGAGGGTCGTGAGCCTGTGGAATTTGTTGCTGCAAGCGGCTGTGGAAGTGAGGTTGTTGGGTGTATTTAAGGCAGAGAGTGACAGGTTAGTTGGGGCATCAAGGGTTACGGGAAGTAGGCCGGGGAGTGGGAGGATAGATCAGCTCATGATGAGAATGGTGGAATAGACTCGATGGACCGACTTCTGCTCCTAGATCTTGTAAACTGGTCATCAAACAGCAAGAGAAGTTGACCCACGACAGGGCAGTTCAGCTCTTTCTCCCTGATTCCAATGGGATTCCTACCCAGGTGACTGCCAGAGATTAGCATCAGTGGAGCAGCTGGACAGATTGATCTACAGAGTGAAACATGAAGGTCTACAGACGCTGTGACTGTAGTAAAATAACACCGAAATGCTGGAGGAACTCAGCCGGTCTCGCAGCGTCCACAGGAGACAAAAATATATCTCCGACATTTCGGGCCTGAGGCCTTCTTCAAGGAATAGGCAGAATGAGCAAAAAGCAGGAAATTTCAGAACAGAGACAGTGTTGGTTGGGGGAGGAGTTCAGAACAGAGACAGTGCCGGCCGGGGGAGGAGTCTAGAACAGAGACAGTGTTGGTTGGGGGAGGAGTCCAGACCAACAGAAGATGCTAACTGGATAGGATCAGGGGAGTGGAGAGAATTGATTTTGTCTGTGAGAAAGGAGACAGGAAAAAGGGAGAGAGACAGAGCTGGGGGAAGGTGACAGGGGGAAGAAGTTGAGGGGGGGTGTTTATCAAAAGCCAGAGAAGTTGATATTAATGCCATCTTGTTGGACGGTGCCCAGTCAGAAGATGAGGTGTTGTTCCTCCAATTTGCGGGTGGTTTCTGGCAGTGCCCGAGACCACAGACGTGTCAGCAAGGGAATGGGACGGGGAATTGAAATGGGTGGCCACTGGGAAATCCACGTTATTGCGGTGGGCAGAACCAGGGTGTTCTATGGAATCCTTCAAGAGCTCCAAAATACTGGAATACTAGCTGCTCTTCATTCAGACGCTGAGTGGTCAAAGATATTGCCCAGTGTGTTCCAAACCATACCAATGAGCAACATGCCAGGTTTGAGGTCAATAATTCCTTGCCTCTCACCCCTACGGACGCTGTTCAACCTATTGAGTTCCTCCAGCAGATTGCATTTTGCTCCAGATTCCATCATCAGCAGGGTCCTGTGTGGTTTCGTGATCCTTGGCCAGTGCTCCATTCAATCCTTAAGGCACACTGGAGATGCTAAAACTGGTCTCAGGCTAAAGGAAACTGATGGTGCAGTGGAGATACAGCAGTCAGTGTATCTGATCGCAACCCAGTAACCCCCTATGCATTGGGTACTGTGAAAGCAGCAAGATTTGGCTCAGTTGAGTAACATTCACTGTCTGGGCTTTCAGATGAGAATGGCAAGTTGGCAAAGAGCATCAGAAGATTGTCACCATCCCTGGAGCAACCAGCAAGGAGGATAGCCCATTGGTACAACCCCCGGTACTTCAAAACATACAGGGGGGTCTCGGTCAATTGGGCTGCTTGGGCTCGTGGGCCAAAAGGGCCTGTTACTGTGCAGTATGTCTAATTTAAATGGGGAGAGGGAAGGTGCTTTCTCCTACAGAATTTTCCAAATGTCGGCAATATTTTTTTAAAAAGAATCTGTCTCCCACCCATCACAGAGTTGATGCGTACAGTAGGAGCACATCCTTACCTTCAGTGTGTGAGTAGCCTTCCGCTGTTAGTTTCCATTGGACCACAATTCCCAGAATGCTCAACAGTGGCCAGATGCCAAGGATCACCCAACTGTACCAACAAATGGGCAGCGAAGGTGCAATCTTGAGCCTCTCATAGATGTACTGCGCCAGCAGAAGCAGCTCAATGAAGTAGTCCACAGTCAGTGTCATGATGGCACCACCAAAGACTGCAGTGGAGATAATGGTGAAGAGCTTTTGCCATTGTAAAGTTAAGACAGCAAACAGCATTCCAATGCCAATGAGAAGCCCCAGTGGAATCCAGATGGTGTGCGGGTGGTAGAACTGTTCCATCACAATGAGGGTGACGGTTGCTACCAGGAGGCCAAGCACCAGGCCAATCATGAAGAGGCCAACACTGCGGACAAGCATGGTAACGAGTCCACACAGGATTCCAATGCCTAGACCAATGCCCGCACTGGCCTCGACGCTCAACTCAATGTCCAGGACCCGCTCCTTGTAACACAGCAGGAAAATGATGATGGAACCAAACATCAGGCCACAAAGAAACATGACGGCCTTGAAACAGCGGTAACCTGCAACAAAATAAAAAGTGCTCACATTAGTTTCCCGACACTTTCTGTTTCATACATGGCCCGTGACTCAGATTCAGATGTCAGATTTATCGTACGAGTACATTCATGACTCCACATACAACCCTGAGATTCTATTTCCTGTGGGCCAGGCAGAATTACCACTTAGTGGTAGTACAAAAAAAAACTGTACTCAACGTACACATGTAAACAAATAAAGAAATGTCAACAGGTAACGAATGTAAACAAACTGACTGTGAAATACGGAGAGAGAAAAAAAATCAATAAAGCGCACAAGTAAGAGTCCTCAAACGAGTCCTTGATTGAGTTTGTTGTTGAGGAATCTGATGGTGGGAAAGGGGAGCAGCTGGTCCTGAACCTGGTGGGGTGAGTCTTGTTGCCCCTACACCTCTTTCCTGATGGCATCAGCGAGAACAGAGCGTGTGCTGGGTGGGGTGGGTCCTTGATGATTGCTGCTGCTCTCCGATGGCAGCGCTCCACATAGATGTTCTCAAAGTTGGGGAGCGTTTTGCCTGTGTCCACTACCTTTGGCAAGGCTTTACGCTCGGGGGTATTGGTGTCCCCGTACCAGACTGTGATGCAGCCGGTCAGCACATTTTCCACCACACCTCTGTAGACATTTGCCAGTGTTTCCGATGTTGTACTGTTTTTTTTCTTTCATTTTATAAACATAGATCACAGTCTTGGAGTCCAAACAGCTCCACCGCTGACATGTATTCAAGATGTAGAATACCATGTTATTGAAGAGATACTTGCAATGCAACCTCAAATTTCACAATCACATAATTTATGGTAAAGAATAAGGTTCCTTCCCTCCAGATAATGGTTGTAAACTATCTGCACAAATTGTGTGCAGTAACAAGAACATACAGTAAGAAACAGGAGCCAAAGGGTTCCTCTGCTGTTCAATAAGATTTCAGCCATTCTTCCTCAACTGCACTTTGTGCCTGATAGCCATATTCCTCAATTCCAAACTACTGGCTTTGGCCTTGCATATACTCAATAACTGACCATCCGCAGCCCATCAGAACAGAAAATTTCACTGATGTATGTCACAAACCCACAATACCAGGCTCTATTACCAGAGGGAGCCAGTGTGCCTTGGCAGAAGCTAACTCGCCGTATTGATGGGCTGACTGAAAAGCACGTTGAAAGATCACACTGCAAAATGATATCACAGCCCATCAATACGGCAAGTTAGCTTCTGCCAAGGCACACTGGCTCCCTCTGGTAATAGAGCCTGTCACTTAAACTGTCTTATCATCCTTCTAATCTTCTCACCTTCTTTCATTGGGCGTGATATTCACAACTAGAGTATGTATTTGGTTCCTTTGAATATTTGTCATCAGCAAACTCACCATAACTCTCTCTTCTTCTTCTTCTTCTTCTGGCCATCCATCCCAAAGGATGATGATGGCTCCTTTCAGTCAGAAAGGAGCAGCGTTTGTGGGAATGGATTTAGGTAAGTTGGGGGGGGGGGGGGGGGGGGGGAGGTGGTTGCACAGGACCCACCCTCTCGACATCCTCTCCAGGATCCAGCAGCATGGTGAGGTCCAAGACGGCCGGGGGACGTTCATTTGCAGTGAATGGCCAGACCAAGTTGGCCCCGTGTTGGCTAGACGACTGTTGACCCTACGAGAGGGTTGGTTTGCCCTTTGACAGGTCTTGTTTTACATCCTGCAGGGTGTCTAGCCCACCCTCCGCCCCAGGCAAGCCTGGTGGGGGGGCCAGTTTAGTCACTGACCACCCGACTATGCGCCAGGTAGTACTGGGTTACAGGGTACCAGTAACACTTCGACGAGTGACCATAACTTACACATCATAAAGTAAAGCTCTGGCCTCATTTAGTTCATTTTCACACCGGCATTGTTCAAATGTAAGCGGTCCAGTTCAAGCAGGGCATCCCTTCACTATGTTACATGGGAGATCACTGTGTCCACACTTGCTATTACATTTTCAATACTGCAACTATAACTGCATTTCAGATCTCATTCGCTGCAGCAGTGAAAGTCCCTGAATAAATGCAGATCTGGGTCATCTCGACTCTATTCCACTGTACAACTGATCTGATGCTTTAGTGGTTTATTTGAGATTTTTTAGCCCTCAACTCCATCCCACAGAAGAATGAGTGGGGACCTCATCGAGTCATTTTGAATGCTGAAAGGCCTGGACAGAGTAGATGTTTCCCACGGTCAGGGAGTCTAGGACAAGAGGCCACAACTTCAGGATAAAAGGGCATCAACTTTAAAACAGAGATGCAGACAAATTTCTTCAGCCAGAGGGTCGTGAGTCTGTGGAATGTGTTGCTGCAGGCGGCTGTGGAAGCAAGGTCGTGGGGTCTATTTAAGGTAGAGATTGACAGGTACTTGATCAGTCACGGCATCAAGGGTCACAGGGAGAAGGCCAGGGAGTGAGGCTGGGTGGGAGGATGGATCAGCTCATGATGAGAATGGCAGGGCAGACTCGATGGGCCGACTTCTGCTCCTAGATCTTGTGAATCAGTTCAACCCCCAAGCCTCTCTACATATCCCCACAAGGCGACCACTCCTTTTTCCAGGGAGAAAGACTAGCTTTAACCTCTAAAGATTTTTGCTTAAATTCTGTAAAAGAAAATTGACTGATGAAGGCAAGCATAACTAAACGGTTACATTCAAACAACTGTGAAATAGAAATAACAGTTTTAAGTTAGACACCCTGCTGAGCAGGCCTTGTTGCCACGGGTGGCTATAGAAGTGAGGTCATGGGGTGTATTTAAGGCAGTGATTGACAGGTATTTGATCAGTCAGGGCATCAAGGGTTATGGGGAGTGGGAGGATGGATCAACTCATGATTAGAAAGGTCTACCTCTGCTCTTAAACCTTGTGAAATATTATGGTATGCCTTAAACATTTTACTGATTTTTTAAAATTAAAAATCGACACAAATTGCTTTGAGAGCGCACACCGTTCTCCGATCACTTTGCTTCGTTGTGAGGTTAAAATAACCACCAGAACATGTATCACCAACCCAGCGCAGCAACAGACATTTCGGAAGTATGGAAAGGAGTCAAGGCTAAAATGTATGGCATCTGCTAAGAGGTGGAAAAGAACGTTTCCAATTTCTGAAACAGATTATTCTGGCACATCAGATTTCTCTGCAGCTGCGCACGTTAAGCACAATCACTATTAAAGTTCCACATTTTTTCTCTTCCTTTCTGCAGTGTTCACATTAATTGGCAATAACTGCACCTGTTACAACCCAGCAGTCTCGATTCAGAATTGGATGCATCTGACACTGAGGCGCAGAAGGCCATGATGTTAAATCAGCAATTGATTTGAATGGGAAAAATCTTACACCGCCCCAATTCTTTGTTTAATTCCATTAAGTAATCAGAACACTTACCAACATTCTGTCTCAGTTATTTCAAATGAATAGTGAATCAAACCTCTTGTCAGTAAACTTGACCAGATCCACCACTCAGTGAAACCTTAGCTTTCAAAATGGAGGCTCTTTGAGCGGCACGGTTTGCGTAGCAGTTAGGGCAAAAGCTGTTACAGTGCCAGCCATTGGGACTGGCTTTCGGATCCTGCGCCATCTGTAAGGAGTTGGTATGCTCTCCCCATGTCTGCGTGGGTTAAAATGGCAGTCGCTCTTCCCAAACAGAGTGGCCACAGTCCTTTTATGTCAACACCAACAAATTTTTCATGCATGCGTCCCTTTTACTTCAGGCACAAACGATTGTACTTATCAATAGAAGTGAAATCTAATGAATGGGCTTTTCAATGTATGTTGGATTTAACCAAGAAAGGCAGCAAACCATCTCAGGGAGAGATTCTTGAAATATTTGTATGCAGAGAGTCCAGTGTTTTATGCACTTAGGATCACCAGCTTTAATTTATCCTCTCCCTCTAATCAAGGTTACCTTGTAGAAAAAGATGTAAAGATATGGATCGAATAGTGACCTTCAGACACTAGACAGAGAATCACCGGAGCATCCAGACTTCTCATGAGAGTATTCTATGAATGGGCCCCACATCTTTTCAACTTGAAACTTTCTATCTATAATGTTGTATCTAATTTTCTCCAAGCTTAAATAGGATATAACATCATGTAACCCCTGTGAACGGGTAGGTGAAGAGCCCTCTTCCCATTTCATTAAAATTGCTCGCCTGGCTATCAACATGGTAAAAGCTAAACTTTCTCCTGGGTTGCCACAGACTAGAGGGGCTGAACGGCCTGCTTTCTGTGCTGGAGCATTCTGTGGGTTGCAGACAGAGGAATATCCGGTTCACGAGAAAAGCCAAACAAGGCAATTAAAGGGCACGGTTCTGTTTTGATCTTAAAAATTGTTGAAGTTTGGAAAATATTTTCCCCCAAATCTTTCTAAACTGTGGCACTCCCAAAAACCTATGAATCTATGAAACTTCAAAAATGTCACACTTCTCACATAGTGGATCAACACCTGCATAAAATCGAGATAATTTAAGTTTGGACATATCAGTTCTATGTAGCACCTTGAATTGTAATAAACAATGCCTTGCACAAAATGAAGAATCATAATCAAACTAAGAGCAGAGTAGCAATCTTCATCTGAAAATGTTATATTCAGATCACATTTTAGGGGCTATTTTTTTTCTTTTCATTCTTTATTTTAGATTAACGTTAAATATGGGTTTAATATGGTTGTCATAGACTATATTAAATTAGGCAGAACAAGATGAAGGGATGGTCTAATGTAGTTTTACTTATTTTCATATGACCTGTTATTTGTTTTATTTAAGACTTTGTATTGTAGGATGTATATGTTAAACTCAATAAAAATATTTTTACAAGATCACAAGGAACAGAAGCAGGCCATTTGGCCCATTGGGTCTGCTCCATGAAACCTCCTGGAGCTAAACTGTTCTCGCATCTAGTTCCAAGTTCTGGCATTGTCCCTATATCCCTTGATACCCTGACTAATTGGATACCTGTCAATTTCCTCTTTAAACTCCCCCAACGATCTGGCCTCCACAGCTGCACGTGGCAACCAATTTCATAAATCCACGACCCTCTGGCTAAAGAAATTTCTCCTCATCTCTGATGTAAATTGGTACTTTTTAATACTATAACTGTGCCCTCTTGTCCTGGACTCACCCAACAGGGGAAAAGTCTCATTTACATCCACTCTGTCCAATCCATTCATTATTGGAAATGTTTCTTTGAGATACCCTCTCATTCTTCTATATTCTAATGAATAGAGTCCAAGTGTTCCTCATATGTTAGCCCTTTCATTCCTGGAATCACTCTGGTAAACTTGCTCTGGGCCAGCTTTCAGCTTTTATGATTGCCATTGGGTAAAGGTCATGACCCTATGTGATAGTACAGATTCTATCACCAATGTGTATATGTATATATTGTAGTGTAGGATGATTGTGATTGGCTGAGAGTCTAGCCATGCCTATTGGCAGGTCTTAAAGGATTGTTCCTAGCCAGACCAGATGATTCTGGACTGGTTGACCTACATGTGATACGCTCCAGTCTTATAGTTAATAAAAGCCTTGGTTTGGATCAACAAGTCTTTGATTCTTTCAACGTGCTCTACACCCTGATTAATGAATCCCAAGACACATGTACAGGTTGGGTTCCTTGTATCTGAAGTTCCAAAAAGGTCAAGAAGCTGAACATTGTTTTTTCAGTGCCGACACATGGAAAAAAGATTCAACATCTGACTTGCCCATGTGGGTCCCTAACGCTCTGTTGGTGCCAGTTTGATTACAATAACAATGAAAAAAAAACCCAAAATCTTTGCTTCTGGATGGGAAGATGCCAAACGGAGCTGGGTCCAAGTCCTCAGCATCAGCTGCAGCCGGAGTCACCGACGGCGACTTCATTCTCAACATTGGGTGCGGTGCCGTCCGCATCAAAGATGTCACCTCGGGCTCCTGGGCAGGAGCAGGGGGCCGTAGTTGCAGACCAGCGGCGGCAGTGGTGAGGTGTTGGGACCAGCAGCGGCAGAGATCAAGTTTTGTTTTGGTACGTATTAAACATTATTTTCATGTGAATTTTCATGTCGTTATTTGTTGTTGTTGTTTAACCACTGATACAAGTATTCTCCTGAATCTACTGTGCTGTTTGTGTTTTTTCAGTTTTTGTCCAAAAATAGAAACACGTCTGGTCCCAAGCATTTCGGGTATAGGGTACTGTATCTCTACTGAAATGATGAAAAATTGTTCAAATATTCTGGAAAACTGGAAATTTATCTGAATAAATATCCAACCTGTGAGCCACGAGGCAGACTGTCTTGGGGCAAGACTAACCACTTGTGGCAGTGCTTCTTGCTGTTACAAAGTTCTCATGTTTTGCAAAGTGATTTAAACTTTATGCAGCTGTGCTCGTGTTTGTTTATCAAACAACCTCAGGTCTACTTTCACAAATATTTTGTTCCCTCAGCATCATCCAAATCATCACGAAGAAGGCTATACTTCGTGAGGAGGCTCCGGACATCATTGAAGACACTCGCAAATTTCTCCAGGTGGACCGTGGAGAGCTTTCTGACTGGTTGCATCACTGTCTGGTATGGAAGTGCCAATGCACAGGACAGGAAAAGGCTACAGGGAGTTGTGAACTTTGCCATCACAGGCACCAGCCTTCACTCCATCGAGGACATCTACAAGAGGCGGTGTCTTAAAAAATCAGCCTCTAACCCCACCACCCAGGCCATGCCCTCTTCACTTTGCTACCATCAGGAAGATGAGCACTCAGCGACTCAAGGACAGCTTCTTCCCCGCTGCCATCAGATTCCTGAATGGACAATGAACCATAGACACTGCCTGACTTTTTCTCCAATTTTTCATTAATTTATTTATTTTAAAAAATGTAATTTGTAGTGATTTTTTGCGCCTGTAATCCTGCCACAAAACAACACATTTCGTGACACAAGTTCGTGGCAATAAATTCCGATTCTGATTTAACATTCTTACAACTGGCAACGTTTTGGGATCTCCTGTGATTTAGTGTACTTAGAATTGCAGAGATTAAGAATCTTGTGACTGTTCAGTGAGTCACTGCTCTCTTTTGGTAAATGCCACAGGTTGTTGGCACTAGTAAGTCACTGCAATCTACAGACAGTGCAGGAGCTTGTACACAACTGACCAATGGCCCTCACGCAAACTTGCTCCAATCTGGAGTGTCTGTACGGATTTGTGGCATCACGGATTGACTGAGAAAAGCAGTGGAGAAAACAAGCCTGCAAAGGCTTCTTAAAGTCTCTGGCTCTTCAGTGCTGCAGATTAACGCAAAAGGCCACGAAGACAACGATCGTGGAAACAGTCATATTTTTAAATGACAAATGAGTGGAATGTAATCCAAACAAATCCTTGTGGTTACATCCCCTAATGGAGGAACATTCTGGAATGGAGGGCTGGCTGTGAAACACAGAGATTAATAAAATCCCCTGGTTAACAAATTCCACTGGACAGTGAAGATTTTGCTTCCTGAACACTTTAGGGTGGGCTTTGTGGATTTTGGGCTGCTGATCACGAACATCACCTTAAAACTTTCCTATCACGTACCATTTTTTTTAGATATAACCTATTTTGGTGATTTTCTGTCGTATTTTAATTAATTTTCTGCATCCGCAATTGGACGTCTTCCCAGCTGATCTCAGTGCCGTCAGTGATGGACACGGTTTCACCAGGACAGTGCGACCGCGGAAAAGCAGTATCAGGGCAACTGGAATCCATCAATGTGGGCCGACTATTGTTGGACGCTGACATGAGAGGCATCAGATGCTGAGTACAAATGAAAATCAGCAGCAAAACATTTTTAGGTCAGTTGCGATGTGTCAGCGTCATTAAACGTCCTAGATTCAATAAAAGTTAATTTAATGTTTCTCCAACTTCCTAAGTGATACAGCAAATCTGAAATTATCTTTGTGTTCAGTTTGACATTGTCTATCAAAATCCCCAGCTTTTTTTCAAAAAGCAAACCTTTTGAAAAAAAATTGTTTTCCAATGTTATTGGCACGTAATGGCCTTGGTGACTGACCGTATTCGATAGGTCTCTGAGTGTAGTGGAAATGATTAACATCAGTGCCACAGGAAGAGGTTCATAGAATACAAAGAGCAAGGCCAGTGACCTTGTTTTACGTACAGGAAGGAGCAAAGCTGAAGAATTACAAGTGTGTGCCTCTTTCCAGCCACCCACAGCAACTTTTATCACCTGCAAATGGTGGTTAGAGTTAGTCGAGAACTGAGGCAGAAAGAAACGTATTCACTCAAAGGCCAGTAAAGCTCTGTCACAGGAGAACATAGCTCTTCAATCACTTTGTATATTCAAGGCCAAGACGGGTGGATTTTCAAATACTGAGGGGATTGGTTGTAAAAGCAAAATGTGAGGTCTAGAATGAGATTGGTGGAGCAGGTCTTATCTGAATGAAATAACTTACTGTATAAACTCGAGAAGTAGTTGAGTTGGGGAACAATTTTGCGGTCAAATTTGGGGAGGTTGACTATTACACAGATACTACTTTTGACCACGGTAAGTACCTGCATCATTTAAGGCGTCACAAGCTTGGATGGCCAGAACAATTTGTTAAGTCTACAGTCAGAGCATCGGGAGCTCGAATGGGCAGGCGGCCGGATCGTTGGGAGCTTGGATGGGCGGGCAGTCAGAGTGTCATGAGCTCAGATGGGCGGGCACCCAAGGTGAGGGCCTACAGTCAAGGTGTCGGGAGCTCAGGTGGGTAGGAGTTCGAGGCCAAAAATAGGAGCATCAACCTTTACACAGGTCCTACTGAAAACACGCAATTTTGGGGCCAAATTTTGGGGGTCAACTATTACATGGGATCGACTATTACACGACTACATACAATAACATTAATAGGGCCAGTGAGATTAAACATAAATCTCCTGCAACAAAATGGAAAATAAGCAGAACAGGTAAAGTAGCCGGGGCTGGTCCGTGGGAGATGTCTGAATTCATTGCCCATGCACACCTTCTGCTCAGCTCCAGCCCTTCAATTTACATTCTGTCAGCAAGGGAATGACACCCTTGCATGGAAATAGGCCTTTTGGCCCATTGAGTCCATGTTGGCCACTGCCGACTTATGATGAACCTACACTAATCCCATTCTCCCTCACATTCCCATCCACTTCTCCCTAGATTCTACTTCTCACCTGCACACTAGGGGCATCATACAGTGACTGATTATCCAACCGACCTGCAAGTCTTTTGGATGTGGGAGGAAACCGGACCGCCCGGAGGGCGGGGGGGGAAACCTACGAGGTCATGGGGAGAACATGCGAACTCCACACAGACAGCATCGGAGGTCAGGATTGAAGTCAGGACTCTGGAAGTGTGAGACACTGGTTGAACCTGTTGTGCCTCTGTGCTGCATGGGAAACTTATCTGCATCCTTCTCACTTCATCTCATGGTCCATCCATTTGCAGGCACTGCCTCAATCTCTCAAACAAATGATACCCTCTAAGCATTGGACTGGACTCGTTGGGAGTACTGAAGGGAGAGGGGGACCTCATAGAGACATTTGGAATGCTGAAAGACCTGAACAGAGTAGATGTGGTGAGGACGTTTCCCACGGTCGGGGAGTCTAGGCCAAAAGGGTCCAACTTCAGGATAAAAAAGGCATCAATTTACAACAGAGACGTGGAAACATTTCTTTAGTCAGAGGGTCATGAGTCTGTGGAACTTGTTGCCACAGGCAACTGTGGAAGCACAGTTGTTGGGTGTATTTAAGGTAGAGATTGACAGGCATTTGATTAGTCAGGGCATCGAGGGTCACGAGGAGTGGGACTGGGTGAGAGGGTGGATCAGCTCATGATGAGATGGTGAGGCAGACTCGATGGGCCAATGGGCCGACTTCTGCTCCTAGATCTTGTGATTCAGTTCAACCCCCAAGCCTCTCTACATATCCCCACAAGGCAGCCACTCCTTTTTTCCAGGGAGAAAGACTAGTTTTAACCTCCAAAGAATTTTGTTTGAATTCTGTAAAAGAAAACTGCATACAATTTAAGAAGTATAACAGAACAAGGGAAAATGGACTTGCATTTCAACCGACATGCCAATTGAATGGATCTATCAATACGTTTGGAATTTCGGTCATTGCACACTGCCAGGACAAATCAGTTTTGAAATGTGTTACCTTGCAGATATCCCACTCAAGTCTGTGAATACTTCACTTACCAAAGAAGCAATAGATAACCCCAAAAATGCAGCACATGGCACAAATAATGGACGGAACGAGTTGGTATTCTCTTTCCATCGCCAGGTTACAGTGGTTCCCATCGATGGCCTCCTGGCCCGTATCCACTGGGTTAAAGTCAAACGGTGTCGCTGTCATGGCTGACCAAAGTCCACAGGAGAAGGAACAAGCGAATTAGAGGAATGTGTCCATTCAAATAGAACACCGCACGTTCTGCCAGAGAAGGACACAAACAGAAGGTTCAAAGTCCCTTTGATTGTCAAATGAACAATGCATTAAAAATGTTACATACATAAGGCAAAGTTGACATGAGCATTGCCCGAGCAGAAACGAAGCATAAACAGAATTAGGTCAAGAGGGAGATGCAGGCGCTGGAATACCATTGTCAGGGTGAAGCCAAATTTTATTTTTTTTTAAATTTGGACACACAGCACGGTAACAGGCCATTTCGGACCACGAGCCCGTGCCGCGCATCCCATTAATCCCTCCAACCCCCGGTACATTTCGCAGGTGGAAACCGGAGCCTCCCCCCAGGGGAAAGCCCACGCAGACATGGGGAGAATGTACAGACCACGCGGGATTCGGGTCCCGGTCCCTGGCGCCAGAACAGTGTTGCCCTTGCCGCCACAACCGTGCCGCCTCCTACGCTCACCATGTCGAACAACACGCTTCCCCATGTTTCAATAAAATCACCGCCCATTGTTTGAAACTTGACAGAAAGTTGCTCTACTCTGCTTAATCTCTCCTCATACCCCACTCCCCATGCTGGGAGTCAAACTGACAAATCCCCACTCCACTCTTTCCATTGCACAGTCTGTATATGGGGAGACCAGATCTGTGCACAATATTCCAGATGGAGCTTCACCAAATAATTGAAGCAAGGCGTATTGTGTTTTTCTATTCAGGATGTAATAAATTACCGAGCTCATCAATGACGTGTCTGAAACTGTCAGCAAAGCAGAAGAAAAAACAATTTGACAGCATGAACTTCCCAGAGCAACCTTCACAGTTTAAACAAAACAATAACTCAAAAAGCACTGAGAAGAACAACCCCTAAATTTCCCTGATGCACTATTGAGCGGTCAATGGAATATCCAAATGATCACGTTAATGCCACGGTTTCTGGAACAGGATGTGCATTCAGCTTTTCAACCTTGAAAGCAGAAGATTTCCTTTCTGATTCCCAACTCTTGACACCCTCAGCCATCTTTCAGCTGCTCCCATCAGGAAAGAGATCCAGGAGGATCAGAGCCAGCACCACCAGGCTAAGGAACAGCTTCTTCCCACGGGCAGTGAGGATGCTGAACGACCAAAGGAACTGCTCACACTGACCCTCCGAGACTCTCATATTCATGAAACAATATTTATTTATGGGGTGTATGGTGTATCTAGGGAGGGGTAGCATCTCTGGTGGGGGGGGGGCTTTTTGGGCAGATTGTCCACCTTTTGGTCCCCACCTGATATTTATCTCTCACCTTTGGCTCCAAGTCGCTGTAGGATGACAGTGGCCACACCCCAGTAAACTATCTCAGCAGACGAGCTAAATCAGGTGAGGGTAACTAACGGGTCTTCGACCCTCGATGAGGCAGGGGATCTGTCTCTCCCAGCGTGTGGTCTGGTCCTGGCAGGTTGTGCAGAAGAGACTGATTAATGGTCCAATGGTGAAGAAGGCAGGCCCAGCAGGTGCTGTGGAGCACTAAGTGCATGACAAGACACTAAGACGTCCTGGTCATCCACTGCAGCAAGAGAGATCTCCAGCCATAACGGTTGTCTGTGCCACTGGATCAAGGTCTCTTCTGCCGAGAGAGTGGGATCGCCCCAGTGTAGTGGCTGTTCCACTTAAAACTCCATCATGCACAGGTTTCTGTGCTGTGTTGTCTTCTTTGAGACAGGGCTGGTTGGTTTTATTCCAGTGAAATATCCCCACACAAAGATTGCTTCTACTGTTCACACTGTTCCTAAAGCCCTTCCAATAGCAATACTTCCAACACAAGAAATTAGCTGACAAGCTCCAGAGAAAAGGATCACAAATTCTTGGACTTTTTCATTTCACCAACTAATAAAACATGGTGCCAGAGGGTCACCCATGTTCTGAATGGGTTAATGAAAAAAAAATTAATTACAATTCATCTCCTTTGCCCAGGACATCACAGGCAAAACCCTCCCCACCATCGAGAACATCTATGGGGAACGCTGCCATCGGAGAGCAGCAGCAATCATCAAGGATCCACACCACTCAGCACACGCTCTGTTCTCGCTGCTGTCATCAGGAAAGAGGTGAAGGTTTCACCAGACTTTCCCCACCAGGTTTAGGAAGATCTGCTCCCCCTCCACCATCAGACTCCTCAACGACAAACTCCATCAGGGACTCATTTAAGGACTCTGTGCACTTTCTTGATTTTTCTCTGCTATCTCTGTATTGCACAGTCAGTTTGTTTACATTTGTTAACTGTTTACAGTTCTTTTGATTGTTTATATGTTCACGCTGTTTGCAATTATTTTTGCACTATCAATTAGTGGTAATTCTGCCTCGTCCACAGGAAAAGAATCTCAGGGTTGAATGTGATGTCATGTATGTACTCGGCAATAAATCTGAAATCTGAAATCATTCACTGAATGGGAGCAAAATATCCGATGATGGTCCTAGTTCCCCTGACTTCCTCTTGAAGTCCACAATCATCTCCTTAGTTTTGCTGATGTTGAGCACAAGGTTGTTGCTGTGACACCACTCAACCAGCTGATCTATCTCCCTCCTGTACGTTTCTTCATTGCCATCTGTGATTCTGCCGACAACCTATGGCAAATTTGTAGAGAGCATTGGAATTGTGCCGACCCACACAGTCGCAGGTGTAAAGTGAATAGAGCAGTGGGCTAAGCATGCATCCTTGAGGTTGGCCTGCATTGATCCAGGACCCTTTTAGCCCAGCAAGGTCAAGATCTGGATCAGGTGCTGTGCACGCACAAGGTGCATGCAGGCAGTAAGTGCACTCCCACCTCAGAGAACAATAGCTTTTCTGTCCCTTGTACTGATCCTCATTTAATTCCAAGGTGAAGGTAAAGGTTTCATTATTGGAACATTCAGAATGTAATATACATGAAATTCTTTAATGTTCGTCCACCATAAGGCAGACAGAGAGACAGAGAGTCACCACTTTGTCCAGCATCCCTCACAGAAACCTAGTGTTCCCAGGCGGTCTCCCCTCCAAGTACTGACCAGGCCTGAGCCTGCTTAGCTTCTGAGATCAGACAATCTCAGGCATATACAGGCTATTAGATGCTGGGTACAAGTGTCTACATCTATGTTGGATTGTGACCAGATCAGGCGCAGAAAATGGATTGAAAGTTCAGCTGACACCTATCCATTTTAATAGGTAAAAGGAACAAAGCAATTCAAAAGTAATACCCAACATCAATGCTCTGAAGGAGAATTTTCTATTTTGCCATGAAATGGTACAGTTAGTGTAGCAGTTAGTGCGACGATATTGCAGCGCCACCGACCGGGTTTCGAACCTGGCGCTGTCTGTAAGGAGTTTGTACATTCTCCCCAGTTTCCTTCCACCGTTCAAAATGTACTGGGGGTTGGTCGGTTAATTGGGTGTAATTGGGTGGCACAAGATTCAATGGCCAGAATCGGCTTCTACCATGTTGTAAATAACATCTTAAAAAAAAGATTTTCCTTCATCAACTGTCACCACAATTGCCCAAAGTACAAGAGAGGCAAAGGTGCTTCTGTGTCCCGTGTACAGAATTGCCCTCGGAGAGTGGCAAGTGGCAAAAATTCCCCAAACGCTCAGAGTGTTCTCCTTTTGGAGGTGGCCTCAACGTGCTGCCCATCGTGCCCCGTGCCTGCGGGACTGCGATGCAGCAGTCGGTGCCTGTGAGGAGTCCACATGCTCACCCTGTGACTGTGTGGGGTTTCTCCCGGGCGCTTCGGTTTCCTCTCAAGCACCAAGCATGCGCTGGTATGGGCGATGGGGAGAGAATTGGAGGGAGGCTGTTGATGGGGACGCAAGGGGGAACTGAAATAGGTTGTGTTTAATTGATGGCACTGGCCAATGAAGATTTTGCTTCCTGAACACTTTCGTTGTATTTTATGGATTTTGGGCTGCTGATCACGAAAATCACCTTAAAATTTTCCTATCACGTACTATTTTTTAGATATAACCTATTTTGGTGATTTCCTGTCTTATTTTAAGTTGACTTCAAGCAGACAAAACCATGAGGTGCAACATGTCATTGAAAATTAATTTTCTGCATCCACTTTTGGACGTCTTCCCGGCTGATCTTGGTGCCGTCAGTGATGAACATGGTGAAAGGTTTCACTGTCTTATTTTAAGTTGACTTCAAGCAGACAAAACCATGAGGTGCAACATGTCATTGAAAATTAATTTTCTGCATCCACTTTTGGACGTCTTCCCGGCTGATCTTGGTGCCGTCAGTGATGAACATGGTGAAAGGTTTCACCAGGATTGAAAAATAAGTGTTATGAGGCAAAGTTAGCAGAGCTGGGGCTTTTCTCTTTGGGTAAAAGGGATGAGAGGTCTCCAAGATTCTGAGAGGCCAGTGTCTTTTTCCCAGGGCGGGAGTAGCAAACACCAGGGGATATCTGTACAAAGTGAAGGGAGGGAAATTTAGGGGAGACATCAGGGGGAAGTTTTTTTTTTACACAGAGAGTTGTGGGAGCCTGGAATGCTGTGTCGGGGGTGGTGGTGGAGACTGGAACATCGGGGCATTAAGAGACTCTTAAACAAGCACATGGATGGAAGAAAAATAGAGGGTTATAAGGTCACAAAGGTTTCGTATTTTCTTTTTGGTAAGAGTATATAGGTCAGCACAACATTGCAGGCCAAAGGTCTGTGTGTCTATGGACATTGTGACCATGGAAAAGCGGTATTGGGGAAATTAGAATCCATCAATGCTGGCCGACTATTGTTGGACACTGACATGAGAGGCATCAGATGCTGAGTACAAATGAAAATCAGAGGCTAAACATTTTTAGGTCAGTTGAACTGACACAATATGTCAGCGTCACGATGCGATTAAACAGGCTGAATTCAATCAAAGTTAATTTAACTTCCTATGTGATGCAGCAAATCTGAAATGATCTTTGTGTTCAGCTTGAAAAGCTTTTGAAAAAGATTTGTTGCCAGTGTGGTTGGCATGGATGTAATGGGCCAAAGCTCTTGCTTCCGTGCAATATGAATCGATGACTCATTGAGATCATGAATTCAAATCCCACTCTAGATACTTGAGCTCATATCTTGATGAAGGGTTTAAACCCAAAATGTTGGTTATGTATTTTCTTTCTCTTTGCTCTATAAAGTACACAGTTTGACCTGCTGAGTTTCTCCAGCCTTGTGTTTTTACCTCCAGGGTCTTTCACAGGAGCATTCTAAGTCCGGCCAAGTGGTGAGAAGCCAAGAAAACATGCGTAGCCCACTGTGAGGATATTTACCTGCAAGGTGCCTGAACATTTGAGATATGAAGTCCATGCATCCCCTCCTGAAAACACTCAGCTGAGCATTGCTGGCACCCAGCTTCCACATATCCAACTTTCTCAACTTTGAACATTTCAGCATCACTTTCACTGCATCCATTTTACTCCACAACCTTTGGTACTACATATACTTATTTATTAGTCGACCCCCCTCCCCCCTCTTTTATTGGCCCAAAAATCTCGTGTTTTCCATATGACCCATGTAAAAGTTATCCCCCTATTTTTGGCCCTGGCCGCCCACCCATCCAAGCTCCCGATGTCCCAGCCACAGACTCTCTCCTCGGCCCCAACTGCTTGCCCACCCAAGCTCCTGACGCCACAGCCACAAACTCTCTCCTATCTGGCCTTCCATCCGAGCCCACAGACTCTCTCCAACTGCCTGCCTATCCGAGCTCCCGATGCCCCGGCCACAGACTCTCTCCTAGGCCCTGGCCTCCCACCCATCCAGGCCCCTGATGCCCCAACTGCGGACATATCACCCAGTCCCGGTTATCTGAGCTCCCGATGCCCTGAATGACGCAGGTACTTACCGCAGTCAAACGTATGATCTGTGAACACACCCCAAATTTGACCTGAAAAATTGGTACACAAAACTTAACTATTACATGAGTATATATGGTAAGTTTATCAGAGAGTAAGTACATAGTTTGTTACCTTCAGGACTATTTGTTCAATGTTAATTTCTTCAATTAACATTGCCTTGACAATGGAGAAGCTTCAACACAGCACATTACATTTGCCTGAAAGAATTCAGCCAGTACAAAAGGAGACTCTGTCCCACCAGATCGGCAGGAATTTTCCATTGAGAATTCTGCACGAGTCTCACTGGGGCAATGCCCGAGATTAATTAGAAAGGATAAATGAATATTGTAATTCCTCCCAAGTATGCAATTCTGTTCGTTCAAAAAACTTGGCATTGTCATCAAGTCATAAACTGAGGCCCACACAAACTGAGGCCCACATATTTCATACGGGCCCATCAAGTGATGTCAGATGACTGCAGGTTATGCCATGTGCTGGGCTACAAATTCATTCAAGCTTGCTTGCTAATCTTTCATTCAATAGATTCCTTCTTTCTTTAAAGAACATCTCTGTGTTAATTTTTTTAAAAATTTACAACATGGTCGAAGCTGATTCTGGCCCACGAGCCCGTGGCCTCTCAAATACCCCAATTGACCTACAACCCCGGGATGTTTTTGAACAGTGGGAGGAAACCGGAGCCCCTGGGGGAAAGCCCACGCAGGCAAGGGGAGAATGTACAAACTCCTTACACACAGCGCCGGATTCAAACCCAAGTCACTGGCGCTGTCACAGCGTTGGACTAACCGTGTCGTCCAATCTTCTCACTGGAACTGGAAGCTTCCAGTGTGGCGTCCCTGAGAGCACACCCTCTCTCTTCCAAATATCCCCTCTATCCCAAGGTCTGATTTACTTTCCCTTAGACAGTTATTTATCTATCAATAAATAAAAGTGTGTCTCTGGCTTGATCCTTTGATCCATTAACCTTGCTTCTTGTTGGGAATTTTGAACCTCACCTTTGTCCCGACATTTACCATCGTAACTTGCAATGTCCACAGTCACGGCGAAACTTGTCATCCCGACACCAAGTCATTGAGATATGAATCCCATTTCTCTCTCTACAGTTGTCGGAGCTGGGATGCGAGAGGGCGCCGAGGGCGCTGAAGAGTCCCCGATCGTGACAAAGGTTTAGATCTGGAGCTCGGGCTGCCAATGGTTTGGACCAGACTCTGAGTGGCTGCGGGAGCACGGGAGGTGAAGCCACAAACCTCTTACCTCTTGGTAAGAGGCGCTTCAGGCAACTTCCGCCAATGGCGAATCTGTCTGCCTGACGGCAGAAGAAAACAAATTCCGTGTAATATTGCACTGTTTTTATTACATGACAATAAATTGAATCTTGAATCTATTGCCTGACCTGCTTAATGCTTCCAGCATTAGTTTTTCATCAGATTTCCAGCATCTGTGATTTATTCCTTAATGAACACCATTGATATATTAACAACCAATGGGAAATTTGTCTGTGAGGCAGTTTCTGGAACAGCCCCGCAATGACAGGTTGGGAACCAGTCCATGAAAATAGACACTCCAAAATATTCCGCCAATTCTGTCACAGAATCCAGACAAATGGAATGAAACACTGAAGATCAAGATGCATTTGGCCTCAGTCTATAATCAGTTGCTACTGAACTGTAACTGACATTGACAGAGACAGTGGTGATTAAAAAAACAGGAACATTAACAAATAGCTCTTGAGCATTGAAGGTAGCAGTTAGCCCAACGCTGTTACAGCACCAATGACCCAGGTTCGAATCCCGTGCTGTCTGTGTTCTCCCCATGTCTGCGTCGCTTTTCCCCGGGGATTCTGGTTTCTTCCCACCCTCCGAAATGCACCAGGGGTGGGGCGGGGGGGGGGGTATAGGTAAATTGGGCGGCACGGGCTCATGGGCCAAAATGGCCTGTACCGTGCTGTATGTCTACATTTTTTTAAATTACATTTAAATTTATGTAAGCGTGCAAAATGGAATTTAAGACAAAACTCCGAACAACAAGTAGAACCCTACTTCAGCTCTTACAATGGCCGAGCACTTGGATCTGATGTGGCTCAGTGCTGAACACTTTTACCTCTGATCTGGGGGCGCGGGGGGAGGGGAGGGGGTGTGGGGAGGTACAAGTCCTGTTCCAGAGACTTGGAGATCAAAACTTATTACTACTCAGAAACAGGCCCTTTGGCCCTTCTAGTCTATGCTGAGCTATTATTCTGCCTCGTCCCACTGAACTGCACCCTGCTCATAGCCTTTCACACCCATCCCATCCATGTACCTGTCCAAATTCTTCTTAAATGTTAAAATTAATCCTGCAATCAGCTCACAGCTCGTTCCACACTCCCACCACTTTCTGTGTGAAGAAGTTCCCCCTTACGTTCCCCCTAAACATTTCCCCTTTCACCCTTAACCCATGTCCTCTGGTTTGTATCTCACCTCCCCTCAGTGGAAAAAGTCGACCTACATTTATTCTGTCCATCCCCCTCATAATTTTAAATCTCTATCAAATCTCCCCTCATTCTTCTACGCTCCAGGGAATAAAGTCCTAACCTGTTTAACCTTTCGGGCAACATCCTAGTAAATCTTCTCCGCACTCTTTCTGATATCTTTCCTGTAGTTCAGTGACCAAAACTGCACACAATACTCCAAATTTGGCCTCATCAATGTTTTATACAACTTTAACATAACATCTCAACTTCTGTACTAAATGATTTATGAAGTCCAATATATCAAAAACTCTCTTTACAACCCTATCCACCTGTGATGCCACTTTCAGGGAATTATGTATTCCTAGATCCCTCAGTTCTACCGGACTCCTCAGAGCCCTACCGTTTACCATGTATGTCCTTTCTTGGTTTGTCCTTCCAAAATGCAATACTTCACAGTTGTCTCCATTTGCCATTT
Source organism: Narcine bancroftii (assembly GCF_036971445.1). Lineage (NCBI taxonomy): Eukaryota > Metazoa > Chordata > Chondrichthyes > Torpediniformes > Narcinidae > Narcine > Narcine bancroftii. The sequence continues at coordinate 65,046,561 of NC_091480.1, read as the reverse complement.
TTCAGCCCATTTTTCCAGTTGATCCAGATTTCTCTACAAGCTTTGAAAACCTAGCTTCGCTGTCAACAACGCCTCCAATTTTAGTGTCATCAGCAAAAGTGCTAGTTCAGTTTACCACATTATCATCCAGATCATTGATAAAGACGACAAACAACAATAGTCCCAGCACCGATCCCTGAGGCTCACCACTAGTCACAAGCCTCAAGTCTTCCCATCATGATTGACTCTCAACTGCATCGTGACATGTCCCACAAAACCATTTCTCCACAAACATGCTGGAGAAACTCAGCAGGTCACGCAACATCTAGAGGAAGTTAAGGGCAACCGACGTTTTGGGCCTGGGCCCTTTGTTGGGGAAGAGGATCGGAGCTAATGTTGTAAGTCAGTGATCTTTCATCAGAATTGACCAGTTCTGACACAAGGTTGGTTATCCGAAATTGTCAAGTTCACTGGAGGCCACAGGTGGAGAGGTTGTGGACAGGCAACTGGAAGCTCCAGGTAAATCATATCAACTGAATTAACGTCTTCTGAAAGAGGTCAGCTGATATCCAAGCAGTTCCTTCAATGTCAAGGACACCACAGACCTTCTCACTATTCTCTCCACCACCCCCATCCCCTTCAACTCTGCAACTTCAAATGCATTGGTTTTCTAACTTGGCCTAGGCAACGGTCAGTAATATGAAGCATTCGTTGCATCTCTCTCCACAGATGCTGCCTGCATTCCACCTTTAATTTCAGATTTCTAGCAGCGACAATTCATTGCTGTTTGGTTACCTCAAGGTGGTTCAATTTTCCACCCACATACAATGGCACAAAGACACTGCCCTCCACAACAGTGGGGATCTCCCAGTGACCACCAATTTAAATGCTCCACCCCATTCCATTGCCAACATATCTACCCATGGCCTCGTGCACTGCCAGACCGAGACCTCCTGCAAATCGGAGGAACAACACCTCATCTTCCATCTGGGCACCCTCCAACCAGATGGCATTAACATCGACTTCTCTTTTGTTAAGCCCCACCCCCCTCATCTCTTCCCCATCACCTTCCCCCAGCTCTGTCTCTCCCTTCGCACAAACATGATCAATTCTTACCTCAGCCCTGATCATATCCAATGAACACCTTTTCCTGGTCCACACTCCTCCCCCAGCCAGCACTGTCTGAATTCTGAGACTTCCTGTGGTTTTATTTTTTCCTTGAAGAAGGGCTCAGGCCCGAAACGGCGGCAATATATCTTTGTCTCTTATGGATGCTGAAAAGACCGGCTGAGTTCCTCCAGCATTTCGGTGTGGTTTTTCAGAGAAGGAATGGTGCCCCTAAGCTAGGAGCGCAGCATGGGATCAGTGCCTTGTATCAGGAAAGAACATCGGGGAGCAAAGAGTGAAACATATTCGCTGAGTGCAGTGAGTAAGAGTTTTCAGTGTGCGAAGCTTTGCTTTGGCACAGTGTGAGTGACCCACTTGGAACTGGCACTGATTTCTGGCCCCCTCACTTTCTCCCTGATGTAGAGCATCTTTTGTCCCTCTCACAGTATCCTCTTGTGCACGTATAAATGAGAAGATCTGAGGTCATCGGAAAGCAGAGTTAATGATCCCCCCAATGCAAAAGACCAAGGCACTGGGAGATTTTCTTTTGCCCGGTCTGGTCTTTTGGGGTGGTCAAGTGTTGCTGAGCTGCCTGAGGACAGGAGACGTAGTGATTCAGGCAGCCAGAATTTTTTTTAAAAATTAGGCATACAGCACGGTAACAGGCCCTTTCGGCCCACAAACCCATGCTGCCTGATTGATCTACATTTTGAGCAGTGGGAGGAAACCGGGACCCCCCATCCCCCCCATCCCGGGAAAAACCCACATAGACATGTGGAGAACATACAAACTCCTTGCAGACAGCAAGGGATTTGAACCCTGGTCCCGATCGCTGGTGTTGTAACAGCGTTGCGTTATCGCTACGCCAACTGAGTCACCCCTGTTGCCCTAACTACTTGGGGAAGCACAAAGTAAAACACGAACGTCTGCAGACACCATGAGTGTTGCAAAAAACACGACACTGGGGAAACTCAGCAGGTCAAACAGTGTCGTTTATGTAGCAAAGGTAAAGATACGTCCCCTATGTTTCGGGCTTGAGCCCCTTCATCAAGGGAGAGAGGAGGGGGAGGAGGAAGAGAGAGTGGGAGAGGGGGAAGAGAGATGGGGAGAAGGGAAGAGAGATGGGGAGAGAGAAAGGGGGGAAAGGGGAGGGGGGAGAGGGAAAGAGAGGGGAGCGGAGAAGAGAGAGGGGGAAGACAGGGATGGAAGGGGAGGGAAGGGAAGAGGGGGAGAAAGGGGAAAGAGGGGGATGGGGAAGAGAGATGGGAGAGAGACAGAGAGGGGGAAAGATGGGGAGGGGAGAGGGGGAGAGAGAGGGGGAAAGAGGGGGAAAGAGAAAGGGGGTGGGGAAGAGAGGGAGAGGGAGCGAGATGGAGAAACCTTGATGAAGGGCTCAAGCCCGAAACAACGGTGATGTATATTTATCTGTGCTGCATAAAGGACACTGTTTGACCTGCTGAGTTTCTCCAGCGTTGTTTTAACTTGATAGAGCACTGCAGGTGTTTGTATTCTCTGATCTCCCAAGGCTTTACAAAGGAACTCAAGAAAGTAAAAAACCTGCTTTGGATTCAGTGAAAGTAAACCCACTGTGGCCCACCTGCCCTCTGGTTGGCAGGATTTGGATGCAGGTCCCAACTTTGCCACCAGCAGTGACTGGCGATGGGATCCCAAGAGTCAAAGAACTTGACCTTCATGTCAGGCTATGCTCAAGCCAAGGGCCAATGCATTGTCACAACTGAAGGGAATTGCACGTGATCCAGTCCCGAGTGCCTGCAACCCAAATGGGAACTCTGCCCTTTCAAATATTCTCGTCAATGTGGATGGGTAAACTTCACCTGCAACCTTATCTCAGGCAGAATGTGAATTTAAGTTAGACCTAGGTGCGGACTAGAGGGGCCGAGATGGCCTGTTTCCGTACTGTAATTTGATATATGGTTATAGGTATACAGCAAGAGTCCGTACTGCCCGATTATGCCCAAATGACCTACAACCCTCAGTACATTTTGAAGGGTGGGATGAAACCGGAGCCCCCGGGGAAAACCCACACAGACACCAGGAGAATGTACAAACTCCTTACAGACAGCGGAGGATTCGAAACCCTGGTCCCAATCACTGGCGTTGTAAAGGCGTTGCCCTAACCACTACACTAACCTTGCTGCCCAAAAGAAGGCCTCTAGCCCTAAACGTTTGTTAAATATCTTTGCCTCTTATGGATGCTGCGTAACCTGCTGAGTTCCTCCAGCATTTTTGTTATTAACTTCAAGCAGAAGGTACTGGGCGGAATAAAATGTTTCAGGAAACACTTGCTTCATTCAGGAGGATCTTTCGAAGACTATAAATAAGACAAAATTTATAAGGGTCTGCAGAACAAAGTATTGTGCTTGGTTGCCTTAGTTTGGAGCCAGCTCAGACAAAGGGAGTACAGTTCCTTCAACAAAGGCTTCACATAGTGTCCAAAGTCAGAAGTGTGGTTGGGATGAGTAGACGGTGTGGGGGAGGGGAGCTCAACAATGATCCCCTCTTTCAGCTCCACAGAGAGGCAAGGCTTGGCTGCCGGGTTAGTGCGAATGGTTAGCATGCTGCTATCGCAGCGCCAGTGACCTGGGATCTAAGCCGCCGCTTTCCACAAGGACTTTGTAGGTTCTCCCCTCCTGCGTCTGCTTCGGGCATTCTGCTTTCCTCCCGCGTTCCAGAGATGTATGGGGCGAAGAGTGTTAATTGATCACGTGGGTGTATTTGGGCAGGACGGGCGTATGGGCCGTAAGGGCCTGTTACCGTGTTGCGTCTCTAAATTGTGAAAAATAAAGTAAAAGGTAGCCAGTTCTTAACATGTGGAACTGTTCAAAAACAACACAGACAACAGTGGCACTATTACAGCACCAGCGACTAGGGTTCGAATCCCACGGTGTCTGTGAGGAGTTTGTACGTTTGTCTGCGTGGATTTTCCCCAGGGGGTCCGGTTTCTTCCCATGGTTTGAAACGTACCGGGGGTGTAGGTCAATTGGGTGTAATTGACTCATGGGCCGGAATGGCCTGTTACTGTGCTGTACGTCTAAATATAAATTTACATTTAAAGACTAACCTTAGTCAAGAATTTATCAGAGGCCAGCGAGGTGGCTCAAATAATGTTATCAACTGGTCTGAGGGTCCAAAGGGAGTGGAATCGGGCCTCTAGATGGTGCCAATGGGAACAAACTAAATAGACCCCTTTGGGAGGTCTTTGTTCAGAGTGTTCCAAAATAGACATCTGGAGTCACAAATTCGAGCAGCGTTTTGATGGTTGGTGGCAGGGCAGTCATTCGCAACCTAACGCCCAGTGGCTTTAGTTTGACATGTGGATACCATCCGGCCTCTCTGGAATCTTCTGGGTGTCACCTCCAACATCAAACTCCAGTAGTAAAACATGAACATCTGCAGACACCATGGTTGTGGTAAAAACACGACGCTGGAGAAACTTAGCAGGTCGAACAGAGTCCCTTTATGTAGCAAAGGTAAAGATACATAATTGATGTTTCGGGCTTGAGCCCCTTCATCAAGGAGTGAGCAAATTGTCGGCAGGCGCCCGAACAGAATGGAGGGAGGGAGGGGCAGGAGGAGGAGCACAGTCCCACAGGACAGGAGGTAATAGGTGGAGAAAGGAGGGAGGGGACAGCAGCAAACAGGGGGAGGGGGGGAATGGTTCTGTGACTGGAGAGGGAAGGGGTGGAGAGCTAGAGGAAAGGAGACAGAGGGATGGGGAAGGGAGGGAGAGCATGGAGTGGGCTAGCAGAAACCGGAGAGCTCGATGTTAATGCTGTCTGGCTGGAGAGTGCCCAGACGGAATAGTAGGTGGTGTTCCTCCAATTTATGGGTGGTCTTGGTGGGATAGTAGACAAGGCCATGGACAGACACGTCAGCGCGGGAGTGGGATGAGGAATTGAAATGGTTGGTCATTGATGTGGACAGAGTGAAAGGTGCTCAGCGAAGCTCTCCACCTCCTTCTTTCTCCAGTCACAGAACCATCCCCTCTCCCCAGTTTGCTCCTGTGCCCTCCCTCCCTTATCCATCAACCTACCCCTGCCCCCTCCTCCACCATTTTGTTCGGGAACCTGCCTACAATTTGTCCACACCTTGATGAAGGGCTCAAGCCCGAAACGTCAGTGATGTATCTTTATCTTTGCTACATAAAGTACATTAGGGGGTGGCGTGGTTGGTGTAGCGGTTATCGCAATGCCTTTACAATGAGAGCGATTGGGACTGGGGTTCAAATACCACGCTGTCTGCAAGGAGTTTGTACAATCTCCCTGTGTCTGCATGGGATTTCCCCGGGGGCTCCGGTTTCCGCCCACCGATCAAAATGTACTGGGGGGGGGTTTAGGTAAATGGGATGTAATTTGGCAGCACGGACTCGTGGGCTGAAAGAGCCTGTACGGCGCTGTACGCCTCGATTTAAATGAAAAATTTTGATCTGCTGAGTTTCTCCAGCTATATCTTTTGCTTCCAATCCCTCTTCCCAAACAAAGCCTTTCACTAACAGCGATTTACTCTGCTCTTGGTGAAAATGGGCAGCACTGAACAGCACCTGACCCAAACACTTCTCCCACCCAGTTGTCAGAGTGATCCCTTGCACTGGCTTCTTCAAAGAGCTACCCTCTGCTCTTATCCGTTCTCTCTCCAGCCATCTCATCTGCCACTCTTCACCGGATTCAGCTTCGCAGAGACCCTCTCCACGTTCTCTGAGGCAGCCAACATCAGACACTCCTGCATAAATACAACTTCCCCTCATGCGCTTTCTCGTTCATCCACCGGTAATCTCTTCAGGCAGTGGAACACTGAAGGCTCGTCCAGTTCAGTACAGGACAATATGGTGCCCCGTCTCCCTTCATCCCCTCTATCACTTCATTCCCCCCCCACCCACCAAATCTCCCACCTCTCCATCCACCAATCCCCATCATTCCCATGACCTAATTTGAATAGGGTGGAACTTTGAAACTTGCAAAAACACGACGCTGGAGAAACTCAGCAGGTCAAACTGTGAACTTTATTGAGCAAAGATAAAGTTACATCACCAGTGTTTCGAGCTTGAGCCCTTCATCAAGGTGTCACGGTATCTACAGAGTCTTGTATTTTGAAACTTATTGAAAGGAACCCTGATATATAGTTCAATGGAAAGTTTGAAATTTGAGACACACAGGAGACTGCAGACGCTGGTATCTGGAGTAAAACACAGCGGGGCGAGTAGGATCAGTGGGAGATAAAGAATGGTTGATGTTTCGGGCTAGAACCCTTCATCGAGACTGAGTGTACCGATGGGAGTTAGTTGGTATAATGAGGACAGGGTGGGAGGGGTTGCCCCCCCGCACTCTCGATGAAGACTTCCAACCCGAAACAGTGACCATTCCTTTACTCCCACTGATGCTGCTCGGCCCCATTGACTTCCTCCAGTGGATTGTTCTTTGCTCTCGTTCAAACCTCTCCTGGCTCTATTGATTGCAGCATGGGCCACAGTTCAGAATGAGCTTCATCAGGCTTCGGGGGCGAGTGAAGGACACGTGATGTGATGGCAAGGCTTCTCTGGCCTGCATGAAGCCAGCAGAACTCCATCCTTGTTGAATCTTGGTACTAGGCCCTTCCCAGGGAACTGCAAATTCCCGTTTCATTATTCCGTGAGGAAATTTACATTTTATATACAGCATGGTAACAGGCTCTTTTGGTCCACGAGTCCGTGCCGTCCAATTACACCCAACTGACCTACACCTCCCCTCCCCGGTACGTTTTGAAGGGTGGGTGGAAATCAGAGCCCCCAGAGAAAACCCACACAGATATGGGGAGAATGTAAAAACTCCTTAAAGACAGCACGGGATTTGGACCCCGGTCCCAGCCACTGGAGTTGTAAAGGTGTTGCAATAACCTCTACGCTAACCATACCGCTCCTGTACAACCAGACGAAACAGCGTTTCTCCGGACCACAGTGCGTATACAGAATACATTTCTCCCACACCACATAACAACCACATGCATACATAAAAATCTAATATAAAATAAATATGTAGAAATATTCTGGAATAATTTGCACAATTTCATTAATAAGAAACCCAAATGTTCCAGTGAAGTGGAGCATAAATGCCAGTATAGATTCCGTGTCCCTTTATGTAGCAAAGATAAAGATATAGAACCGACATTTCGGGCTTGAGCCCTTCATCGAGGTGTGAGCAAAAATGTCGGCAGGTGCCTGAACAAAATGGTGGGGGGGAGGGGCAGGGGGAGAGGCGCAGGGGGAGGAGCACGGTCCCATAGGGCAGGAGGTGAAAGGTGGATGAGGGAGGGAGGGCACAGCAGCAAACAGGGGGAGGGGGAATGGCTCTGTGAATGGAGAGGGAAGAGGGTGGAGGAAAGAAGACAGAGGGATGGGGAACGGAGAGGGCCCAGATGGAATAGTAGGTGTTGCTCCTTGTAGCACAAATAAAAGCTCTCATGATTGGAGGGAGAACGCATGTTTTTATTACCTTTTAACAGAGGGTAGGATCTTACAATGGTCTTCAGTAGGGCTCTGGGTTTAGGCGGGAAACCTGGGTTATATGTGGGTAGCTGGGGGCGGAGCCTGGGGGAGGAGCCAGCCATCAGCACAACCCATCACCAGTAAACCTCAGTTCACTGCACTCCTCCAATTTACGGGTGGTTTGGGTTTGACATGAGGCCATGGACAGATACGTTAGCGTGGGGGAGTGGGCCACAGAATTGAAATGGTTGACCACTGGGAGATCCTTGTAATTGATGGAAGCAGATCAGGGGCGTTAACACGGGCAGATAATATGGAATGGATTCATCCACCATCAGACTCAACAACAAACTCAATCAGGGACTCATTTAAGGACGTGCACGTTATGGATTTTTTTTTCCCTCTCTGGATTGCACAGTCAGTTTGTTTATATTTCTTTATTTGTTTACATGTGTACGTTGGGTATCTGTTTTTTTTTGCACTACCAATTAGTGGTAATTGTGCCTGGCCCACAGGAAAAAGTGATGTCGTGTATATACTCGGGCAATAAATCTGAAATCCAAGTTTGAAATCTAAAACTTCATGTTTTCCTTACTATAGAGCATGTGACAACATTTTTTAACAATGACCAATAAATTTACCTTCAAAGCAGTAAATGTGCAATCAATATCGTGCCATTGGCGCACTGAATACACGTAATTCTTTGGATATAAAACGTAAGAACTATAACAGTGGATCTTCCAATCTTTGCCCGAGGAACTTAGTACCTCAAGAGCATCTGTACTAACTGCTGCGATAGTCATGGATTGGTTGAACTGAAGCGCATTGCACTGGAAGTCCTGTGTTGAGTTGGCTGAGGGCACCGTGGCTTCTCAGTTTACCCCAGGCTGATCTTAACAAATCAGGCCTGTCAAAAAGCTGACTGGAAAAATTGTGCTGTGGAACTGGGCCGAGTGCAGATCCGAGCCAGGAGGAAAGGGGAACATTTTAACCCCTGATTAACAAATCTCAGTGATCTGTGGAAGAATATCACATCAACATGTTAAATCTGTGGCTGTGACCTAATCAGGGCATTGTGGAAATAGTGCAAGAAGGGTTAAAAACGACTGTACACATTAAATTGAAACCACGCCACACATATATATATATATATATATATATACACATACACACACACACACATATATATATATATATACATATATATATATACATATATATATATATATATATACATATATATATACATACATATATACATATATATATATATATACATATATATATATATATATATATATATACATATATATATTCTTTTTCTTTGGCTTGGCTTCGCGGACGAAGATTTATGGAGGGGGTAAAAAGTCCACGTCAGCTGCAGGCTCGTTTGTGGCTGACCAGTCCGATGCGGGACAGGCAGACACGATTGCAGCGGTTGCAAGGGAAAATTGGTTGGTTGGGGTTGGGTGTTGGGTTTTTCCTCCTTTGCCTTTTGTCAGTGAGGTGGGCTCTGCGGTCTTCTTCAAAGGAGGCTGCTGCCCGCCAAACTGTGAGGCGCCAAGATGCACGGTTTGAGGCGTTATCAGCCCACTGGCGGTGGTCAATGTGGCAGGCACCAAGAGTATATATATATACATATATATACACACACATATATATATATATATATATATATATAAAAACCCTTCCAATTTAATACACAAACATGCTGGAGAAACTCAGCAGATCGCGCAGTCTATGGGGAATTAAAGACAATTAACAAAGGCCTGAAATGTGAGTTATCCTTTCACTTCCTCTGGATGCTGGGTGACCTGCTGAGTTTCTCCCCCATGTCTGCGTATTGCATTTGTTCAACTCTGCATCTAATTACAATTGTTTTGTTAAACCCTGCTCAAAAAGCAAGCAGTTGAGCAAAATAATTAAGAATGGGGCGGCACGGTTAGCATAGCGGTCAGCACAACGCTGTTACAGTGTCAGCGATCCGGAGTTTGAACCCTGCGCTGTCTGTCAGGAGTTTGGTTGTTCTCTCCGTGTCTGCGTGAGTTTTCCCCGGAGGCTCTGCTTTCCTCCCACTGCTTAAAACGTACCAGGTTAATTGGCTGTAATTGGGCGGCACGGACTTGTGGGCCGATAGGACCTGTTACTGCGTTGTACGCCTAGATTTAATTTAAATTCACATTCTGCCTGAGATATGGTTGCAGGTGAAGTTTACCCATCCATATTGACGAGAATATTTAAAAGGGCAGAGTTTCCATTTGGGTTGCAGGCACTTGGGACTGGATCACATGTAATTCCCCTCAGCTGTGACAATGCATTGGCCCTGGGCTTGAGCACAGACCAACATGAAGGTCAAGTTGTTTGACTCCTGGGATCCCATCGCCAGTCAATTGGGTGGCACAGGCACATGGGCCAAAAGGGCCTGTTACCATGCAGTATGTCCAAATATTTAAAAATTAAATTTATTTTATGCTATGTATCGAGTTGCCACACACAAACAACACACATGCCCCCACACACACGCACTCACAAACACACACACATGCCCCCGCCACACACGCACTCACAAACACACACACATGCCCCCGCCACACACACACGAAGAACATACACAAATCCCCCGCCACACACCACACACACAAACACACGCGCGCACACACACACATGCGCACACACGCACACACGCACGCACACACGCACACAAAGAACATACACGCACACATGCACACACGCACTCACGCACACGCCCTCGCGCACACACGCACTCGCGCACACGCGCACTCGCACGCACACAGAGTAATGTGATCTATGGTATTCGGAGACCTGTGAGGAGCACACTCACACTTTTATTAGCTTACAACTAACAGCCAGTATTTACAGAGGCCTCAGGACATTCAGGATTAAGGCAGAAAACAGGGTTTATATCGGGGCCAATGGGGGCAGAGCCAAGGGGAGGATTTGGCCATCTAATCTACACACAGACAGTGAATTCCAGTTCATTGCGTGCACACATGCACACCCTCACACCAACACACACACCCACACACCCCACCCCCACACACCCCACCCCCACACACCCCACCCCCACACACCCCACCCCCACACACCCCACCCCCACACACCCCACACACACAACCATTTGACCCCCTAAAGTTCTCCCTATACTCCGGAATATGGCACTAGATAATATTCAGTCGACCCAGATACAATTTTAAAGTCATACATCTGCTCCTTGTTCATGTATTGTGTTGCAGCTGGAGTTGCTCAGCTAGTTCTGCTGTTTAATAAGATTACTGCTGATCTGTGTTTAACTCAATCCACCAGCCTGTCTTTCCTCCATGTGTCTGACAATTATTGGGCCCAAGTTTTGAAAGCTCCCATTCACCTCCAGGATCCACAGCTTCATTTGGAGGGGGGATGGAGGGTTTTTTGAAAGTGTTTCAGATGTTGCTGTATTTGCACAAAGGAGTGCAAACTCCCGGATTTGCTTGGGGCTAATTTTCAGGTGGCACCCATTCTCCCACCAGTGAAAACACTCTGGTAAAAACACACCAAAATGCTGCAGGAACTCAGCCGGTCTCGCAGCGTCCACAGGAGGTACAGATGTATCACCAATGTTTCGGGCCTGAGCCCTTCCTCAAGGAATAAACAACGATCAGGAATCTTAGAATAGCGGCCTGGGAGAGGGGGGTTGGGAAGGATTCCGGACCTACAAATAGTGTTAATTAGCTATGGTAAGGGGACATGGGAAACAGCAAGTGAGATATCTATGATCGCTGCGAGACTGGCTGGAATCCTCCAACATTTCAGTGTGTTTTTACTGCAATCACAGCGTCTGGAGACTTTCATGTTTCATAACATTCTCTGGGTCAACACGAACAAATCCTTTAAAAACACTGTAAATTCCACATGCAGAATGCAAACTCTCCACATAAGTTTGTTTCCCTGCAGTTAGGCTTGGCAGAGGCACAGAACCACAATTCCTATTGGGCTTCTTAGGAGCTGTAGTCCGATATCGCACACAAGGCATTCACTTTTTGCTATCCCCATGTTAATATAAAAGTTGTGTTCCTTGCTCAGAAGTCTCAACTCAGTTGGACTCCAGTTAGCTCTTGGAGCCATAGGCATAAGATTAATCCAATTCGATCCAAATTTACATAACTGGCCTACTTTACATGCCATGGAGGACTTGTAATAACTTTGAAGGACTCCAGGAATTCTGGGAATTGGAGTCTTTCCAAGGGACCAGAATTAACAGCAAGGGACATGACTTCCCATATTAAATTTAGCTAAGGCAGAAATTCTGCAGATGCTGGGGTTGTAGTACAGTACACAACCGCGCTGGGGAAACTCAGCAGGTCACACAGCATCTGTGGGGAGTAAATCTGCAGACACTGGGGTTGTAGTGAAATATACGACCGTGCTGGAGAAACTCAGCAGGTCACGCAGCATCCGTGGGGAGTAAATCTGCAGACACTGGGGTTGTAGTGAAGTACACGACCGTGCTAGAGAAACTCAGCAGGTCACACAATATCCACAGGAAGTGAAAGGGTTACTGCCTGAGCCCTTCATTAGGAATCAAAACAGGCAGACGTCTGAATTGGGGGACGGGGGCAGCACAGTTGGTATTGCGGTTAGTGCAACTCCTTTATAGTGCCGGTATCGGGACTGGTGTTCAAATACCGCATTGTCTGTAAGGAGTGTGTACGTTCTCCCCGTGACTGTGTAGGTTTTTCCTGGGGGCTCTGGTTTCATCCCACCATTAGAAATGTACCGGGGGTGTAGGTTAATGGAGTGTATATCGAGTGGCACGGGCTGATAGGCTGAAAGGGCCTGTTTAAATTTCTTTTAATTAAAAAGGGAGGGGGGAGGGGGAGAAGGGGGAGGAGCACAGGCTAACCAGAGGCATATCTACGCACAATAGCGCCGATGGCAGAGGTGGGCAATGCGTCAAATTAAACGTCGACAATGAGGTCTCGCGAGACTTGGCCTTGGTGGCCGCCATGTTGTGCTTGGCATTGTATACATTGAGAACAAACAGGAGGACGAGGAAGGGTGTACAGGGTGGGGGGGGGGGGTGCTAGCTCAGTGGCGCCCCCTTCAAGTGGCGCCCAGGGCACGTGCCATACCTGCCATACCTTAGATACGCCACTGAGGCTAACAGGTAAAATGTATTAGGTGGCGACAGGTGGGAAGGTAGAAGCTGAGAGGTGATGGGGGAAGGGGTAGCTCTCCAATAGAAGGAAGGGAAGGAGGTGTGGAGAACAGAGATGGAGGAATAGGGAAAGAGAGAGACTCGGGCGAGGGGGGGGCAAATTGGAGAAGTTGATCTGGCTGGTTGGAAAAATCATTTGTTAATTCCTGATGGTTCCAATAACCAAGTGGCCTGACTTGCTCTGACTGAATTATTTTCGATGGTGATCCTACATTATCACTTTTCACAACCCCCACCCCCACCCACGTTAAACTGTGGTAATACCTTATTATTGCACTACTTCCTGTTCAACAGAATAGCTTTCAAATTGCAACACCCGGGTAGTCCTCCTGGGTCGCGGGTGAGATTACTGGTGTCCTGCACCTTTCAGATAGCATGCTAACCACCCTTTTAAATGGCCAACCCAGTGATTTAATGGGGATCCCGTGGTGAGTGACGCAGCCACAACGAATCCCCTGCTCCCCGTGTTCTTTCTGTTCCCTTTCCATTTTAAAGTTCCAGAATAATCGAGTCAGCCGTTTCCCCTTTCAAAGTGGTGGAGGATGATGCTCGGGTAAGTTTTACTGGTTTCTCTGACCAACTCTGAAGGACTTTCAAACTGTCGTGCAAAATGGGGTTAACCGGGCAATTTTCCTGGTTAGCGTCCCAGTTACGCAGCAGTTAGAAAGGGTCTGACCTGGTCAACTCCGTCGGAATCCAACTACCTCAGAGGGAGTCAGAGAACCCAGTTAAATTTTGGGCGATTTGAATAGGAAAATGGCCGACCTGCTTGTTCCGGTGACGTCAGTGCTTGCGTACAGTGGCATGGTGCCAACACTCCAACCTCTTTATCTCAATGCAAGTAAGAGAAGGGAACTGGCTGCAGATTATAGAAGGTGTCCCCTGCCGACATCAATGGTGTTGAAGTGGAGATTAAAGGTTCTTAAGAACATAAGAAATAGGAGCAGGAGTCGGCCATCCGGCCATCAATGGGATCATGGCTGATCTGATGATGGGCTCATCTCCACCGACCTGCCTTTTCCCCATATCCCTTAATTCCCCTACTCTAAAAATCTATTCAGCTTGATCTTAAATATATTTACTGAGGTCGCCTCCACTGCTTCAATGGGCAGTGAATTCCACAGATACCCCACCCTCCGGGAAAAGCAGTTCCTCCTCATCTCTGTCCTGGATCTTGAGGCTATGTCCCCTCATTCTGGTCTCCCCCACCAATGGGAACAACTTACCTATCTCTATCTTATCTATGCCTTTCATAATTTTATATGTTTCTATAAGATCCCCTCTCATTTTTCTAAATTCCAGCGAGTCCAGTCCCAGACACCTCAATCTCTCCTCATAGGCCAACCCCCTCATCTCTGGAATCAACCTGGTGAACCCCCTCTCCACCACCTCCAAAGCCAGTACATCCTTCCTCAATTAAGGAGACCAGAACTGCACGCATTTCTCCAGATGCAACCTCACCATGACTTTGTACAGTTGCAGCAGAACCTCCCTGCTCCTAAATTCAATCTCTCTGTCAATGACGGCCAACATTCCATTTGCCTTCCTGACCGCCTGCTGCACCTGAAAACCAGCCTTTTGTGATTCATGAACAAATCCTTGCCGACTGACCCCTCCCTCTACTACCTTGGAAAACCGAGGAAGATTGGCATGTTCCCCCTGTCCCACAACACCTTCTACAGGTGCCCATCGAGAGCAGACTTGCTGGGCGGATCACTTTGCGGGACGGGAGCTGATCTGCTCAAGATCGGGAGAAGCTGCAGAAGGTGGTGAATGAAACTCAGAACATCACATTAAACCTCCCCCACACTCCATGGACTCCATCTACATCTCCTGCTGCCCGGGAAAGGCAGCCGACATCCTGAAGGACCCATCCCACCCTGGACACTCCCTTCTCCCTCCTCCAATTGGGGAGAAGACTCAGGGGTGAAAAATTGTGCACCCTGAGCTGAAAAACTGTTTTTATCCCGCAGCCATCAGGCTCCTGAATGATCCCTACAACACACTACTCTCATGTTGCCCTTGCTTGGTGCTAATTGATCTTTCCATTGTAAACATTACACACAAGAACAATTGAAATGGGAGCAGGAGTCAGCTGTCCGGCCCGTCGAGCCTGCTCTGCCATTCAATGTGATCATGGCTGATCTGATGATCAGCTCCACCCACCTGCCTTTTCCCCATATCCCTTAATTCCCCTACTCTGTAAAAATCTATCCAACCTGGTCTTAAATCTATTTACTGAGGTTGCCTCCACTGCTTCAATGGGCAGCAAATTCCACAGATTCCCCACCCTCTGGGAAAAGCAGTTCCTCCTCATCTCTGTCCTAAATCTACTCCCCTAGATCTTGAGGCCTTGTTCTGGTCTTCCCCCACCGGTGGGAACAACTGACCGGCCTCTGTCTGATCTATGCCTTTCATAATTTCATACGTTTCTATAAGGTCCCCTCTCATTCTTCTAAATTCCAGCGAGTCCAGTCACAGCCCACTCAATCTCTCCTCATAGGCCAACCCACTCATCTCTGGAATCAACCTGGTGAATCCATCTGCCCTCAAGTAAGGAGCCCAGAACTGCACACTGGAAAGTGCTCTTGCTCTTCCACTTGAACGGTTGCATGCACGATAGAGTTGACTTCTCCTTAATAAACTCCAACTGAACCTTGTTTCAGATTTCCAGTCTGCATCTTTTTGCTTCCTAATTACATTGGCTGAGTTTGGAATGAGTTGGGTATGAAAGAGAATGAACGTTTTAACTCAATAAATAATTTAAAAACGGGAAGTGGATTCAGATTTGCCACAAAAGCTGGAGGAACTTAGCAGGTCAAGCAAACATCAGTGAGAGAAAAGGAATGGTCGACATTTCAAACCTAAACCCTTCATCAAGGCACAGGCCCGGTTGGGATTTAATCTCATATGCAAGCAGTCCTCTTGAGCATCAGGTGAAGCGTGCACTGACCATTTTTCTCCACGGATGTCGCCCGACCTGCTGAGCCCCTCGAGCTTCACCTTTTGCCTGCTGAAGGTTCCAGCGTCTGCGGTGGTTGCCTTTCTCTGGGGTTGTGTGCTGCATAACATCGAAAGTGACCCTGTGTCCATGCACCCGAGTCTGATCTCCACTTGGATCTCCCGGCCAATGGACTGCGGTCCTGCTTGGCCAAGGGGAGCTAGTGAACAGCATCCCACATGGATCGGAGGTCAATCCATGGGACCATAAGCGTGGCACAGAGGATCTCTGGAGTCTCCCACACCTCCCCCCCCCAATCGATATAATCTTCTGCGATCGTTGTCTGAAGAGGGAGCACAAAATCATTGAGGACCCCCATCACCCAGCACACAGCATCTTTCAGCTGCTCCCATTGGGAAAGAGATCCAGGAGAATCAGAGCCAGCGCCACCAGGCTGAGGAACAGCTTCTTTCCACGGGCAATGAGAATGGTGAATGACCAAAGGAACTGCTCACACTGACCCTCCGAGACTCTCATATTCACAAAACAAAATCTATTTATTTATTTATTTATCTGTACATATGAAATACTTGTCCTGCATGTGTATTGTTTGTTTGTATGTGGTTATGTCTGAGTGTGTGTCTGCGTGTTTTGTACTGAGGACTGGAGAATGCTGTTTTGTCAGGTTGTACTTATACAATCAGGTGAGAATAAACTTGACTTGACACATTAACCAGGCACAGATTGTAGTAAAACATGAAAGTTTCAGACACCGTGATTGAAGTAAAAACACAACGTTGGAGAAACTCATCAGGCCAAACAGTGTCCTTTATATAGCAAAGGTAAAGGTGTATAACCAATGTTTCGGGCTTGAGCCCTTCATTGAGGTATGTAACCACGCACAGATTCTTCCACGACCAAGAAATGGATGGAAGCAAAACCTGAGGGACTGCCTCAGGAGGAGTAAAAGAGGAGAGGAGGGGACAACAGAGAGGAGGAAAAAGGGGAGAAGAGTGAGAGTTCCAGAGCTGTGGGCTGGGACAGCTGAAGGGAACAAGCTGGAAGAATGCAGACTCCACAGAGCGGTGCCGGGCTGAATGGAATGACAGAGATGGGAAGGGCTGAGGCCATGGAGGGAGAAAAATCTTCAAGCTGCCATTCAGTGCTGAATGAGAGCCAGCAGAGGTCAATGGCCGTGGGGGTGGGTGGGTGGGGGGTGACAGCTGAACGGGATTCGGTACGTGACACACAAGGTAATGGAAGGCAGGGAATTCAAGAGGCATCTCTTCCTGGTGCTTTGCCAGTGCAGGTCAATTCCTTCGCACCCTCCCCCCACCCCCCCACCCCACTGACAAAGCACTGTGGCAGAGTGTATTTGCAAACCACAGTAATGATTGCATTTAGCAGCTGCTTTTACAAAGGTGCAGACAACGAGTGGCTACAACAACAAAGACCCTCTCCAAAGACTCCATTCCGGACCCAGAGTTGTTGTGGCTTTTTGGCACAGAGCAGCGATCAGGGACATGGCTACTTGAAGGTAATGTCCTTTGCCCACTGGTCACACCGAACCAGTTGGTGACCTTGCCAAGCGGCCCTCTGTGTTCTGAGCCGCTCCCTCTCAAATGAACAAGTTGCCTCCCTCTGCAGCTTGAAGCATGTTCCCTGATCCACACTGGCCCTACGTTGCAACCAGCTCCCTACAGTCCCAGCTGGAGGGAGCATTGGCAGTGGCGTTACTGAACAGCTGCCCTCCGTGGTAACTTGAAGCTTGCAAGGGCGATGACTGTAAAAAGCTCTTTCAAATCCAGGAAAATGGAGGCTTGATCTCCCAGGTGTCGAATTTACAGTTCTGCTCCTTTTGTGTTTGAATTTCCCCCGTCAAGGATACTGGATTGTCACCACCCACAACCCCTCCCCCCCCAAACCTTGCACTCCCCTTTTGTGTCAGCCACCTTGGTATCTTCTCACAACACACAACAGCCACTTCGGCCCAAGTCATCCATGCTGACCAAGTCGATATTCTACGCTAGTCCCATTTCCCTGCATTTGGTCCATATCCTTCCAGTGGTTCTCAACCTTTATTCGGTCGAAGGTCCACCTGGCTTCCGGCCTGACATGACACAGCCCACTCATGGCAATGACTGAGCAAGATTTTCAAGTCAAGGGCAGTTCTACAAGAAACACGTCTACATCTAACTTAAAGCGTCGATGCTCCTTGACTTACGATGGGGCTGCGTTCCAATAAGTGGAAAAATCGTAAGTCAGAAAATACCGCACCTATCGAACATCATAGCCTTAGCCTACCTTAGATGTGCTCAGACCACTTACCGTAGCCGACAGCAGGGCAAATTTATCTAAAACAAAGCCTATATTAGAATTAAATGTCGAGTACCTTCTATTCCACACTGTTAAAAAAAACCAATTTTTGCCAAAACACAAAATGAAAAAATGCTTTCAACACAGTATTCACGTGATTGTGACAGGGACTGCAAGCATAGCTGAGTAGATGCTGTGGCTTGCTGCTATCGCCCAGCATCGGGAGAGCATCATACCGCAGATCACAAGCGCAGTCATTCAAAATTCGAAGTCTGTATCCTGCCGAATACGTATCGCTTCCATAGCATTGAAACTTCAAAAGTCGAACCATCATCATAAATAGAGGAGCACCTGTATTTTATAGAACATTTTTAAATACCCTCATGGAAACACACCATGGCCCCTAATGGTTGAGAACCACCATTAAGTCCTTTCTATCCATAACACCTGTCCAAATGTCTTTTGAATGCTGCAATTATACCCTCTTTCACAGCTTCCTCTGGCAGCTCGTTCCCAACACAGGCCATCCTCTGAGTGGAAAAAGTTGCCACTCAGGTCTCTCCCCTCTCATCTTCAACCTGTGCCTTCCAGTTCTAGAATTATCTATTGTGAGGGGAAAAGACTGTAAGTGTTCACTTTATCCATGATTTTAGAAACCTTGATGAAGGCCTCCTCCACCCCAGGGAATAAAGACACAGCCTATTCAGCTCAGCTCTATAACTCAATCCCTCCAATTCCAGCAGCATCCTGGTGAACTTCCTCTGCATCTCTCCCAACTTATTGATGTCCTTTCTCCACCTGGGTGACCAGAGCTGACCACAGTACTCTCACCAATGTCATGTTTCATGAGGTTCCAACTTCAGTACCCTGCCCAATGAAGACCAGCATCGCCACCTTTCCCTCTTGCATCACCATTTTCGTGGAATTGCTCATCTGCGTTCCTTAGCGTCTCTGGTCCATGACAATTTCCATAGAACCATAGAACATTACAGGACAGAAACAGGATCTTCAGCCCTTCTAGTCCATGCCAAACTATTATTCTCCCTAGTCCCCCAACTTGTGTCCCGATTATAGCCCTCCATACCCCTCCCATCCTTGGACCTGTCCAAATTCTTATTAAAAGTTAAAATTGAGCCCGCATTTACCACTTCAGCTGCCAGCTGGTTCCACACTCTCTGAGTGAAGAAGTTCCCCCTCATGGTCCCCCTAAACTTTTCCCCTTTCACTCTTAACCCATGTCCTCTGGTTTGTACCTCACCTCCCCTCAATGGAAAAAGCCGACCTACATTTACTCTGTCTATCCCCCTCATAATTTTAAATACCTCCATCAAATCTCCCCTTGTTCTTCTACGCTCCACAGAATAAAGTCCTAACCTGTTTAGCATTTCCTTATAGCTCAGTTTCCGAAGTCTGGGAAACATCCTAGTAAATCTTCTCTGCACTCTTTCTAACTTATTGATCTTTCCTGTAGTTAGGTGACCAAAACTGCACACAATACTCCAAATATGGCCTCACCAATGTCTTGTCCAACTTTACCATAACATCCCAGCATCTATATTCAATATTTTGATTTATGAAGGCCAATATGCCAAAAGCTCTCTTTACAACCCTATCCACCTGTGACACCACTTTCAGGGAATTAGGTATCTGTATTCCCAGATCCCTCTGTTCAGTGCCCGACCATTCACCATGTATGTCCTTTCTTGGTTTGTCCTTCCAAAATGTAGCACCTCACATTTGTCTGCATTAAATTCCAATTCCATCAGCCATTTTTCTAGGGGCCTTCTCACCCCGTCAAATTTACTCAGACCTTCTTGCCTTTCCAACCCGCTCACCTCTGGCCAAGCTTTTCATCAGCACCGTGAATCTCCTCCCTCCAGGTGTCCAGAAGTAGCAGTGGGTCATTGGCCGACCTTCGGCCTTACTTAGGAAGGTCATGGAAGATGTTCTGTATCAGCCTCACCCCTTACCCTCTCCCAACATCCCTTTGTTTCTCAGTGTCCAAAAGTTATTTTTTAAATTTTGATTTAAAATTAAATTTTAAATTTAGTAATTCAGACACAGTAATGGGCCATTTCGGCCCATGAGCCCGTGCCACATGATTGACCTACACCCCCAGTGTGTTTCGAATGATTGGAGGAAACTGGATCCCCAGAGAAAACCCACGCAGACATGGGGAGAATGTACAAATTCCTTACAGACAACGTGGGATTCGAACCCCAGTCCTGATCGCTGCCGCTGTGAGACCGTTCCGCTAACTATTATGCTAACTGTGCTGCCCTCAGGAGCCACACACTGCCTCGTGGCTACAGCGATTCATGTTCAATCTGACCTCTGGCACTGTCTGTGCAGAATTTGCACGCTCTCACCATGACCGCATGTTCTCCAATCCGGGTGCTCCACTTTCCTCCCACATTCCAGAGACGTGCGGGTTGGTCAGTTAATGTCAACCTTCTACAGGAGCTCTATCGAGAGCGTCCTGGCGGGTTGCATCACCGTGCGGTACAGTCACTGCAGAGAAATGGATGGGAGGTCAATCCACAGGACCATAAGGGTGGCAGAGAGGATCACTGCAATCTCCCTCCCCACCCCCCCCCCAATCAACGTGATCTACCAGGATCGTTGTCTGAAGAGGGTGCGCAAAATCATCGAGGACCCCTTCCACCCCAACACACAGCATCTTTCAGCTGCTCCCGTCGGGGAAGAGATCCAGGAGGATCAGAGCAAGCACCACCAGGCTGAGGAACAGCTACTTCCCACAGGCAGTGAGGACGTGAACGACCCAAGGAACTGCTCACACTCACCACCTGAGACCCTCATATTCATGAAACAATATTT
The DNA here is from genome assembly GCF_036971445.1 of Narcine bancroftii. Lineage (NCBI taxonomy): Eukaryota > Metazoa > Chordata > Chondrichthyes > Torpediniformes > Narcinidae > Narcine > Narcine bancroftii. The sequence goes on along the minus strand of NC_091480.1, from coordinate 65,025,687 downwards.
ATTTATTTCTATAGATGAAATACTTGTCCTGCATATATAGTTTGTCTGTACATATGTTATGTCTAGGTGCGTGTCTGCGTCTTTTGCACTAAGGACCGGAGAATGCTGTTTCATCCGGTTGTACTTGTACAATCAGATAACAATAAACTTGACTTGACATGGCCACTGTAAATTGTCCCCAGAGTATGGGCAAGTGGTAAAATCTGGGAGGGAGTAGGGGGGCTGGTAGGAATGTGGGGAGAATCAAATGGGGCGTTGGTGAACTCTTTGGCCACGGGGACGGCTGGGGAGGGATGGGTGCGACTGGAGAGAGTCCTTTATGTCCGTCCTCTGCTTTCAGTTCTCTGTCAGTGGCCACTGTCACACGAAGAGACGAAAGCATTGAAAGATCCTTCAGGAAGGGTTTTGGCAGCAGGTATTGTGGTCTGCAACGAGCAGCCACATCCTGTTTACCTCTCTGCTCGCCTCCGTTCCTCCCACAAACAACCGCTATCAGCAACAGAGCCAGTGCTGCAGAGATTTACAAACTGCACCTGGTCTTAATTGCGACTGTGACCTCTGACCCCTCCCAAATCCAGGCAGAATTAACACACTAAGTTGCTGCAGGAACTCAGCAGGTCCCACCGCATCTACAGGAGGCAAAGATATTATCACCTAAGCTCTTCATCAAGGTAATATCTTCATTCATAATCCTGGACCACGAAGATTTTGCTTCCTGAACACTTCAGGGTCTATTTTATGGATTTTGGGCTGCTGATCACGAAAATCGCCATAAAATATTCCGATCTCGTACCATTTTTTTTAGAGATAACCTATTTTTGTGATTTCCTGTCATATTTTAACTCGACTTGCAACATGTCATTGAAAATTCATTTTCTGCATTCGCACTTGGACGTCTTCCTGGCTGATCTCGGTGCCGTCAGTGACGAACACGGTTTCACCAGGACATTGCGACTGTGGAAAAGCAAAATCAGGGCAACTGGAATCCGTCAATGCCGGCCGACTATTGTTGGACGCTGACATGAGAGGCATCAGATGCTGAGTACAAACGAAAATCAGCGGCTAAACATTTTTCGATCAGTTGAACTAACGCAATGTATCAGCGTCATAATGTGATTAAACAGGGTAAATTCAATCAAAGGTCATTCAATGTTTCTCCAAATTCCCACGTGATCCAGCAAATCTGAAATGATCTTTCTGTTCAGTTTGAAGGTGTCTATCATAATCCCCAGTTTCTTTTCAGGAAGCAAATGTTCCAAAAACAAAATTGCCGTCCCATGTAATTGGAGAGGAGCAGTACACCAACGTGCTGGAGAAACTTGAACAGGTCACAGTGTCCAGAAGAAAATAAAGGGTAACCAACGTTTGGGGCCTGGGCCCTTAATCAGGTATCTGAAGATTCAGCTATCAAGAGGCTCAATAGCTTCTTGCATTCCCAAGACATGTCTTCACTTGGTAAACCCACACACCTTCAGATGTTTACAAAGACGGGTTCACCTGGAACTTGTGTTACAAGTTCTAACCCTTGTTATCTTACTGTATTCATATTGTTCTGCGGTCCCAGCAACTGTTCAGTGTCAAATGTGGGAGGCATCTGTGCTGGGATCCACCAGCTCCCCAGCCATCTGTTCACCCCCTCATAGATGTGGGAAGTATCTTCCTGCTGCTTCATGCTTGTAATTTGGAACCTTGGCCTTACTTTGGGATCTCCAGCTGGTGAGTGAACAACAGGAGAGAAACCAGGCGGGGCATCCCTCGGTGGGGGAGGGGTTGGTGCTTCTGCAGTGCACACTCTGACCTGCCCCACTCGCAAGGGCCTCGGTGATGATCTGCACCTTTCCTCAAAGTCCTCGGTGACCCAGCCCTTCCCAAGCCCTGCAGTCCCTTTGCCTCCCCCACCTCAAGATGAAGCAGCACAGGACTTTATTCACTGGAGTTTCAGAGAATGAGGGGAGATTTGGTAGAGGTTACGATGGGATAAACAGAGTAAACGTAGCCAGGCTTTTTCCACTGAGGGAAGGTGACGTACAAACCAGAGGACATGGGTTAAGGGTGAAAGGGGGGAAGTTTAGGTGGAACATGAAGGGGAAACTTTTTCACACAGAGAGTGATGGGGGTGTGGAACGACTTGAAGTGGTGAATGTGGGCTCAATTTTAACATCTAAGAAGAATTTGGACAGGTACGTGGATGGGAGCGAAACTGAAGGCTATGGACTGGGTGCAGGTCAGAAGAATGGTTGGGCACAGACTAGAAGGGCTGAAGGGTCTGTTTCATAGCTGTATTATGGTTCTACGTCCCTCTCCCCTGATGAGCTTTTACCACAATTCAATCGTTTTTGCTCATCACTGCTGACTCGATTTTCAACTGAAATTCCGTGACCCACATTAATTACAGATTTTTTCAATATTTGAATTCTTTTTCCACCAGAGGACACGAGTTAAGGGTGAAAGAGGAAAAGTTTAGTGTGGAAGGAGTGAAAGGAGAAAAGGATAATAGGTCCGTGGCGGTGAATCTGCAGACACTGGGGTTTTTATGAAATACACAACCGTGCTGGAGAAACTCAGCAGGTCACACAGCGTCCGTAGGGAGTCAATCTGCAGACATTGGGGTTGTAGTGAAATACACAACCGTACTGGAGAAACTCAGCAGGTCACACAGCGTCCGTAGGGAGTCAATCTGCAGACATTGGGGTTGTTGTGAAATACACGACCGTGCTGGAGAAACTCAGCATGTCACTCAGCGTCATGCAGAGTAAAAGACAGTTGAAGTTTTGCGCCTGGGCCCTTTTTCGTGAATGTGAACTCACGGCTGTAATGATGAATGCTCTTTACTTCCTATAGATGCTGAATTACCTGCTGGGTTTGTCTAACACCGCTGTACAGTGCTGACGGATTTAAGAGGTGTTTCACAGCAGAAGATGGAGTGTGTTCATGGCCCAGTATGGAAGCATTTAAACTCAGAGATGGTCAGAATTAGAACTGTGTAAGATCCCGAGGGGGGATAAGACTGCAGTCAGTGAACAGTACAACACAGAAACAGAAACCATGTCTGTCCCAACCATGAAGCCAAATTAAACTAAATCAGCTTGCTCATGGTCAATATCTCTTCATCCCTTCCCTACTCATGCATCAGTCTAAATGCCCCATAAACCATCCTTTATTTTTCCACTGCTTCCCCTTGCAATGAATTCCAGGCATCCACACTCCTCTGTGTAAAAAAACCCTGCCTAGTTAATCCCCTTTGAATCTTCCCTGTCGCACAGGAAACCAGTGTTCTCTCGTACCTGGTGTTCCCATCCCGGGATAAAGATTCCCTAGACCACAGTGCACAATACGTTTCTCACACAGCACATAATAAGCACGTGTACATAAAAATATAATATAAAATAAATATTTTTTTAATGTTATTGTTTTAGAAGATTTTTATTTTTGACATTTAATTTAATTTAAATTTTAACAGGTCCTTTCGGACTACGAGCCCGCATCGTCCAATAACACCCAATTAATCTACAACCCTGTACAGATTCAAATGGTGGGAGGAAACCGGAGCCCCCAGGGAAAACCCACGCAGACACTGGGTGAATGTACAAACTCCTTATAGACAGCGCCAGATTCAAATGCGGTTCGCTGGGGCAGTAATGTCATTGTGCCAAGCGCTACACTAACCACACCGCCCCTCTTTGGAGTGAAGAAAGATGAGAGGTGACTTCGTAGAGGTCTACAGAATTAGCAGAGGCCAGTGCTTTTAGGGGTGATTGGGGTGTTTTTTTTTAAAGAGCGTGGTGGGTGCCTGGAACGCCTTGTCAGGGGATAGTCGTGGAGGCTGGGACATTAGGTGCATTTAAAAGACTCTTAGATTGGCACATGGTTGGATGAAAAATATGAGGTAGGAATGGTTTAATTTGTTGAGTTGGTTTATATAGATCAGCACAACATCGTGGGCCGAAAGGCCTGTACTGCGCTAGAATGTTCTATGTTCTATCAACATTTCTGGTTCCCCATCAACCAGAAACTCAACTGGACCTATAAGAGCAGATCGGAGACCGGGTATCCTGTGGTGAGTGATTGACCCCCTCACACAGCTCGGGAGTGTGCTGGGACACTCTCCACTTGCCTGGGTGGGGGCAGCACCAGCTCCCATGAAGCTCAACACCATCCAGGGCAGAGCAGCCCGTTTTGATTGACAGCCCGTCCATCACCCTGAACACGCCCTTCCTCTGCTGCCGATGAACGGCGAGCACCGTCGACAACGACGGGTTGCTGGTCACTCACCTAGGCTTCCCCGACAGCACCTCCCGAACCCACCACCTCTGCTACAAAGAAAGACCAGGGCAGCAGCCCACAGGGGGCACCACTACCTGCAGGTTCCCCTCCATCCTGACTCGGAAATACATCGTTGGTCCTTCACCGTGACTGGGTCCAAACTCCCTCCTCAACAGCGTTTACACCAGGATGACGGCAGCTCATGAGGGAAAAAAAGGTTGAGAATCACTGCTCTAGACCCAATTGTCACTGAAATCTTTTGCTTGAGGAAAATTGTCAATGGCCCATTTCCATCCCTTACTCATCACAGAGCACCGATTGCCTAGGGGTGACTTAAAGTGAGATGTGAGTGGGAAGAAAAGGGTTGAGAACCATTGGCTTGGAGGGAGATGGGCTGAATGCAGGACAAACTGGGTCTACATGCACAGGTTGGGCTGAAGGGCCTGTTTGTTTGCTGAAAACCTTCTCGGAGATGAACTGAGGCAGGAATGGAGACTGAGTAAGAAAAATCGGCATTGTGGATATGTGGAAATTCACTTCAGTGCCAAGGTTACAGGCCGTTCGGTGGTCTCTGGCTTGCCGACAAGAGTTACGCTCGGCTGTTGGGGCAACGGAATAACGGGACCCAAGCAATGGCTGCGGCCTCCCCTGACTGCGATGGCTTGGCTGCTTTTCTTCAACCCCCGGGCTCCTGCTGTAGGGAGAGGGAATCCCATCTTAGTTTGCTCACCACTGACTGGGTAATAGGATGGCAGCGGTGGGGGTTGGGGGGAAAGGGATGATGGTAGCTGGGGAAACAGCAGCACCCCCATGACTTGACACCTGCTGCCCTCGCTCATCGGCCAGGAATGCCCGCGTGCGTGAGGTGCTGCAAGGTTAGCTGGTGCCCTGGAGTGCATACAGTGACGGATTCATTTCACCCTCAAATTCACCACTCCACTGCATATATATCACAAATCAATGACACGGAAATTAACAACAGCTGCGACCAGCAATGTAATCTGACCCTATGCTGGGGTGGCTTCCAATACAGGCTGCCAGGCAACACGCTGCCAAGGCTTTGTGTGTTATTTAAAACCTCACGATTAGATTTCTCTTTTGTCAACACACGACTATTCTATTTTCATCAGAAATTCCTCTCACACTTCTTTTGATGCCCTTTTTCATATGAATAGTGTAAATGCTTGCCCTAAAGTCAAACTATCCCGCATCATCCGCACAATCTGACCTGATGCAGACGGGTCCCCTGCCTGTGCTGAGTTAACTGATCAGATGTCAGATTTATTGTCAGAGTACATACATGACATCACATACAACCCTGAGATTGTTTTTAATTTTATTTTTAAATTTAGACATACAGCATGATAACAGGCCATTTCGGCCCACGAGCCCGTGCCACCCGATTGCACCCCATTAACCTGCACCCTCGGTCCGTTTTGAACGGTGGGAGGAAACTAGAATTCCTGGGGAAAACCCACGCAGACAAGGGGAGAACGTGCAAACTCCTTACAGACAGCACGGGATTCAAACCCAGGTCCAAATCGCTGGCTTTGTAAAGGCGTTGCGCTAACCGCTACGTCAACCGTGTCGCCAGTTCCTGCAGGTGAGGCAGAATTACCATTTATTGGTAGTGCCAGAAAAACTGTACACAACATACACACATAAACAAATAAAGAAATGTAAACAAACTGACTGTGCAATACAGAGAGGAAAAAAATCAATAAAGTGTCCTTAAGTCAATAAAGGTCCTTAAATGAGTTTGTTGTTGAGGAGTCTGATGGTGAAGGGGGAGCAGCTGTTCCTGAACCTGGTGGGGTGAGTCTTGTAGCCCCTACACCTCTTTCCTGATGGCAGCAGCGAGAACCGAGCGTGTTCTGGGTGGTGTGGATCCTTGATGATTGCTGCTGCTCTCCGACGGCAGCATTCCCCGTAGATGTTCTCGATGGTGGGGAGGGGTTGGCCTGTGTTGTCCTGGGCTGAGTCCACGTCCTTTTGCCGGGCTTTATGCTTGAGGGTATTGATGTCCCCATAGCACAGTGCTGAGCATTGGCCTGTGTGGCAAACAAGTCGTACAAAGTTCACCAAAAGATTCTCTCTCCTGATCCCTGCCCATCAGCCTTGTACTGGAAGGCTGAGGTCAGGGTCAAGATTACCTGCCCCAGATGAAGTGCAACCCAGGCTAATGCTGGATCATAGCATCAACCCACATCACCCAGCCCAGCATCTGAAGCAGAGGACAGGCAGCACTGAGCTAAAAGAAGAGTGTTCAAGTGTTGTTCGAACCAAACAAAAAGACCTTCTGTGAAACTGTCTGACTGGAGATGGCAGTGATTACAAAGTCTTCAGGTGGTAACTGATCCAAGACATTTTGTCAGAGCGCTTTCAGACGAAACAATAATCACATGGGTATTCGGCCAAGAGTCACAAAGTTTGGTCAAAGAATATCCTGGGAGGGAAGAGAGATGGAGATTTAAGGAGAGACCCAGGCATAGACCCTAACTCCTTTTTACATTTATTAATTTTCCAGGATCTGGGCATCACTGGCACAGGGCAACATTTATTGCTCTCCCCAATTGCCCTCAGGAAGATGGGGGCAAGCAGTTGGGGAAGGAATTCCAAGGCTTAGACCAGTGGTTCTCAACCCTTTTCTGAGTGAAACACAAAGGTCTGCAGACACTGTAAAAACATATTGAAAATCTGGAGGAACTCAGCCAGTCTTTTCAGTGCCCATACAAAGCAAAGATATATCGTTGACATTTCGGGCCTGAGCCCTCCTTCAAGGAATAAGTCGAATGAGCCAGAAGCAGGAAATCTCAGGTCATCTCAAAATTCAGACAGTGTTGGGCTGGGCGAGGAATCCAGACCCACCAAGGGTGTTCATTGGATGTAATCAGGGACGAGGTGAGAATTTATCATATCTGTGCGAAAGGAGGCAGGGAAGGGAGAGACAGAACTGGGGGAAGGAAGGCGATGGAGGAAGAAGTGGGGGGGGGGGGAATTTAATGAACGCCAGAGAAGTCGATGTTAATGCCACCCGGTTGGAGGGAGCCCAGTTGGAAGATGAGGTGTTGTTCCCCCAATTTGCGGGTGGTCTCGGTCTGGCAGTACCTGAGACCACGGACAGACACGTCAGCAAAGGAACGGGACTGGGAATTGAAATGGGCGGCCACTGGGAGATCCCCGCTGTTACAAAGAACAGAGCCGAGGTGCTTAACAAAGCGATCTCCCCGTCTGCGCCTAGTCTCTCCGATGTAGAGGAGACCACAGCGGGAGCCCTGGATGCAGTCGACGACCCCTGCAGATTCACTTGGAAGGACTGTTTGGGGATTTTTCTTTCCACTCACATACCGCTTTAAGTACTCCCTTACAGACTAAAGAGTGCTATGACATCCTATGCCATAGGTGCTCTGTGGTTAGCAAGGAATGACTTAAGGCGGTATGTGAGTGGACAATAAAAGGTTGAGATCACTGGCATAGACTGACAAATAGGGTTGGCAGCTTTGCCAAATAGAAATATAGGACACCGTGTCCAGATGACAGTGTTACCCATATCTTTAGTATTTAACTTTTTCCCATGCAGTAATATTGTTTTACCTCAATGTATATACAAATTAGAAATAAGTGGAATTTAAATTTGAACAGGGTGTCCATATTTGGCAAAGCTGGGAACCCCACCGACGAAGGACTGGCAACACGTGGGAGTTGGAGGGGAACCTACAGGCGGTGGTGTTCCCCTGCACCTACCCCCCTCGCCCTTCTTGGTGGCAAAGGTCTAAAGTCTGGGGGGAGGTGCTGTCAGAGTCGCCTGTGGTGTAATTTGTGCAGGGCACACAGCGCGACCATCATACACCAATAGTGAAGGGAGAAACAAGTGTTGGGAGGGGGGGATGAATGAGGGTCCAATCAGCAGACTGCTCTCTCCTGCCTTCAGAGATGTTGAAAATGGACTCATCCATGCAAGTGGAGAGGATTAAAATCAGTGGCACTCAAGATTTTGTGAACCAGTGATCATGACCACTTTTTCGTCAACCACCTCACCCAGTAGATTTGATGAATTTATTCTCTTAAATTGGGATTTCCTCACAAAATCGTAGAACACGACAGCACAGGAACAGGCCCTTCTGCTCTGTGCCAAACCATTTTTTATTGCCTAGTCCCACTGACCTGCACCCAGTCCATAGCCCTCCATCCCCCTCCCATCCCTGTACCTGTCCAAATTCCTCTTAAATGTTAAAATCGAGCCCACATTCACCACCTCAGCTGGCAGCTCATTCCACACTCTGTGTGTGAAGACGTTCCGCCTCATGTTCCCCTGAAACTTTTCCCTTTTCACCCTTAACCCACATCCTCAGGTTTGTATCTCACCTACCCTCAGTGGAAAAAGCTGATCCACATTTACTCTGTCTATCCCCCTCATAATTTTGTAAACCTCTATCAAATCTCCCCATATTCTTCTACGCTCCAGAGAATCAAGTCCTAACCTGTTTAATCTTTCCCTCTTAACTCACCTGGGGTGCTGTTATTCCTCTCTCAATCTCTTGATTCTTTCTCCCCCTATTATTTAACCTCTGCCTTCCAGCAACAAGGACCCTTATTTACTCAGCTCCCTTAATGTTGGAAAAGATCCCAAGGTGCTTCCCGATAGCAGTGACGAGTGGAATTCAATGGAGTCCCTGTCCAAGGGAAGGCGTTCAAAGAGGTTGGGGAAGGATTTTAAGGCAAGATGAGGTAGAGAGAGTCCACAACAGTCACCACTCAATAAAGAATTACTGAAACCGCTCACTTTCACCAAACACCTTCAAGGGATTAAACCAGTCATTCTCAACGGAGGTCCTATCGCGTCCCCCCCAACAACCGGGGGCCAGATCATGTTGAAATTTTAAAAAACCTTGTTTTCTTTTCACCTCATGTAACATAAATATTTTTTTAATGCTTTTTATGTAATCAGTAAGAGAGAAGTACAGAAGAAACCAAAACTTGACTGCTTCACAGGGAAGGGGGACCATAAACTTTGAGCAGAGTCCGAGGGTGGGGGGCGGGGGGAGGTTATGAACGGCTGGATTAAACAAATCAGCAGTCATCATGATTACAAACAGTCCAGAAACTCCCAAATTTTGGCTAATCCCGTTTCTATGTGGCTCAGAAAAGTTCTTGACACATTGAAAGCAAAACATCAATAAATTGCAGTTGACATATTTTTGTCTTCCATCCATTTTTGCTTTCAAAATCTGGTTGAGGCAACTTTCACCTATATCGACAGAGCAAGCAAGAGTTACTTTGTGCAGTTTTAGTCACTGGGCTACAGGAAAGATATCAATAAGATAGAAAGAGTGCAGAGAAGATTTACTCGGATGTTGCCTGGACTTCGGGAACTGAGTTACAGGGAAAGGTTAAACAGGTTAGGACTTTATTCCCTGATGTGTAGAAGAATGAGGGGAGATTTGATAGAGGTATTTAAAATTATGAGGGGGATAAACAGAGTAAATGTAGGTCGGCTTTTTTCACTGAGGGGAGGTGTGGTACAAACCAGAGGACATAGGTTAAGGGTGAAAGGGGAAAGGTTTAGGGGAACATTCGGGGAAACGTCTTCACACAGAGAGTGGTGGGGGTGTGGAATGAGCTGAAGTGGTGAATACAGGCTCATTTTTAATACTTAAGAAGAATTTGGACAGGTACCTGGATGGGAGAGGTATGGAGGGCTATGGTCCAGATGGGCAGAATAATAGTTTGGCACAGACTAGAAGGGCCAAAGGACCGGTTTCTGTGCTGTAATGTTCTGTGTCTGTTGGATTCTGCTCCCTGGCTGCACAGCTGTTAATGTGAGTTCAGTTCCCCAGTAGCCATGTCCACTAACGTCTGACATATCTATAAGACCTACCAGAACCTCATGAAATTAGCACGTCACTGGGACTTTCTGCAAGTTGTAATCTAAATTGCATCTTTAGCTGGGAGACAGTTTAGAAAAAGTACTTCTTTGATTTCTGTTGCAGGACCGCCCCAGTGCATCGCCAGTGCCCTCTCATTCTGATTGTGCTGCCATTGGCAATTAGTGGCGCTTCAAACTCCTGATGGCAGTGATGCCAAGAGCACCACCATCACTGCCACCACCAAAATGACTACTCTGCCAGTGGGCACCATCACTGCCAACACTGGCACCAATTGCTGCTGCTGTCAATATTGTCACCAGCACCACCACCATCAAGATCCATCCAGGGGCTTCCATTCTGGCTGGTTGCATCACTGTCTGGTACGAAGGTGCCAACTCTCAGGACAAGAATAAACTCCAAAGGGTTGTTAACCCGGCCTGCGACATCACAGTCACCAGACTTCACTCCATCGAGGATGTCTACAAGAGGCAGTGTCTAAAAAAAGCAGCCTCTATCCTCAAGGACCCCCACCACCCAGGCCACGCCCTCTTCACTCTGCTACCATCAGGGAAAAGGTACAGGAGATTGAAGTCGAGCACTCAGCGGCACAAGAACAGCTTCTTCCCCTCTGCCATCAGATTCCTGAATGATCAATGAACCAAAGACTCTGCCTCACTTTTTCTTCTTTTGCACTATTTTATTTTTAAAATTTAATTTATAGCAATATTTGCTATAAATATAACACCCCGCACATGCTTTGTTCTCACTGCTACCATCAGGAAAGAGGCATAGGTGCCACAAGGGTGGCATGTTGGGTGTAGCAGTTAGTGAAAAGTAGTTACAGCGCCAGCGACCAGGACTCTAATCCCATGCTAAGGAGTTTGCATGTTCTCCCCATGTCTGCGTGGGTTTTCCCCGGGGGCTCCAGTTTCCATTTGGGTGGTAAATGGCCTGTTACCGTGTTGTATGTCTAAAAAATAACTCGCACCCCCAGGTTCAAGAACAGCTGCTCTCCCTCCACCATCAGACTTCTCAACGACAAACTCAATCAGGGCCTCATTGAAGGACTCTTACTTGTGCATTTTATTGTTGTATTGTTTGTTTACATGTTTTCATTGTGCACAGTTTTTTTGCACGACCGATAAGTGGTAGTTCTGCCGCACCTGCAGGGAAAAGGAATCTCAGTGCCATATGTGATGTCATCTATGTATTCTGACAATAAATCTGACATCGGAATATTTGCCCCTGTGACGCTGCTCCAAAATAATGGATTTCGTGATATGTTCGTGACAATAAATTCTGATCCTGACCATTTGCCACCATGAGTACCATCACCATCCCTGCCTTTGTCACCATAGCCACACAGCTGTTGTATCCTGAGTTCCATTTCAGTTGTGGACAGGGGATACAGAGCAAGGAGTAAAACATGAAAGTCTGTAGAGACCTTGGTTGGAGTAAAAACACAACGCTGGAGAAACAAGAGTATCCGTTATATAGCAAAGATAAAGATACATCAACAACGTTTCGCCCTTCATGAAAGTCTGGAAAAATGTCGCCAGGCGTCCGAATTAAAGTGTAGGGTGAAGTTATGGTCACAAAGGCAGGAGGTGTTAGGTGGAGAAGGAAGGGAGAGGACAACAGCGATCAAGGGGAGGAGGGTGGCTGGGGGAATAGAGGGGGAAGGGAGTTGGGGGAACTGGAACGGGGAAGGGGCGAGAGGGAAGAGGAGAGCAGAAACCGGAGAAGTCGACGTTAATGGCCATCGGGCTGGAGCGTGCCCAGACGGAAAAATCAAGTGGTGTTCCTCCAATTCACCCGTGGTCTTGTCAGGACGGTACACAAGGCCATGGACAGACATGTGAGTGTGGGAGTGGGACACAGAACTGAAATGGTTGGCCACTGGGAGGTCCCTCTCACTGGTCAGTGGACAGGGCCAGACCGTTCAATCACCAATGGGGAGGCAGATATATATAGATAAGACTGTCAGCGGCATTTACAGAAGTTTTCCTTTGTGAACTTGAACTTAGACCAGACCAGCGCTTCTGGCTAATCCACTCAAACGCGAGCCTTATCTCAGCAGACCGGAGAGCCAGACCATTGAATCCAATTGCACATTTACAGGAAACTCGTTTTGTTGGAAAATGTTGTCATAGGCAGCCCCAAGGATTCAGTCCCTGACTCCTGATACATTTGGCCGGGATTCCCTTTCCTTCTCTCGCTATTGATCGACTTGGTCGCTCGCAGTCACCGCGCTTAAAAAGACAACAGGAACTTTTTATTGCTGAAGTTTGCCCTTGCATTGTCTTGCACTCACCGTCTTTTCCAGGAGCCTTCCCTCCCCTTGTCCGAAGCAAGGACCCGTGAAATCCACGCTGCAGACCCCAAACCGAGAGGCCGGGGCTCGGCGGGGAGACAGCAACAACCCCCGCCACCGGTGGAGAGATGATCCATGTGCAAACAAAAGCCAGGACACCCCTTGCGAGCTGACACGTTACTCACCCTTCAGTCCTCTGTCTCCGGGGCACTCGAGTGTCGAAGCCCGTTTCTCTGGTGGAGTCGGGGAACAGCAAGGTACGGGCAACGACAGGCAAACTCCCAAACTCTTCCCGGGAAGCAGACACGAGGACGAGGTGAGGGGGGAAACCGAAACTTCTATACAACGCGGAGAGATGGCCTGAGAAATACACTCCTCACTGCATAAACATCTCCTCTGCCTCAAAATCGGAATCTCTCTCTGTTTAACTCACTCTCTCTCGCACTCCCTATCTGTCTAACTCTCTCCCTTTCTCTAACTCTCTCTCCCTATCTCTAACTCTCTCTCTTCCTATCTCTAACTCTCTCTCTCTATCTCTAACTCTCTCTGTCTACAAGTCTCACCCTTAAATATACTCCTCACTACATTAACCTTTTCTCTGCCTCAAACTCGGAATCTCTATCAATCCTCTCCCTCTCTCTAACCCTCTCTCTGCCTCCAACAGTTTAATCCTTTCTCTCTCTCTCTCTCTCTCTGTCTCGCTATTTAACCCCCCCCCCCCACCCCTTTCTCTCTCTCTCTCTCTCCCTCCCTGTCTGTCTAACCACTCTCTCCTTCTCTCTGCAGTTTTACCACGTTCGCTCCCTGTGTTTCCCTGCCACACTCTCTCCCTCGCTAACTGTTCCTTCAGATTGAATTTAAATTTCTGTCTCTCTCCAACCCCAGCCCGCAATGACCTCACTGGCAGACTCTACCACTTCAACCCGCCAGCGTAGGGAAGGAGAGAGGAGATGATTCTGTTCCGTTTTCAATGCAGGGTTCAGGTTAACAGTGCAAAGGGAATGTTCTGTCCCACAAACCTGCCGGTCGACGTATTTTTAAACAGATCAGAGAGCATGGTTTCTGCTCGAACTTTTGCAGATCCTTATTGCAAATAAACTGGGCTCCGATCCGATTGCAAATAATTGTTCCACTCATAGTGTCTCCGTTGACATGTTTAAAAAGTTGGGGTCTTTCAAAGGCGATTCCTCTGCAGCAGTGGTTAGATGTAGGACGTCCAGAAGAGGCGAATGGTTTACCGACAGGGGGTGGGGGGGGGGGGAGGTTCTTGGACTGCGTTTTAAAAAAGGAAAAAATACTTTTCTCCATTCTCCGTGGGAATGTTCAAAATTAAGATTTTTTTGGACAGAATCGGGTTTATTTTTGGAAAGAGTTACAAAAGTTAAGTTTCCTCAAGATCCAATTTTCTTTTAAACTTGGAAATATTTTTGAAATTAAATATCAAAAAGAATTTGTTAAAGTTGCTCTAGCGGTAACTCGAAAGTGTGTGGCAGTATTTGGGAATGAGTCGATGGCCAGACTGAAATTGGTCGTTGTAAACCACTTGAAAAGATGACATATCATTTACGGAACAAATTTGAAATTTAAAAAAAATTGGGGATCAATTTGTAGGAATTGAAGTGTAATCGCCGAATCTGAATCTTCCGACTCCTAAAATCAAAAAAATTAAGGTATGCTAGATTTTATTTGATAGTTTTAGTAAGTTTTTATAATTACTCTCCAGATGTTTTCTTTCTTCTTTTCTTTTGGGGAGGGGGAGAGGATGGGACCGGGGAAAACTTTTAAAATCACTATGTATTCATTTTTTTTACTATAACTTATGTAAGAATTTTATTTTATGCATATGTGAAATTAAATAAAAATTCGGAGATGGGATTTCAATCTCAATGGGAGATCGCTTTTCAACAGTCTTTTTGAAAGAAGGCAGTCGGTCTGTGTCCTGCCGCCTGCTCTCAGGTGTTGTACAGCAAACCAAGTCGTTTTGAGGTGTGGGCGTGGTAATGGAGGAGACGCGGCACCCTGTTTGTACACAGCAAGTCTGAAACATTGGGGACATTGAAGAGCCTCTTGGACAGCCACATGGATGAAAGAATAATAGAAGGTTACAGGGGTAGGGAGGGTTTAGTACCTTTTTATAAGAATATATGGGTCGACATCACAACGAGGGCCGAAGAGCCTGTACTGTGCTGTAGTGTTCTATGTTCTAAGAACAATAAAGCGGGTTCTCCGTCCATTTGGTGAGGGCGACTAATATTGTGTCAGGCTTGAGAGGGACATAAAAACGACATTAGCCATGATGTGAATGGTGGAGAGGACTTGAAGGGCTGAATGGCCTGGTTCTGCTCCAACATCTTATGATTGCCACTGCTTTTCCAGAACAGTGGCATTGGCTCTTGCACCTCCGTTGGAGAGGGGAGACATTGCCCCAGTCCTGATGAAGGGTCTGGGACCTGAAACATTGACCTCTTCTTCCACCGGTGCTGACTGACCTCCTGAGTGTTTCTGGCATTCTCTGTTTTATTTCAGATTTCCAGCATCTGCAGATTTTTTTTATCCCCTCTGCCCCTCTCAGTTTAACCTCTGGTTGGGAAAATATATTCTCCAACAGTGCAAGGCTCCCTGGGCAGAGTTTGGTTCAGTTCTTGTCTACAAAGCTCTGATGATAGACTTGACCTTCTGACTCAGAGACAGGACTTATTTAATTTAAAGCAAAACATTGCTTGATTTCTCAACTCATATAAGATCCAATCCATCCCTGATGGTCACCTTGGCTGAGTGCTTTGCTCTGGGAATAGTTGGTCGGCCTCATCAGCAACAACAATGAGTCACACTACAGAGGAGAAGTAGAGAGTCTCCTGAAATGGTGCAAGAGTAACAACCTGAGTCTCATTGTGGACAAGGTGAAGGAGATAATCATGAACTTCAGGAGGACCAGGAACGACCACCCTCCACCACACATCAGCAACTCTGCAGCGGAGAGAGTGGAGACACCAAGTTCCTTGAAGTTCACATAACCAGTGACCTATCGTGGACACTCAACATCTCCTCACATCAGGAAGGCACCACAATGACTGCACTTCCTGAGAAGACTGAAGTTGGCAAGGCTACCGGCCACCACTATGTCAACCATCTACAGGAGCTCTATCGAGAGCGTCCTGGCCAGCTGCATCATAGTATGGATACGGTTGCTGCAGAGAAATGGATCGGAGGTCAATCCACAGGACCATAAGAGTGACAGAGAGGATTACTGGAGTCTACCCCTCCTCCCCCCACCCCCTCTTATCAATATGATCTACCAAGATCCTTCTCTGAAGAGGGCCCCTTCCACCCTGCACACAGCATCTTTCAGCTGCTCCCATAGGGGAAGAGATCCAGGAGGATCAGAGCCAGCACCACCAGGCTGAGGAACAGCTTCTTCCCATGGGCAGTGAGAATGCTGAATGACCAAAGGAACTGCTCACACTCACCCTCCGAGACTCTCGTATTCATGAACCAATATTTATTAATTTATTTGTATAGATGAATACTTGTCCTGCATATATACTGTTTGTCTTCAGATGACAATAAACTTGCACCTTTTTTTAAAAAAAATTATTTTTCACACTATGAACCATATTGACCAAAATACACATAAACATATCCCTCTTGAATATACACAGTGTCATTTTCTTCCCTTTTTCCCCCCTCCCTTCCCTCCCTCCTTCACCACCCCCCTCCCCACCCACTCAATGTTCAACATATACAATACATTAAACCCATTAAACAATGTCACAATAAAAATAAACAAGAAATTTGTGTCATTTACTTTTACACACTGGGTCAGTTCATTTCGTCTTCTTCTCATTCTGTCAATTTATACGGTGTTGTGTTCCATGTACGGTTCCCAAATTTGTTTGAATACTGTGATGTTATTTCTTAAATTATATGTTATTTTTTCCAATGGAATACATTTATTCATTTCTATGTACCATTGCTTTATTCTCAGGCTCTCTTCTGATTTCCAGGTTGACATTACACATTTTTTTGCTACAGCTAAGACTATCATAATAAATCTTTTTTGTGCTCCATCCAAACCGAGTCCAAGTTCCTTACTTCTTATATTACTTAGAAGAAAGATCTCTGGATTTTTGGTAAGTTGCTTTTTGTGATTTTATTTAATACCTGGTTTAGATCAGGTACATGCCCAAATTGCATGTACTGTTGTTCCCGTTTCCTTCTTACAGCAAAAACATCTATCTGATACTGTTGGGTCCCATTTATTTAACTTTTGGGGCGTGGTGTATAGCCTGTGTAACCAATTATATTGTATCATGCGTAACCTTGTGTTTATTGTATTTCTCATAGTTCCAGAACATAGCTTTTCCCATGTTTCATTCTTTATCTTTATGTTTAGATCTTGTTCCCATTTTTGTTTGGGTTTACAGCTTGTTTCCTCGTTCTCTTTCTCTTGCAGTTTGATGTATGTGTTTGTTATAACTCTTTTAATTATCATTGTGTCTGTAATCACATATTCAAAGCTGCTTCCTTCTGGTAACCTCAGCCTGCTTCCCAATTTGCCCTTCAAGTAGGTTTTCAGTTGGTGGTATGCAAACATTGTACTGTGAGTTATACCATATTTGTACTTCATTTGTTCAAAAGATAATAATTTATTTCCCAAAAAACAATTTTCTCTCCTTTTGATCCCTTTTCTCTCCCATTCTCTGAAGGAAAGGTTATCTATTGTGAAGGGGATTCGTTGATTTTGCGTCAACATTAATTTTGGTAGTTGATCATTTGTTTTTTTTCCTTTCTACGTGAATCTCCTTCCAAATGTTGAGCAGATGGTGCAGTCCTGGTGAATTCTCATGTTGCACCAGCTTTTCATCCCACTTATATAGTATATGTTCAGGTACCTTCTCCCCTATTTTATCTAGCTCTAATCTGGTCCATTCTGGTTTTTCCCTTGTTTGATAAAAATCTGATAGGTATCTTAATTGTGCTGCTCTATAATAATTCTTAAAGTTTGGTAGCTGTAAGCCCCCTTGTTTGTACCATTCTGTTCATTTATCTAGTGCTATCCTCGGTTTCCCCTCTTTCCATAAGAATTTCCTTATTATTTTCTTTAGCTCCTTGAAGAATTTCTCTGTTAGGTGAATTGGTAACGATTGGAATAGGTATTGTATCCTTGGGAAGATATTCATTTTAATGCAATTTACCCTTCCTATCAGTGTTAGTGGTAAATCTTTCCAATGTTCTAAGTCGTCTTGTAATTTCTTCATTAATGGCTGATAATTTAATTTGTATAGATGGTCTAGATTATTATCTAGTTGAATACCTAGGTATCGGATTTGACATTTAAATGGTGATTCTTTCTTAAACTTTGTGAAATCCACATTATTCATTGGCATCGCTTCACTTTTATTTGCGTTGATCTTATACCCCATTACTTCTGCATATTCCTTCAATTTCTTATGTAATTCTTTTATTGATAATTCTGGTTCTGATAAGTATACTATGACGCCATCTGCAAATAGACTGATTTTATATTCCTTCTCTTTTATTTTTATCCCTCTTATTTTATTTTCTGTTCTCATCAGTTCTGCCAATGGTTCTATAGCTAACACGAACAGTGAGGGAGATAATGGACATCCCTGCCTAGTTGACCTGCTTAATTTAAATTGGTTTGATATATATCCATTTACTGTCACCTTTGCCAATGGTCCCTTATATAATGCTTTAATCCAATTAATATATTTCTCTGGTAGGTTGAACCTCTGTAGTACTTTGAATAAATAATTCCATTCTACTCTGTCAAAGGCTTTCTCTACGTCTAAGGCAACCACCACTGTTGGCGTCTTGTTTCCTTGTACTGAATAGATTAAGTTAATGAACTTACAGATATTGTCCATTGTTCGTCTTTTCTTAATAAATCCAGTTTGATCTAGTTTTACTATTTTTGGTACACAGTCAACCAATCTGTTTGCTAATAGTTTAACTATTATCTTATAATCTGTGTTGAGTAGAGATATTGGTCTATACGATGCTGGTGTTAGTGGATCTTTCCCCGTCAAATACTGTAATTATTGCTGTTTTGCATGAATCTGGCATGTTTTGTGTTTCTTCAGTCTGGTTCATTACTTCCAGGAGAGGAGGAATTAATAAGTATTTAAATGTATTATAGAATTCTACTGGGAGTCCGTCCTCTCCCGGCATTTTATTGTTCGGTAGTTTTTTTTAATATATCCTGTATTTCCTCCATTTCAAATGATTTTATTAATTTATTTTGCTCCTCTTCTTGCAATTTCGATAGTTCAATTTTAGCTAGAAAGTCATCTATTTTGTCTTCTTTCCCTTCATTCTCAGTTCGATATAATTGCTTGTAGAATTCCTTGAAGTTTTCATTGATCTCCGTTGGGTTATATGTAATTTAGGATTGTATTCGCTCGACTTCAGAAGAATGAGAGGAGATCTTATAGAAACATATAGGATTATGAAGGGTATGGATAGGATAGATGTAGGAAGGTTTTTTGAGCTGGCTGGGGAAACTAAAATGAGAGGACACAGTCTCAAGATTCGGGGGAGTAGATTTAGGACAGAGATGAGGAAAAATAGTTTTTCCCAGAGAGTAGTGAATGTTTGGAATTCTCTAACCAGGGAAATGGTTGAGGCTGCCTCATTAAACATATTTAAAATTCGGTTAGATAAATTTTTACATGATAGAGGAATTAGGGGATATGGGGAGAAGGCAGATAGGTGGAGTTAGGTCATTAATTAGATCAGCCATTATCGTATTGAATGGCGGAGCAGGCTCAATGGGCCATTTTTGGCCTACTCCTGTTCCTACTTCCTATGTTCTTATTTGTTTGTCCTTTTTCCTTGATGCCAATACCATTCTTTTAGTTTGTTCTGTTTTAAGCTGCCAAGCTAGTATTTTGTGCGTTTTTTTCTCCTAGCTCATAATACTTCTGTTTTGTCTTCATTATGTTCTTCTCCACCTTGTACGTTTGTAGTGTTTCATATTATTTTTTTTGTCCACCAATTCTCTTCTTTTTGTTGTATCTTCCCTTGTTGCTAATTCCTTTTCTGTACTTGCTATTTCTCTTTCCAGCTGTTCTATTTCCCGATTGTAGTCCTTCTTCATCTTAGTTACATAACTTATTATCTGCCCTCTGATGAACGCTTTCATTGCATCCCATAGTATAAATTTATCTTTCACTGATTCCGTATTTATTTCAAAGTACATTTTAATTTGTCGCTCAATGAATTCTCTAAAATCCTGTCTTTTAAGTAGCATGGAGTTTAATCTCCATCTATACATTCTCAGTGGGATGTCCTCCAACTCTATTGCTAATAAGAGGGGTGAGTGATCCGATAACAATCTAGCTTTATATTCCATTTTCCTAACTCTCCCTTGGATGTGGGCTTACAACAGGAACAGGTCTATCCTTGAGTATGTTTTATGTCTACCCGAATAATATGAGTATTCCTTCTCCTATGGGTGTTGTCTCCTCCATATATCCAAAAGTTGCATTTCCTGCATCAATTTAACCATAAATTTGGTTACTTTGTTCTTTCTGCTAGTCTTTTGTCCAGTTTTGTCCATCTTTGAGTCCAAATTAAGTTTAAAGTCCCCTCCTATCAGTATATTCCCCTGCATATCTGCAATCTTCAAAAAGATATCTTGTATAAATTTTTGATCCTCTTCATTAGGTGACCAAATTCCAGAGTTCTGAATATGTCTGACATTTTAAAAATTACGTATCTCCCTGCTGGATCTATTATTTCCTCCTCTATTTTGATTGGTACATTTTTATTGATTAATATAGCTACTCCTCTGGCTTTTGAATTATATGATGGTGCCGTTACGTGCCCTACCCAGTCTCTCCTTAATTTCTTGTGTTCCACTTCAGTTAGATGTGTTTCCTGCACGAATGCTATATCAATTTTTTCTTTCTTCAGTAAATTTAACAGCCTCTTCCTTTTGATTTGGTTATGTATTCCATTAATATTTATAATCATATAGTTCAACATGGCCATTTCATACTTTGTTTGCCTTTCATTTCTGCTTCCTCATCACCACCTTTCCTCCTTATCCATTTCTGTTTTCTTTTTTTGAACGCACTGGGTCCTGCTTCTAAAACTTAAAATATTTCCACTATTCCCACATCTAAAATTCCCTTAACCCCAAATGTCCCCCCCACCCCTCTCTGAGTTGCCCCTTGTCCCTTGCTGGGCATCCACAATTCCCCTCTCCATTTGGATTGCAAACCCGCTCGCAAGTGTCAACTGATTTCACAGTGACTGTTATTCTCTCCCACCCAACCCCCTCCAGAAAAGACTTTTATCTTCACATATAACAAAGCTCACCCTCTTTATTTACCCCCTTACTTCCTTTCTTCCCCTTCTTAGTTCTTACTTATACATTATTTTTCTTCTTTATATGAAATTTGTCGTCATTCTTGTTCTTGTTACATCTCTTCATCTCTCTTTCTGTCTTGCAGGCGTTCTACAAATTCTCATGCTTTCTCCGGATCCGAGAACAGTTTGCTTTGCTGCCCCGGGATAACTATTTTAAGCACTGCTGGATATCTTAACATAAATTTATAGCCTTTCTTCCATAGGATCGATTTTGCTGCGTTAAACTCCTTCCTCTTCTTCAGGAGCTCAAAACTTATGTCTGGGTAGAAAAAAAATGTTTGACCTTTGTATTCCAGTGGCTTTTTGTCTTCTCTCATTTTTTTCATTGCCTTCTCCAATATATTTTCTCTTGTCGTATATCTCAGGAATTTTACTAGAACGGATCTTGGTTTTTGTTGTGGCTGTGGTTTTGGGGCTAATGTTCTGTGTGCCCTTTCTATTTCCATTCCTTCCTGTATTTCTGGCATTCCCAGGACCTTGGGAATTTATAAATTCTTTCGTATCTTTAATAAACTTGCACCTTGATGCATACCTTTTGTTGTAGTTGAGACAAGCAGCAAAAAACTGAAGGCCTCATGATAGCATGAGGTGGAGATGGGTGGGAGGGGGTGAGCACATTCTAGCTGATGGGACAGATGGCCTGTTTTAAATTCCATGTAAATCAGATTTGTAATGAGTCATCAGCCACCAACCATCCTCACTCCACTATAGATTGGTGACTTGTAACACCTCAGGGTTCTTCCCCAACACCTATCCTCCTCCAATAACCCCTCCCCCCTCCTTAACTGTTCAACCCAAACCATCAACGACATCAGGAGCACCAGAGCTCTCTCTGCACGGCTGACGCGGCACGCAGTTTTGCAATACGGCAAATGGTGCACTGGTGGAGGATGCAGTGAACTGCAGTGCATACTGTTGGTAAAATGCATCACTCAGTCATCTCCCAAGCGTTGAACTTTGACCATCAAGATGGACAAATGGAACGAGTGCTCGGGAAGACCACTTCCTGCAGGCTCCCCCTTGCACATTCCACACCTTCTCTTGACTTAAAAGTCAATCGCCTTCCATTCATCATCACTGGGTCTAAATCCTGATCTCCCTCCCGACAGCACCATGACAGCAGCTCTCCCCAGGAGGTTTGTTGCAGTTCAGGGAGTTGGCTCACCCCCTTCTCAAGAGCAAGAACAAATGACGGTCAGTCCCAATTCTGAAAAATAAACACAAGAACATAAGAAACAGGAGCAGGAAGCAGCTGTCCGGCCCGTCGATCCTGCTCTGCCATTCAGTGAGATCCTGGCTGATCTGATGATCATCTCCACCGACCTGCCTTTTTCCCATATCCCTTCATTCCCCTACTCTGTAAAAATCTATCCAACCTGGTTTTACATATATTTACTGAGGTCGCCTCCACTGCTTCAATGGGATCTTGAGGCTATGTCCCCTCATTCGGGTCTCCCCCACCAATGGAAACAACTTACCCACCTCTATCTGATCTATCCCTTTCTATAAGATCCCCTCTCATTCTTCTAAACTCCAGCAAGTAGTCATAAATGACTCAGTCTCTCCTCATAGGCCAACCCCCTCATCCCTGGACAAGCAAATATGCCTGGATGATCATGTAGAAAGCAAGAATGGAGCTGATAATGAGATTAATTGGAAGAATAGGGTGATACAGTTGCAGCGCCAGTTATTGGGACTGGGGTTCGAATCCCGTGCGGTCTTTTTCTTTAAACAATATTTTTCATTGTTTTTTTAATATAATAAATACAGTATAATGAAGAAAAGGGAACAAAATTAAAAATGCAATATTACATTTGTATATATCAAAATAAAGCTTCAAACAGTATAAACTCGGTCCCCCCTCCACTACACTGGGTGAAGACAGATAAACATCAAAAGTATTACAGATATAAAACCCCACCTAACCTACTCTACTAAAAATAAGAAAAACTAATCAAAAAAAAACAGCTGAGCAGCTTATCCTCCTATATTTTGTAGTTTTTGGTTCCTACTGTGTATCATAAAACAAAGGTAAAACTACATCTTATCTGGAAGAGCAAATGCATCTAATCACATAAGAAACATTTACATCAAATGAAAGTAAGACATAAAACGTCACTGTGTATCTTCAAATATCACCGATTAATCAAATACTTAAAAATGACATAATATGAGAAAACCACTGAATCACTGTTAGAGACCTCGAGTCTTTCTGTTTGAGTAGGATGGCTCTTCTAGCCAACAATGTAGAGAAGGCCACAACCCATTGAGCAGGTAGAGAAAAACTTCCTTGTGCTGTCTGTAAGGAGTTTGTACGTTCTCTCCCCATGTCTGTGGGATTTCTCCAGGGGGTATGGTTTCCTCCCACCCTTCAAAAATGTACCAAGGGTTGGAGGTCAATTGGGTGCAATTGGGCAGCATGGGCTCGTGGGCCGAAAGCGACTGCTACACAGAATGAAGAAAACCACTACCATATTGGGGGTTTCAAATGAACTGTTTATTCAAACTTCACGCGCGCCCTTTAAGGGCGGTGTGAGCTCCACCCCTGCGTCAGCGGTGACAACACCATGCTTGCCCGAGGTGCATATCCTGCCCTAAACCACGAGGCACGGAGGTCCCTCGATGGCGCCATCTTCTCGCAGCTGCCCCGGCAGTGCGGCAATACAAGCGGGGCTGGTTCACCACGAGGATGTGCGCTGCCACACAACCACCCCACCTCCCCCCCGAACCAGTTTACGTGTCTCACTGCTTGGGCGGCCGACCTCATCATTTTGGCTGGGCTGTCAGTACCAGCTGGCTAAGGTCCAGTTGTGCTGCCTTGAGTCTGTCGACTGTGAATATCTCCCTCTTGCCCCCGATGTCCAGGGTGAATGTCTTGCCTGAGCATTGGAGGACTTTGAAGGGGCCCTCATAGGAGTGCTGCAGGGGCGCAGTGTGTGGGCCTCGCCAGACAAAAACAAAATCAGCCATGGCCAGTTCTTTGGGGATGCAGGACAGGTGGCTGCCATGGTGGGTCGGTGGTGGGGGCACTAATGAGGCAAGCTTACCCCGCAAGTCTGCCAGCAAGGTCTGATTCTGGGTCGCGGAACCAATGCTTGGGCCAAAGAACTCCCCAGGTAGCAACAACAGTGCGCCATAGACAAACTCCATGGACGATACCTGTAGATCTTGTTTCTGAGCCGTAATGATGCCAAGCAGGACCCAGGGCAATTTGTCCGTCCAGTTGTGGCCAGTGAGGCGAGCCATGAGGGCTGACTTTAGGTGCCGGTGGAAGCACTCCACTAGGCCGTTGGCTTAGAGATGGTATGCGGTCGTGTGATGGAGCTTGATCCCCAAGAGGTTTGCCAGCTGTGACCAGAGGGCGGATATGAACTGGGCACCCCTGTCGCTCGCCATGTGTGCCGGGACTCCGAACCTGGCAATGCAGTGGGCGAGTAGGTTCCTGGTGCAGGACTCAGTGGAAGTGTCTCTCAGTGGAATGGCTTCTGGCCACCTCATCGCGTGGTCGACCAAGGTCAACAAATAGCAGGTGTTCCTGGACACCAGCAGGGGGCCCACGATGTTGATGTGTATGTGCTCGAACCTCTTGGCCATGGAGTCAAACTGCTGTACTGGGGCCTTTACACAGCATTGGACTTTGGAGGTCTGGCACTGCGTGTAGTTTCTCACTATCTGGGCTACCTGTTTCTTGAGGCCATGGCACATGAACCATTCCACCACCATGCGAACCGAGGTCTTGACCGAGGGATGAGCCAAGTCGTGGACCATGCTGAAGGCCTGCGGTCTCCATTGCGATGGGACTACCGAGTGCAGCGAGCCGGTGGAGATGTTGCAGAGCAGCATGTTGGGGCTGTCTGGCAGTTTGAGGTCCTGGAGCAGGAGACCCGTGATGGCGGTGCGGAAAGCTTGTGTGTCTGCATTCTCTTTCTGCACCTGTGCTAGCTGGCGATAGTCCAGGCCGGGGGTGAGGCTGTGGTTGGTGAGCCTTGAGAGTGCATCTGCAATGAAATTATCCTTACCCGCTCAGTGTCGGATGTCAGTTGTGAACTCTGATACGTAGGACAGATGTCGCTGCTGGCGTGCCAACCAGGGATCCTTTGACATTGCGAGGGCCTGAGGGAGTGGTTTGTGGTCAGTGAAAACGGTGAATGGCCTCCCCTCTAGGAAGTACCAGAAGTGTCTGATGGCCAGATACAGGGCCAGCCGTTCCCTGTCAAAGGCACTGTATTTTAGTTCCAGGGGGCAGAGGTGCTTGCTGAAGAAAGCAAGCGGGCGCCACTGGCCATTGACTTGATTGCTCCAGGATGCCCCCGACAGCCGTAGCTGAAGTGTCCACTGAGAGTGTGGTGTAGGCATCAGGCCGTGAGTGGGCTAGTAGGGTGGCACTCACCAGGGCGTCTTTCATTGCGATGAAAGCATTCTCGGCCTCTTCCGTCCATTCCAAGGTTTTGTTCTTGGCGGTGATCAGTGCGAACAATGGCTGCATGATGCGAGCATAGATCTTTGAGAGTGATGGTCTTCGGGAACTGGCGTACGGCTGCAACCTTCTCAGGTGCTGGGGCGGCCCCGTCCGCGGAGATGGTATGACCCAGGAACTGCAGGGACTCCTTGGCAAACTGGCACTTGGCCACATTGACCGTGAGGCCAAACTCTGCCAGGCGGGTGAATAACACATGGAGATGGATCTTGTGTTCATCATGGTCCCGACTGGCGATGAAGATGTTGACGAGATTGATAAACACGATCCAAGTCTCTGCCCACTGCATCTATCAGCCGTTGAAATGTCTGGGCCACATTTTTAAGGCTGAAGGGCATCCGCAGGAACTTGAATAGGCTGAAGGAGGTGGTAATCACGGTCGCCAATGTCGTCGGGGTGGACCGGGATTTGGTGGTAACCCCATACCAGGTCGACCTTCAAGAAAACTCGGGTGCTGTGCAAGTTGGCCGTAAAGTCCTGTATATGCGGGATGAGGTATCAGTCCAGCGTGGTTGCGTTGTTGAGGTGGCGGTAGTCCCCATATGGGTGCCACCCCCCCAGAAGCTTTTGGGACCATGTGGCGGGGGGAGGCCCAAGGGCTATCCGACCTGCAGATGGTCCCCAGCTCCTGCAGTCAGGAGAACTCCTCCTTTGCCAGTTGCAGCTTCTCGGGGGACAAACGCCTGGCTTTGGCATGGAGGGGGGCCCTGGGTTGAAATGTGGTGACGGACTTCATGTTGGACCATGGCGGAAGTGAACTGCGGCTGCAGGATGGCGGGGAAACCGTTGAGCATGCAAAAATACTCGTCCTTGGGGGTGCTGATGGAAGCTATTCCCGGGCTGCATGCATCTGTGGAGTCGAGGTGGATGGATTGGAAGGTGCGGGCATGTACCAACCGCTTGCCTTTGATGTCCACCAACAGGCTGTGCGCCTGGAAGAAATCGGCTCCCAGCAGCGCTGTTCCCACCAAGGCCAGTATGAACTTCCAGTGGAACTTGTCCTTGCCGATCTGGATTTGTGCACTGCGTATGCTGAAAGTCTTGATGGAGGATCAGTTGGGCACCCATAGGGTTGGGCCCCATGTGCAGGTACGGGTCTTGAGGGTGGTCGAGGGAAGCACACTTAGTTGTGCTCCGGTGTCTACTAGGAAACACCGGCCACTGGACTTGTCGATCACATGCAGGAGGCTGTTCGTGTGGCCAGCCGTCACAGCCATTAATGGCGGCTGGCCGGGTCATTTCCCGGGAACGAAAAGGGCTGTCTGCACTTGCGGGCTTGGGCCCCCCAACGTTGATGGTAGAAACACCAGGTGGGGTGGATAGTACTTGGGGGGCACTTGCGGCCGATTGGGTCCTGGGCAGGTGACCTGGCTGAGAACGGCCTCATTTTATCGCTTGGTCTGCCAGAGCACGTTTGTGCGGGCTGCGACTCTGCGTGGGTCTGAGAAATCCTCATCTGCCAGCAGGAGTTGGATGTCCTCTGGCATCTGCTCAAGGAAAGCCTATTCAAACATCAAGCAGAGTCTGTGGCCCTCTGCCAGCACCAGCATTTCATCCAGGGTTCTGTCATCTGGACCATCCTGGTGGCGCGCAGCCACCGGGAGAAGCTGAAGGTGCCAAGGAGGAGGATTTTGAGAGCGTAATATTTACCTTCCTCTGGAGGTCGTACACCTTGGCCGCGGTTTCTTCATCGAGCGAGCTCATGACATAGTAGAACATCGTAGTGTCTGAGGTGATGTGTCTGAGGCGAAACTGCGCTTCCGCCTGCCCGAACCATGTGCGTGAGCGATGCGTCCAGAAGGGGGGAAGTTTCACCGTGACCACGCTGATTGCTGCTGAATCCCAAATCAGGCCAGAAAACCGTCTGGACTCGCTGGGGTCACCAATGTAGCGACTGCTACACAGAATGAAATACACCACTACCATGTTGGGGGTTTCAAACGAATTGTTTATTCAAACTTTGCGCATGCCCTTTAAGGGCGGTATGAGCTCCTCCCCCACATCAGCGGTGATGTCAGCACACTTGCCCAAGGCACATGCCCTGGCCTAAACCAGAAGGCACAGAGGTCCCCCAACGGCGCCATCTTCTCGCGGCTGCCCCGCCGGTGCGACGATACAAGCGGGGCTGGTTCGCCACGAGGATGTGTGCTGCCACAATGTCTACATTTAAAATTAATTCTTTCAGAATGAGAATCAGAATTTATTGTCATGAACATGTCACGAAATTAATTGTTTGCCGGCAGCGTCACGGCAAACATTTCGAGAAAGCATATTTCAAAATAAATAAAAATAGTGCAAGAAAAAGGCAAATGAGGCCGTGTCTTTGGTTCATTGTCCATTCAGGAATCTGATGGCGGAGGGGAAGATGCTGTCCTTGTGCCGCCGAGTGCTCGTCTTCAGGCTCCTGTACCTTTTCCCCGATGGAAGCAGAGTGAAGAGGGTGTGGCCTGGGTGGGGGGGATCTTTGAGGATAGAGGCTGCTTTTTTTAAAAATATTTTTCACACTATGAACCATATTGACCAAAATACACATAAACATTTCCCTCTTGAATATACACAGTGTCATTTTCTCCCCTTTTTCCCCCTCCCTTCCCTCCTTCCTTCACCACCCCCCTCCCCACCCACTCAACGTTCAACATATACAATACATTAAACCCATTAAACAATGTCATCACACAATGAAAATAAACAAGAAAATGGTGTCATCTACTTTTACACACTGGGTCAATTCATTTCGTCTTCTTCTCCTTCTGTCATTTTAGGTGGTGGAGGTCCACGGTAGGACTTCTCTGTTGTGTTCCATGTACGGTTCCCAAATTTGTTCGAATACTGTGATGTTATTTCTTAAATTATATGTTATTTTTTCCAATGGAATACATTTATTCATTTCTATGTACCATTGCTTTATTCTCAGGCTCTCTTCTGATTTCCAGGTTGACATTATACATTTTTTTGCTACAGTTAAGGCTATCATAATAAATCTTTTTTTGTGCTCCATCCAAATTGAGTCCAAGTTCTTTACTTCTTATATTACTTAGAAGAAAGATCTCTGGATTTTTTGGTATGTTGCTTTTTGTGAATTTATTTAATACCTGATTTAGATCTTCCCAAAACTTTTCAACTTTCTCACATGCCCAAATTGCATGTACTGTTGTTCCCGTTTCTTTCTTACAACGAAAACATCTATCTGATACTGTTGGGTCCCATTTATTTAACTTTTGGGGCGTGGTGTATAGCCTGTGTAACCAATTATATTGCATCATGCGTAACCTCGTGTTTATTGTATTTCTCAATGTTCCGGAGCATAGCTTTTCCCATGTTTAATTCTTTATCTTTATGTTTAGATCTTGTTCCCACTTTTGTTTGGGTTTACAGCTTATTTCATCGTTCTCTTTCTCTTGCAGTTTGTTATAAATCTTTTAATTATCATTGTGTCTGTAATCACATATTCAAAACTGCTTCCTTCTGGTAACCTCAGTCTGCTTCCCAATTTGTCCTTCAAGTAGGTTTTCAGTTGGTGGTATGCAAACATTGTACCGTGAGTTATACTATATTTGTACTTCATTTGTTCAAAAGATAATAATTTATTTCCCGAAAAACAATTTTCTATTCTCTTGATCCCTTTTCTCTCCCATTTTCTAAAGGAAAGGTTATCTATTGTGAAAGGGATTCGTTGATTTTGCGTCAATATTAATTTTGGTAGTTGATCATTTGTTTTTTACCTTTCTACGTGAATCTTCTTCCAAATGTTGAGGAGATGGTGCAGTACTGGTGAATTCCTATGTGCACCAGCTTTTCATCCCACTTATATAGTATATGTTCAGGTACCTTCTCCCTTATTTTATCTAGCTCTAATCTGGTCCAATCTGGTTTTTCCCTTGTTTGATAAAAATCTGATTGGTATCTTAATTGTGCTGCTCTATAATAATTCTTAAAGTTTGGTAGCTGTAAGCCCCCTTGTTTGTACCATTCTGTTCATTTATCTAGCGCTATCCTCAGTTTCCCTCCTTTCCATAAGAATTTCCTTATTATTTTCTTTAGCTCCTTGAAGAATTTCTCTGTTAGGTGAATTGGTAACTATTGAAATAGGTATTGTAACCTTGGGAAGATATTCATCTTAATGCAATTTACCCTTCCTATCAGTGTTAGTGGTAAATCTTTCCAATGTTCTAAGTCATCTTGTAATTTCTTCATTAATGACTGATAATTTGAGGCTGCTTTTTTAAAACACTACCTCATGTAGACATCCTTGATGGAGTGAAGTCTGGTACTTGTGATGTTATAGGCTGAGTTAACAACCCTCAGGAGTTTATTCTTGTCCTGAGAGCTGGTGCCAGGTAGTGATGCAACCAGCCAGAATGTTCTCCACGGTCCACCTGTAGAAGTTTACGAGTGTCTTCAGTGACGTACCAAACCTCCTCAAACACCTCACAAAATATATGATTTATTCGATATAAAGGCATATAAACAAAGTATATTCCTTTATATTGAATAATCTATTGACCTCTGTCTTGAATCTACTCAGTGATTGAGCTTCCCCATACAGTTGAGAACTCTAAAGGTTCAATTTCCTCTGTGCTGTATGGCCAACCCCTTATTTCTGATCCTGTGGACACCGCCCCCCCCCCCCCCCCTCAGTTGTGGACACCAAAGCCAGGGGAAACATTGACTTTGCATCCACCCTGTCAAACCTGCTGAAAAGTTTTAATGAGATCACCACTCATTTTGAAATGGAAGAGGATCCAGACCCCTGTATACAGTAAAAATCCTAAAATCCGGACCGCTCGGCGACTGGGTCGGTCCAGATTTTCAGATTCTCAGGCAGTACTTTTAAAATTCAAATTTTAGGAGGAATAAAGAGATGAGCGGGTAAATTTTGATCGTTTATTCATTAGTAAATACGGCACGCTTCATGTAACAAAATGAGCAGTTTTAAAGAAAAAATAAGGGGTTGGCTGTACAGGACAGAGGAAATTGAACCTTTGGAGCTCTCAAATGTATGGGATGCTCAATCACTGAGTAGATTCAAGACAGAGGATTCGGTACGACACTGAAGACCCTCGTAAACTTCTACTGGTGTACCGTGGAGAGCATTCTGGCTGGTTACATCACTGCCTGTGCAAAACCCTGGAAGCTTAGAAATGCTGGAGAAATGTGAGGAAGGACTCAGGCCCGAAACGTCGGTAATACATCTTTACCTCCTGTGGACACTGCGAGACCGGCTGAGTCCCTCCAGCATTTACTGTGTGTTTTTACGACAATCGGACTTCCGTGTTTCACCTGCTACTGGAAAATTGCATGTTTTGTTCTGTCACTCCATTGTAGGAAGGATGGGAAAGTCCCAGAGAGGGTGGAGAGGAGATTTACAAGAACCATTCCAGGGACAAGGGGTTTCACTCCAAGATTGGTCAAAAGAAAGCTGGGATCATTCTCCACGGAGCCAGGGAGGTGACCAGGAATTAAATTCTCTCTCCAGGGACGCTGCCTTGCATGCTGAGGATTTCCATCAGTTTTGGTTTTTATGTCACATTTCCAATATCTGCACTTTTTCTGAGACAAGATGAGATTGGAGTGGAGTGGGAAAGATGTTTTCACTGGGTAAGCCGAGGGAAGCTGATCCCATGATTGCGTGATTCAAGGTCTAGGGGCACCGATTTAAAGTGAGGACCGATGGATACAGGGAAAAGGATAAGATTTCTCTTGTGTTCATAAAGATTGCAGCAATGATCTCAACTCGCAAATTTAGTCAGTCAGGGCTTTCACACAGGAATTGGACAGGGCCTGGAGGGGGAAATAGACAGCAGGACTAGGCAGAGAAACAGGACCGAGTCAATCGTCCTGCAAGCAGCTAGCACAGGATCCATAGGCCGAATGGCCTCCTTCAGTGCTCCAAAAATTATTTTTTTTGTTCTGTATTGTTCAGTTGGGAGCCCAATGATAGGTAAACAGTCTGAAATGGCCAAGAGATTTTTAAAAAATATTTTATTTATATTTTCACACATGCTCATTAGTGCCATCCTGGCAGCTTGTATTCAAATTTACAGACACTCCATTTTCATTATTGACTGCATTCGCAAGCTCGCGTCTTCGCCAGTGTCCCGTTTCCCCCCCCCCCCCGACATCTAACACAGGACAGCTCATTCAGACTTCGACCAACAACAGAAAACTTTTGCACTGGGATAATAAATAATAATTAGGGAACAGGGATTGTCACTGCTTGGTGGACAATCGATGGGCTGATATATATTCCTGACTTTCCTTGATCAGGATTAGTGCAAGGGAGAGGACACCATGGCAGGCAACGGGGGAACCAATCACCGCCATCCGCCTCTGTGGCACATGTATGGCTGCCAGATCCTTCGAACATTGTCATATTTGTTTCTCAAATTATGTTATTTTCTCCAGGGGAACGCAGCTTTGCATTTCCCTGTTCCATTGTTCGATACTAGGACTAGAGTCGGACTTCCAAGTACACGCAAAGCACTTCCTGGCCACCGCCAATGCAATTAACACAAATTGGATTTGAAATTTGGACAGCTTCAATATAAGCCTTATGTCCATTATGTTTCCCAACCCTGGGTCCAGAGGGAATCGTTTACATATGATTTTCTCCAGGACTTGGCCTAGTTCTTCCCAAAAGGGCCTCACCTTGGCACACGACCAGCTTGCGTGCACGAACTTGCAGGAGATTTTTGGTTGATCCCAAACGACAGATGACGTGACATTTGACCAACCAAAGTTAGGAATCATCATGAGTTTAAAAGGGCCACCTCCTCTTTCAACTCTGGTTTCATTCTCTGAGCTATGATGAATGAATAGAGGTCAAGGCTGCAAACATTGGTGATAGTGCAAGTAGCTCAAATACAATACAGCAATTCAGAAGAAGCAAGTGACACTGTATCACTTTGTAACGCTGGCAGTAACTCCTTAAGCAGTCAGTAATGGCTTGTGGTAAAGACAGAGCAAATGTTTCTTTTCAAACATCATATTTCAGATTTATTGTCAGAGTACATACATACAACTCTGAGATTCTTTTTCCTGCAGGCGAGGCAGAATTACCACTAATTGGTAGTGAAAAAAATAAACTGTACACCGTGTACACATGTAAACAAAGAAAGACATGTAAACAAACTGAGTGTGCAATACAAAAGGAATAAAAATCAATAATGTGCACGTCCTTAAGTGATTCCCTGATTGAGTTTGTCATTGAGGAGTCTGATGGTGGAGGGGGAGCAACTGTTCCTGAACCTGGTGGTGCGAGTCTTGTGGCCCCTACACCTCTTTCCTGATGGTAGCAGTGAGAACAGAGCATGTGCTGGGTGGTGTGGATCCTTGATGATCGCTGCTGCTCTCTGACAGCAGCGTTCCCCGTAGATGTTCTCGGTGGCGGGGAGGGTTTTCCCTGTGATGTCCTGGGCTGTATCCACTACCTTTTGCAGAGGTATTGGTGTCCCCGTACCAGACCATGATGCAGCCGGTCAGCACACTTTCCACCACACCTCTGTAGAAATTTTCCAGGGTTTCTGGTGTCGTACCGAACCTCCACAAACTCCTGAGGAAGTAGAGGTGCTGACATGCTTTCTTCACGATCCTTCAAGATAGTGGCTCCCAAAAACTTAAATTTGCTCACCCTCTGATCCCCAATGATCACTGGATTGTACACTTCTGTTTTTCTCTTCCTGAAGTCAACGATCAGCTCCTTGGTTTTGGTGACATTGAGTGCAAGGTTGTTCTCGTTGCACCATTCAGCCAAGTTTTTCATCTCCATCCTGTTTGCTGACTCATCCCCTTCCTTTATACAACCCACTACCGTGGTATCGTCAGCAAATTTGTAGATGGTGTTATTGTTGTACCAATCCACACAGTCGTAGGTGTAAAGTGAGTAGAGCAGGGGACTAAGAACACAGCCCTGTGGTGCTCCAGTACTGATGGAGATTGTGGAGGAGATGTTCTTACCACTAGGTAAAATTTATTGTGTCTGTGTAAAAGGAGACAGGGAATGGAGAGATGATGGGGGGTGGGGTGGGGGTGGAGGTGGAAGAAGGGGGTGGGGTTTTTTTTAACAAAAACCAGAGAAGTCGATGTTAATGCCATCCAGTTGGAGGGTGCCCAGTCGGAAGATGAGGTGTTGTTCCTCCAATTTACGGGTGGTCTCAGTCTGGCAGTACATGAAATATGTCAGCAAGGGAATGGGATGGGGAATTGAACTGGTTGGCCATAACACAGATGGTCAGCACAGATTTTTAATACTCTTTCCCCGGAAAGCAGCCAACATATTAAAAGGACCCATCCAACCAAAGCCACACCCTCTTCTCTCCCCCACCCCACTCCTATTGGGCAGAAGATACATGAGTTTGAAAACCAGATTCAAGGGCAGTTTCTTCCCTGTTGTTATCAGACTCTTGAACAGACCTCACTTAAGTCAAATGGTGGGTCCCTTGCCCTGTTTGAACTGAACTCAGTAGCACTTTACTCTGCACCCTTGCTTTGTTTTGCACTACCTATTGTACTGATGTAGGACTGACGTGCCTGGATAGCACAAATCTGAATACACGTGATCATCAATGAATTTCCCAGAAGCCATTGCTTGCATTTGTTCCTGATTTATTAGTTGTCTATCCCTGGTGAGATAGTGTCTGCTGATATCGATGGGAAATGACTGGAATCCTTCGAATCAGAATCAGGTTTTATTGTTATGAAATTTGTTGTTTTGCGACAGAATTATTGTGCAGAACAAGGTGCAAAATTACTATAAATTACAATCCATAAATACAAGATTTAAAAACATAAATAGCTCATACAGAAAAGAGAGAAAAAGTGAGGTAGTGTGTATGGGATTAGAAATCTGATGATGGAGGGGAAGAAGTTGTTTTTGTAACATTGAGTGTGTATGTTCAGACTCCTGTACCTCCTTCCTGAAGGGACCAATGTGTAAAGGACGTGGCCTGGGTGGTGAGGGTCCGTGATGATAGAGCTGCTTCAAATGTAGATGTGCAGCATGGTGACAGGCCCTTTCGGCCCCCTACGAGCCCGTGCCGCCCAATCACTCCCAAATGACCTACAACCCCCCCCACCCCCCCGGTATGTTCTTGGTGGGAGGAAACCAGAATCCCCGTGGAAAACCCACGCAGACACGGGGAGAGAAGGTGCAAACTCCTTACAAATAGGGCCGTATCAATGTTGCGCTCACCACTCGGCTAACCGTGCTGCCCTTCCTTGAGGCAACACCTCTTAAAGATTAAAGTTCCAGATTAATAACCCATCAGCAGGATTGCTGACAAGAGGCCATTGACCTGAAAGGTTAGCTTGGGTTTTCACCCGCGGATGCTGCTTGACCTGTTGAGGATTCCCAGCATTTTCCTCTTTCAATGTCCGAAATCCAGCATCTTTGGGGAATTTTGGATGCGAACATCAGGGGATTGCATGTTTATCATGCCTGGGCAGGCCAGGCTCAATATTAAAAAGCACAAAATTGCTAGAGGAACTCAGCAGGTCATGCAGTGTCCATTAAAGAAGGGCTCAGGCTCGAAACATTAGTTATATATCTTTACCTCCTGTGGTCACTGCTGAGCTCCTCCAGCATTTCTGTTTTTACTACAATTTTCGAGTCTGCAGACTTTCATGTTTCACTCAGTAGTCCTTTCCAATGCAATTTATTGGTCAAAATTGCACACCTAGCAACAGGGGAAAGGGTGGAGATTTCAATTGGAAGGGAGCATCATACCATTCCTGGGCATTGCAAGGTCTGGCAATGAATTCCCCCCCCCCCCCCCCGGGTAAATGGCTGGCAGAATGAGAGGGAATAATAATAATAAGAGGGAATAATAATAATGAGTTTCAAGTCAAGTTTATCGTCATCCGATTGTACAAGTACAATCTGACAAAACAGCGTTCTCCGATCCAACACGCAGACACACAACACATATGGACAAACAATAAATATGCAGGACAAGTGTTTCGTCGCTACAAATTAATAAATAAATATTGATTCATGAATATGGGAGTCTCGGAGGGTTAGTGTAAGCAGCTCCTTTGGCCATGGGAAGTTTATTGTCATACATATCAGTACGGCCTACAGATGCACTGAAACTCTTACTGACTGCAGCCAAACAGGGATTTTTTGGAAAATAAATCAACTCCAATAGAAAGAGGGATAGGTGACAATTAGTGCAAGAAGAGAAGTGGTGTTTCAATAGTGCAGACAAGACTTTTTGTGGGGTTGGCATAGCTGACGGTGAGCCTGATAGCTGTTGTCAAACCTCAAGGTGCTGGGTAGCAGACATGAGGTGGGGGTGGGGGTTTACGATTAGTGTAACGGTTAGCGCAACGCTGTTACAGCACCAGCAAATGGGGCTGGGGTCCCAATCCTGTGCTGTCTCAAAAGGGTTGGTACGTTCTCCCCATGGATTTTCCCCAGGGGCTCTGGTTTCCTCCCACTGTTCGAAACGCAAGCCAATGGGATGTAATTGTGGGCACAGGCTCGTGGGCCGAAAGGACCTGTTACCGTGCCATGTGTCTAAATGTAAACATCAATGTAACTGTCCTCTTGGGCAAGGTTGAGAGGAGCAAATTATTAGCAGGCTTTTGCTTGGTGCCACATTGCTCGAGGCATGGAACATTTTTGCTCTCTGCAAAATCTGCAGAGAATTGGACCTGGAAAGAATTGGACCTGGAAAGAATTGGTAATTTTAAGCAACACCTTCTAACAATCTGTCAACACAATGCACTGGTCTGATTTCATTCAAACATTTAACAAGATGAGCCTTTCCTTGTATGGGAGCAAACACTTTCTTTAGTTAATGAAGACAGTATGTACATCACTGTCTATACTGAAGCAACTGAGAATTTTTGTCTTTTTGTAGCGCTTTATATGACGTGCGTGGTTCCTTAATAGGGTATGGACTTCAACTCAATGTTTAATACGATCATTCCCCAAGGGCTGGTGGAGAAGCTGTTGTCATTGGGACTCAACACCCCTCTCTGTAACTGGATTCTGGACTTCCTAACGGAAAGACCACAGTCTGTCTGACTGAGTAGCAGAACGTCGAGCACCATAATGCTGAGCACGGGTGCACTTCAGGGCTGGGTGCTCAACCCATTCCTGACCCACGACTGCATTGCCAGATCCAGCTCCAACAGCGTCATCAAGTTTGCAGATGACACGACAGTCGTCGGCCTCGTCAGCAACAACGATGAGTCACACTGCAGAGAAGAGGTGGAGAATCTCGTGAAATGGTGCGAAAGGAACAACCTGAGTCTCAACGTGGACAAGATGAAGGAGCTGATCGTGGACTTCAGGAGGACCGGGAACGACCAACCTCCACTACACGTCAACAACTCTGTAGTAGAGAGAATGGAGACACCAAGTTCCTTGGAGTTCACTGAACTAGTGGCCTATCGTGGACACTCAACACCTCCTCACTTGTCAGGAAGGCACAACAGTGACTGCACTTCCTAATGCAGGCAAGGATACTGGCCACCATTATGTCAGGCTGCATCACCGTGCGGTACAGTTGCTGCAGAGAAATGGATCAGAGGTCAATCCACAGGACCATAAGAGTGGCAGAGAGGATCACTGGAGTCTTCCCCCCCCCCCCCCCCCCCATTCCCCATCGACGTGATCTACTGAGATTGTTGTCTGAAGAGGGAGCGCAAAATCATTGAGGACCCCTTCTACCCCGCACACAGCATCTTTCAGCTGCTCCTGTTGGGGAAGAAATCCAGGAGGATCAGAGCCAGCACCACCAGGCTGAGGAACAGCTTCTTCCGACGGGCAGTGACCAAAGGAACTGCTTGCACTGACCCTCCAAGACTCACATATTCACAAAACAATAATTATTTATTTGTACATATGAATACTTGTCCTGCATATGTATTGTTTTTTCTGCACGTGTGCTATGTCTGGTTGTGTGTCTGTGTGTTTTGCCCCGAGGACCAGAGAACGCTGTTTCGCCGGGTTGTACTTGTACAATCAGATGACAATCAACTTGACTATTGTAAAGGTTCAACTACTGAAGAAAATTAAAAATACATGCCAGTTTTTTTTAATTTCTGAGTTTTCAATGAAAAAAGTCAGTTTCTTGTGGCCCTTTTAGGCCTCTGAGCTGCTCCCAGTACGGCCTGGAATTAAATGACTCCAACACTGGTCATGTCTTCAGCTGCTTGGGCCCCATGCTCTGGCATTCCCTCCCTACTCCTCTCCGCCTCTCTGGGTCCCATGAAGTCCTTGATTAAATCCTACCCGTTGACCAAATTCTTTGGATATCTGCCCTGATGTATCACAATGTGGATTGGTTCCAACATTGGATTCTGAAGTATTCCCCATCAAGTGTCTTTACAGAAGCAGCGTATAAATTCAAGCTGCTGAGTTTTTCAATTCTGCTCTCGAAATGAATCACCATGCAATGATGTCCTGTAATGGAAAGGGTGAAGTGTGGGTGACTGGGAATTTGAGTTCTTAACCTTTTGTAGTCCAATTCCACAGGCCAGAAAGTAGTTGGTACAACAGACAATGCAGGCTGCTCTTGTTCATTCTCAATTCATAACATTCAAATTACTCTGATCTACATAAAACATAGAGCTTTATAGTTAACAATTGAACTAGGACTGATTCATGTAAATGTCTTACTAAAAGCCTCCTGAACCTTGTTCAATATGTTACCAACCACAGGCTTTTATTATGGTTTAAAATAATACAATTTACTGTATGACAAATTTACTAGAGGTCTATGAGGATATGACGAGAGGGTGTTGTTTACCTGGATTGATAAGGTGCCGCAGAAAAGACTTCTACAGAAGTTAAGGATGCGTAGAGTTGAGGCGATGTATTAGCGTGGAGGGAGGATCGGTTAACTAATTGAAAGCAGAGAGTTGGGGCACATGGGGTGTTTCTCTGGTTGACAGTCGGAGGTGAGCGGGGTGCCGCAGGGGTCAGTGCTGGGCCCGGAACTGTTCACGATGTACATTATCCATCTGGAAGAGGGGACAGAGTGTCGTGTATCTATGTTTGCTGAGACACTAAATTGAGTGGGAAAGCAAATTGTGCAGTAGATACAGAGAGTCTGCAAAGGGATATAGACAGGTTAAGTGAGTGGGAAAGGGTCTGGCAGATGGAGTCCAATGTTGGTAAATGTGAGGTTATTCACTTTGAAAGGAAAAATGGAAGATCCGATTGTTATTTAAATGGAAAGCGATTGCAGCAGCTGCCGTGCAGAAGGACCTGCGAGTGTTTGTGCATGAACCACAAAAGGTCGGTTTGCAGGTGCAACTGGCTGTCAAAAAGGCAAATGGAACGTTGGTTGTCATTGCCAGAGGGATTGAATTTAGGAGCAGGGAGGTTCTGCTGCAACTGTACAAGGTCCTGGCGAGGCCACCTCTGGAGAACTGCATGCAGTTCTGGTCTCCTTACTAGAGGACGGATGTACTGGCTTTGGAGGGGGTCCAGAGGGGGTTCACCAGGTTGATTCCAAAGGTGAGGGGGTTGACCTATGAGGAGAGATTGTATCGTCTGGGACTGGACTCAATGGAATTTAAAAGAATGATGGGATCTTATAGAAACATATAAAATTATGAAAGGCATAGATCAGATAGAGGCAGATAAGTTGTTCCCATTGGTGGGGAGACCAGAACGAGGGGACATGGCCTCAAGATCCAGGGGAGTAGATTTAAGATGGAGATGAGGAGGAACTGCTTTTCCCAGGGTGGGGGGGAAATCTATGGAATTCGCTGGCCATTGAAGCAGTGGAGGCGACCTCAGTAAATAGATTTAAGACCAAATGTTTACATAGTTGGGGAATTAAGGGATGTGGGGAAAAGGCAGGTCGGTAGAGAGGAGCCCATCATTAGATCAGCCATGATCTCATTGAATGGCGGAGCAGGCTCGACAGGCCGGATGGCCGACTCCTGCTCCTGTTTCTTATGTTCTCAAAACGCTTTCTGAACTGTGCAAGACGTTGCCAACCAGGGGCTTTTCTTGTCAGTTAATAATACATTAAAAATGTAAGATACAAACTTTTGCTGGTGCTAAGGCAGACACCGAGTCACCATTAGCATAACCTGGCGCTCCTTACAGTACGAGAGAATGAGAGGCAAGAGGGAGCCCCTTCAGAGATTGACTCACCCGTGTGGTGAGTCGGCAGCTGTAAATCGTTTATTATATGGTGATTATGAGCTACAACTGACTCTCTTGGCTTTGTATTTAGATTTCCTGTTTCCTCCTTGCGAGCTGTTTGAGTTGCTGAAATTGACCAAAGTGTGTTTTGAATTTCACCCTCTTCTTGTCTCTGCCATTTATCCCTTTGCCAACTCATCACACGGGTGACTCTCTCTTGCCTTTCATTCTCTCGTACTGTAAGGGGCGCCAGGCGATGTTAATGGTGACTCGGTGTCTGCCTGAGCACCAGCAAAAGTTTGTATCTTACATTTTTAATGTATTATTAACTGACAATAAAAATGAACCTTGAACCTTGAAACACACACACAAGCATACACAGACACACAGATTTGCTGATCAGTGTCCTTGTCCCAGCCCTAGTATCTCCCATCACATTCCCAAACTCGCAGTGGACTTCAATAAAACACTAGAGCACAATACAGGCCCTTCGGCCCTCGATGTTGTGCTGACCCATATATTCCTTAAAAAAATGAAACCCTCCCTACCCCATAGCCCTCTATTTTTCTTCCATCCATGTGCTTGTCTTTCTTAAATACCCCTAATGTTTCAGCCTCCATCACCATCTCCAGCAAGGCATACCAGGGACCCACAACTCTCTATGTAAAAAACTTACCCCTGATGTCTCCCCTAAATGTCCCTCCCTTCACTTTGTCCTCT
Organism: Narcine bancroftii; assembly: GCF_036971445.1. Taxonomy (NCBI): domain Eukaryota; kingdom Metazoa; phylum Chordata; class Chondrichthyes; order Torpediniformes; family Narcinidae; genus Narcine; species Narcine bancroftii. The sequence goes on along the minus strand of NC_091480.1, from coordinate 64,985,539 downwards.
GGTATTTGCTGATCCTGCCCTAGGAAACAGGTGTTGTCTGTCCACCCTACCTATGCCTCTCAGAATCTTGTAGACCTCTATCAACTCTCCTCTCATCCTTCTACACTCCAGAGAGAAAAGTCCCAGCTCTGCTAACCTTGCCTCATGAGACTTGTTTCCCAATCCAGGCAACATCCTGGTGAATCTCCTCTGACCCCTCTCCATAGCTTCCACATCATCTTAAAATACCTTTGCTCGAGTTAGAACAAGAGAATGGAATTACCCTTAAGCCACCCACAACCCCACCCTCCCCCCAACACACACACACACACACACACACACACACACACACACACACACACACACACACACACACACACTATGTGAGTCTGTGCAGCTGCAGAGGCCGCGGAAGCGCCTCGACTTTCTCAGGAGTTTGCGGAGCTTTGGTACGACACAAGAAACCCTGGCAAATTTCTACAGAGGTGTGGTGGAAAGTGTGCTGACCGGTTGCATCACGGTCTGGTATGGGGTCACTAATACCCCTGAGCGTAAAGCCCTACAAAAGGTAGTGGACACAGCCCAGGACATCACAGGCAAAACCCTCCCCACCATCGAAAATATCTACGGGGAATGCTGCCGTCGGAGAGCAGCGTCAATCTTCAAGGATCCACACCACCCAGCACACGCTCTGTTCTCACTGCTGCCATCAGGAAAGAGGTGTAGGGGCCACAAGACTCGCACCCCCAGGTTCAGGAACAGCTGCTCCCCCTCCACCATCAGACTCCTCAACGACAAACTCAATCAGGTCTTCATTTAAGGATTCTGACTTGTGCACTTTATTGATTTTTTTTTCCTCTCTGTATTGCACAGTAAGTTTGTTTACATTAATTTATTTGTTCACATGTGTACATTTTTAGACATACAGGACGGTAACAGGCCCTTTCAGCCCACGAGCCCATGCTGCCCAATTACACCCAATTAACCTACAACCCCTGGTACGTTTCAAACAGTGGGAGGAAACCGGTGCCCCCGGGGAAAACCCACACAGACATGGGAGAGCATATAAACTCCTTACAGACAGCGCAGGAGTCGAACCCCTGTCCTGATCGCTGGCGCAGTAACAGCATGGCGCTAACCGCTACGCCAACCGTGTCACCCTGAGTGCAGTTTTTTTGCACTCCACTAAATGGTAATTCTACCTCGTCTGCAGGGAAAAGGAATCTCAGGGTTGCATGTGATGTCATGTTTATCCTCTGACAATAAATCTGAAGTCTGAATCCACATACTTGTGATAATTTACAGTGGCCATCTCAGCAGAGCACTTGGTCACTTGGCCAGAATGGCCTCATCTGCAGTGACAAACTCATTGCATCACAGCACAGCGGAGGACGCCAGAGTGTGATGGAAGACCCAGAAACGGAGGAATAATTCCAAGCTTTTCAGAGTATCGACGCATGATACAGCCTGAACTACAATAAAACTGGAGTGAAAGTCTGGAGAGCCTGTGATCGTAGTAAAAGCACCAAAATTCTGGAGGAACTCGCACCGAAACCCAGCCGGTCTCAAGGTATCTACGTTTTGGGCCTGAGCCCTTCTTCGAGGTATAAAAAGCAGGCAGACGCCTGAATTACAAGGCTGGGGAGGAGGGAAGAGAGGGCATGGGGAGGAACACAGACCAACAAATAAAAGTTGGTAATTGGATGTGGACAGGAGAGAAAAGGTGAGAATTGATTGGCGAGGGGATGGCTCTGTGAATACAGAGCTTAAGGAAGGGAGACAGAGGGAAAAGGAAAGAAAGATAGAGTGAGAGGAAAGGAGAAATAGGGATTGGGAGATGGAAGGTGGGGGGGCTAGCGGAATCTGGAGAAGTCGACATTAATGCCATCCGGTTGGAGGGAGCCCAGATGGAAGATGAGGTGTTGTTCCTCCAATTTGCGGGTTGTCTCAGTCTGACAGTACCTGAGACCATGGACAGGCATGTCAGCAAGGGAATGGGGCAGGCGATTGAAATGGGTGGCCTCTGGGACAGGCAGGGAGGAATACCAAGAGAGAGAGATAGCTCGGCATTTGGCAGTGGGACAATGAATTCTGGTAGAAGGGTTAGGGTTAGGGTTAGGGTTCTCAATGATGCACCATCAATTACTCAAAGACTGAGGTTGATGAAAGCAACAGGCTTTTATTCACTAAAGAGCAAAGGCATGTCCATGCTGTTCAAATGTCCTGCACTGAGGGGGCTGTGGAACAGTCACCTTAATACAGGAGCCTGTGGGGAGGGGCCACAGGTACAGCCAGAGAGTGGGTGTGCCTGACCAGACAAATACATGCAACAGTGGCTTGCCACACCCAGGTATGGTTGGCTCTGCACCTGTCATCAGAGGGACACATATTTGTAGGGCATTGGAACCGGTGCAGTGAAGTTGATGGACTAACAAAATACACAAATCAGGGAACATTGAACTTAACATGAACAAGTTTGAGGTCATCCAGTATGAACCCGAGTATTCTTCACGTGGTGAGGGGTTGCATCTATGGCGGAATCGAGATGTTTGGCCGTCCGTCTACAAAGACTGGGCAAGTCCAAATGTTAATTGAAAAGTCTTAATTTAAATTTATTTAGCACGGTAACAGGTCATTTTGGCCCACAAGCCAGTGCCACCCAATTACACCCAATTAACCTACACCCCCCAGTATGTTTGGAACTGTGTGAGGAAAACGAAACCCCTGGGGAAAACCCATGCACATACAGGAAGAATGTACAAACACCTTACAGACAACGTGAGATTCAAACCCCCATCCTGATTGCTGGCGTTGTAAGGGTGTTGCGCGAACCACTACACTAACCTTGCTGCCCTAATGCACATCAGCCTCGATCTCAAGGGAGTTGGAATGCAAAGAATTAGAGGTCACACCGTGTTTGGACAAAGTTCGGTTAATTTGCTTCAGGAACAGGGAGTTTAGTTCTGAGCTTTGTTGGAGACCTACAGTATATATGGGAGGCTATTACAGGCCAACATCCCAGATTCAAATCCCGTGCTGTCTGTAAGGAGTTTGTACATTCACCCCGTGTCTGCTTGAGTTTTTCCCGGAGGCTCCGGTTTCATCCCAATGTTCAAAAATGTACCGTGGATTGTAAGTCAATGGGGTGTAATTGGGCGGCACGGACTTGTGGGCCAAAATGGCCTGTTACCACACTGTATGTCTAAATTTAATTTTTTTTTTTAATTTAAATTTAAATTTTAAATATAATTTAAAGTAAGAGAGGCAGAGAGGATCACTGGAATCTCCCTCTTCCCCCATCAACATGATCTACTGGGATCATTGTCTGAAGAGGGCGCGCAAATTCATTGAGGACCCCTTCCACCCCACACACAGCATCTTTCAGCTGCTCCCGTCGGGGAAGAGATCCAGGAGGATCAGAGCCAGGCTGAGGAACAGCTTCTTCCCATGAGCAGTGAGAATGTGAACGACCCAAGGAACTGCTCACACTAACCCTCCGAGACTCTCATATTCATGAAACAATATTTATTTATTTGAATAGATCAGTGGTTCTCAACCTTTTTCTTTCCACTCAGAATCCCTATGCCATCAGTGCTCTGTGATTAGTAAGGGATTGCTTAAAGGTGGGATGTGAGTGGAAAGAAAAAGTTTGAAAACCATTGTTTTAATCGTCCCTCATTGACTCGTTATGTGCATGGTTTCAGATCTCCAAAGGGAAATGTGCCAATGACAATTTTTCAAAAGCAAAATATTTCAGTAACAATTGGGTCTAGAGCAGTGGTTCTCAACCTTCCCTTCCCACTCACATCCCACCTTAAGTAATCCCTTACTAATCACAGAGCACCAATTACTTAAAGGATATGTGAGTGAAAAGGAAAAGGCTGAGAACCATTGGTTTAGTTAAAAATACTAGTCCTGCATATGTATTGTGTGTCCGTATGTGGGTTATATCTGGAGGTGTGTCTGTGTGTTTTGTACTGCGAATCGGAGAATGCTGTTTCGTTGGGCTGTACTTGACGAGTAATGGCCAGAATTGGCTTCCACTGTGTTGGAATTTTTTTTAACTAAAAATTCATTGAACGGCACCAGGGCTGAAAGGGTTAAACTGCTCAGCTCGCTTGCTTGTATGAGGCTTTCACTCCCTTGAGTAGAGAAGATTAAAGGTGATCTAAATTTAAGATGATTAAAGGAGTCGATTAAAAAGGCAGACAAAGAGGTATTCTGTCCACTGGAACAAGGGAAAAGTGTTAAAATTCGAGCTCGATTGTTCAGGGCAGGAGCCAAAACATCATGGGAACATCACTGTTTACTCCGCACAGACCCCTGACAGCCGGAGGTGGGCTCCACAGTTCAGGAGCTGAAATCACTTCCAGCGAACTAGCTGTGGTGTCTGCATACTCTTGATAGATGTTTGGTGTGATTCATATGACTTTATGACCACATAGCCAAAGTGCTGAATGAATGAATTACACCGGACAATGAAGATTTTGCTTCCTGACCACTTTTGGGTGGGCTTTGTAGATTTTGGGCTGCTGATCACGAATTTTCCTATCACGCACCATTTTTTAGACATTACCTATTTTTGTGATTTCCTGTCATATTTTAAGTCTACAAAACCATGAGGTGCAACATGTTGAAAATTCATTTTCTGCATTCACACTTGGACGTCTTCCCAGCTGACCTCAGTGCCGTCAGTGACGAACACGGTGAAAGGTTTTCACCAGTTACATTTTGACCACGGAAAAAGGGTATCAGGGCAACTGGAACCCATCAATGCTGGCCGATTATCGTTGGACACTGACAGGAGAGGCATCAGATGCTGAGTACAAACGAAAATCAGCAGCAAAACGTTTTTAGGTCAGTTAAACTGATGCGATGTGTCTGCATCATGACAAGATTAAACGGGCTGAATTCAATCAAAGTTAATTTAATGTTTTTCCACCTTCCTACGTGATACAGCAAACCTGAAGTGATCTTTGTGTTCAGCTTGAAGTTGTCTATCATAATCCCCAGTTTTTTTCAGGAAACAAACCTTTTGAAAAAAATTGTTGTCCAGTGCTATTGTCACGAGTACCGAGATGCAGTGAAAAGCTTCGTTGTGCGTGCTAACCAGCCTTGTCAACTCATTCAGCAGGAAGTGCAATAATAAAACAAATGTGCAGGGTTAAATTTTTTAATTTTACATTTTTTAATTTAAATTTAGACGCACAGCATGGTAACAGGCCCTTTCAGCCCACGGGCCCGTGCCGCCCAATTACACCCCATTAACCTACAACCCCGGTTTGGTTTGAACAGTGGGAGGAAACCGGAGCCCCCGGGGAAAACCCACGCACACATTGGCAGAACGTACAAACTCCTTACAGACAAACCCCGGTCCTGGTTGCTGTAAGAGCATCGCGCTAACTGCTACGCTAACTGTGCCGCCCAAGAGACAGACCTGAGAGAGAAACATTCAGTTGAACAGTGCAAGAGCATCATCTTTTACCAATGAGAAGTCCATTTCAAAGTTTGATAACAGGCAGAAAAGAAACTAACCTTAAACGGAGGTTGGTGTTTTTAACCTCATGTATTTTCTGCCCGACAGTGGTCAGGGGAGTGGGTGGTGGTGGGGAAGAGAGTGTCACCAGAGTGCCACAGGTCTTTTAGTGTGTTGGCAGCTTTTTCCCAACATCGGAAGGTGGGGTGAAATGAAGGCCCATGCCAAACAGTCCATTGTACAGCAAACCAAGTCAGATAGTGTGATGGGCCCAGAGGACCCCAAAATCCAGCTGCAATAGAAATTCACCAAGACAAATGATTACTGAAACAAAAGTTGCTTTTAATTTTCTTTAAACATGAAAACAGGACCAAACTCTAACTTATTACTATTAACTTAACTTAACCCCCTTCTAATTCTAGGCGCACGTGTATGTAATATGTGTGTAAGTTCAGAAAAGTTGTTTGATTCACAGTCCAATCTCACTTGTCACTCCTCCAAGTTCACCGATATCAGGTAATTCTTATACTGTGCACAGAATTTAACATTTATGAATCTTCACCAGACTTTGGTGCTTGAAAGGTAAATGGTTACTGCTCAGTAAGGTTCTTGTCAGTTTTCAGAGAGAGAGATTTGTTGCTCATTGGACACAAACTGATTCCTTTTGATCAGCCACTTCAGTGTGTTGCCAAAGAAACTTGTCCCATTGGTGTTTTCCAGATGATAACCTCTTTCTTTCAGATCACCACAGAGTTCCTTTTTGTTTCCCTTATTTCAAGTGAAACATTATACAGCCAGCCATCTCCTCTTGTATGGATCACAAGGGCTTTGACCAAGCTGAACTAAGAACTCACAACCAGTCTTCAAAATGGGGTTTTTTCACAAGTTTGCCAGCTTGTCCTGTTCCAGTCCCAGCTGCTGCTGCTGAACTGTAACACTGTAGAACTAAATTTTCTCTCTCTCTCTCTCTCAGAGAAAACCACATGACCCTCTTAGAACAACAAACTGCACTCAGACAGACTGCAGCATTGGACCAGATTTTCTGAGTCTGTTCATCTGTTCCTTTCCAAAACAATGATCCATTACTCCACAGCATCTCCAATTAACACCTACTTGTGAAGTCCTTATAGGCATTCTTTAAAGTTTTTGCAAAGGCACTGGGAGCCTGGACTCTCTGGCTTGAGCAGAGTTCTGGCATTTTAAATGAGATCTGTGTTGTGAAGTGTTTGTTTGTGCCTAACACTAAACCCCCACAATTTATCTCCTTTAAAACATATCAATATACAATATAAAATAAAACAATCTGTCACAGTTGTGAAAAGACAAAGATGCTGCAGGAACCTAGCCGGTCTCACAGCGTCCATATGAGGTAAAGATAGATAACCAACCTTTTGGGCCTCAGACCTTCCTCAAGGTGTGAGTAAAAAGCAGACAGGCATCTGAAGTAAAAGGCTGGGGAGAAGGGAAGAGAGGGGGGGGGATGGAGTATAGGCCAACAGGCAAAAGGTGTTAAATGGACGTGGATGGGAGGGCAGGAGAGAGGGAAGGTGAGAATTGAGCTTGAGAGCAGCATGGAGTGCAGAAGGGGAACAGCGAGAGAGACTCTCCATGAGCTTCCCTTTCGATGAGAGGAGAACCTCTTCAGGGTCGGAATCCCTCAGAGATTTTGCAGTGGAGCAACTGAATGGGGCGAAACACGAGAAGTCTACAGACACAGCAGTTGTAGGGGCTGGAGGAACCCAGCAGGGCCTGCAGTGTCTGTAGGAGGTAGAGAGAGAGCACGGCAGTTTCGGCCCTGAAATGTCACTCCCCCTCTGCAATCCCCATGTGCTCTCAAATTCGATTCTCACCTTTCCTCCTAAATGATATCCAATTAACACCTGTAAAAAACAAAAATCTGCAGACACCGTAGTTGAAATAAAAACACAAAGCCGAAGAAACTGGAGTTTTCCAACGAGCACCTTGGTTTATATAGGTCAGCCTGTACTGTGCTCGGATGTTCTATGTTCTATCAACATTTGTGGTTCTCCATCAACCAGAAACTCAACTGGACCAACCATGTAATACCATGGGTATCAGAACAGATCGGAGGCTGGATATCCTGTGGTGAGTGATTCACCCCCTCACACAGCTCGGGAGTGCAATGGGACACTCTCCACTTGCCTGGGTGGGGGCCACTCCAGCTCCCTTGAAGCTCGACACCATCTGGGACAGAGCAACCCGTTTTGATTGACAACCCATACATCACTCTGCACACTCCTTCCCTCTGCCGCCGGTGAACGGCGAGCACCGTCGACGTGACGGGCTGCAGGTCACTCACCCAGGCTGCCCCGACAGCACCTCCTGAACCCACCACCTCTGCCACAAAGAAGGACAAGGGCAGCAGCCCGCAAGGGGCACCTCCATCCTAACTTGGAAATACATCGTCGTTCCTTCACCGTGACTGGCTCCAAACCCCCAAAACTCCCTCCCCAACAGCGTTTACCCCAGGACCTCAAGAGGGCGGCTCATCCGCCATATCTCCCCACCCCCACCTTATCAAGGGTGATTGGAAGTGCTGACATCTCCAAAACCCCTAGATGGCAGCAAAAGAATAGCCAAGAACAAGTGGGAATCCTGATATCCAGGAGTACGTGTGGCATGGGTTCGACTGACCAACCTGGGACAGCAGGGGTTAAATCAGGGATCATTTGGTATGAGGAGGTCATTGACAGCTACTCTAGTGGAGGGCTAGGATGGTGAATAATGGAGCTTACTGCTGGAGCACACGACACGTAGCACTGTCTCTCATCGGCTGTTCCCCATAGTGAACTCTGTGTCCACCAACACACAGTGTGCCCCATACAGGTGTACCTTATCTCTTCAAAGACACCTTCACTCTCTCACACACACACACACACACACACACACACACACACACACACACACACACACACACACACACACCCGCAGGCAGACATTTACACACATATACACACCAACAAACACTCACACACACACAGATATTTACACACATACACATGCCAACAAACACTCACACACACGCACTCACTCAAGCACACAAGCAGTCATTTACACCCAGACACACATACACACCAACAAATACTTTCACACACAGACACACATATGTGCATGCACACACATAGACACACACACAGAGGCAGACATTTACACACATATCTTCTTCTTCTTTGGCTTGGCTTCGGGGACGAAGATTTATGGAGGGGGTAAAAGTCCACGTCACCTGCAGGCTCGATTGTGGCTGACAAGTCCGATGCAGGACAGGCAGACACGGTTGCAGCGGTTGCAGGGGAAAATTGGTTGGTTGGAGTTGGGTGTTGGGTTTTTCCTCCTTTGTCTTTTGTCAGTGAGGTGGGCTCTGCGGTCTTCTTCAAAGGAGGTTGCTGCCCGCCGAACTGTGAGGCGCCAAGATGCACGGTTTGAGGCGATATCAGCCTACTGGCGGTGGTCAATGTGGCAGGCACCAAGAGATTTCTTTAGGCAGTCCTTGTACCTCTTCTTTGGTGCACCTCTGTCACGGTGGCCAGTGGAGAGCTCGCCATATAACACGATCTTGGGAAGGCGATGGTCCTCCATTCTGGAGACGTGACCCACCCAGCGCAGCTGGATCTTCAGCAGCGTGGACTCGATGCTGTCGGCCTCTGCCATCTCGAGTACTTCGATGTTAGGGATGAAGTCGCTCCAATGAATTTTGAGGATGGAGCGGAGACAACGCTGGTGGAAGCGTTCTAGGAGCCGTAGGTGATGCCGGTAGAGGACCCATGATTCGGAGCCGAACAGGAGTGTGGGTATGACAACGGCTCTGTATACGCTAATCTTTGTGAGGTTTTTCAGTTGGTTGTTTTTCCAGACTCTTTTGTGTAGTCTTCCAAAGGCGCTATTTGCCTTGGAGAGTCTGTTGTCTATCTCGTTGTCGATCCTTGCATCTGATGAAATGGTGCAGCCAAGATAGGTAAACTGGTTGACCGTTTTGAGTTTTGTGTGCCCGATGGAGATGTGGGGGGGCTGGTAGTCATGGTGGGGAGCTGGCTGATGGAGGACCTCCGTTTTCTTCAGGCTGACTTCCAGGCCAAACATTTTGGCAGTTTCCGCAAAACAGGACGTCAAGCGCTGAAGAGCTGGCTCTGAATGGGCAACTAAAGCGACATCGTCTGCAAAGAGTAGTTCACGGACAAGTTTCTCTTGTGTCTTGGTGTGAGCTTGCAGGCGCCTCAGATTGAAGAGACTGCCATCCGTGCGGTACCGGATGTAAACAGCGTCTTCATTGTTGAGGTCTTTCATGGCTTGGTTCAGCATCGTGCTGAAGAAAATTGAAAAGAGGGTTGGTGCGAGAACACAGCCTTGCTTCACGCCATTGTTAATGGAGAAGGGTTCAGAGAGCTCATTGCTGTATCTGACCCGACCTTGTTGGTTTTCGTGCAGTTGGATAATCATGTTGAGGAACTTTGGGGGGCATCCGATGCGCTCTAGTATTTGCCAAAGCCCTTTCCTGCTCACGGTGTCGAAGGCTTTGGTGAGGTCAACAAAGGTGATGTAGAGTCCTTTGTTTTGTTCTCTTCACTTTTCTTGGAGCTGTCTGAGGGCAAAGACCATGTCAGTAGTTCCTCTCTTTGCGCGAAAGCCGCACTGTGATTCTGGGAGAATATTCTCGGCGACACTTGGTATTATTCTATTTAGGAGAATCCTAGTGAAGATTTTGCCTGCAATGGAGAGCAGCGTGATTCCCCTGTAGTTTGAGCAGTCTGATTTCTCGCCTTTGTTTTTGTACAGGGTGATGATGATGGCATCACGAAGGTCCTGAGGCAGTTTTCCTTGGTCCCAACAAAGCTTGAAAAACTCATGCAATTTGACATGCAGAGTTTTGCCGCCAGCCTTCCAGATCTCTGGGGGGATTCCATCCATACCTGCTGCTTTGCCACTTTTCAGTTGTTCAATTGCCTTATATGTCTCATCCTGGGTGAGGACCTCATCCAGCTCTAGCCTTAGGGGCTGTTGAGGGAGCTGGAGCAGGGCAGAATCTTGGACTGAGCGGTTGGCACTGAAAAGAGATTGGAAGTGTTCTGACCATCGGTTGAGGATGGAGATCTTGTCGCTGAGGAGGACTTTGCCGTCTGAGCTGCGCAGCGGGCTTTGGACTTGGGGTGAGGGGCCGTACACAGCCTTTAGAGCCTCGTAGAAACCCCTGAAGTCGCCAATGTCCGTGCTGAGTTGGGTTCGCTTGGCGAGGCTAGTCCACCACTCATTTTGGATCTCCCGGAGTTTGCGCTGAAGATGGCTGCATGCGCGACGGAAGGCTTGTTTCTTCTCTGGACAGGACGGCTTTGTAAGGTGAGCCTGGTGGGCAGCTCGCTTCTTTGCCAGCAGCTCCTGGATTTCCTGGCTGTTATCGTCAAACCAGTCCTTGTTTTTCCTGGAGGAGAAGCCCAGTACCTCTTCAGTGGATTGCAGTATGGTAGTCTTCAGCTGATCCCAGAGGGTTTCAGGGGACGAGTCCGTGAGGCGGATTGCATCGTCGAGCTTTGCTTTGAGGTTTGCCTGGAAGTTTCCTCTCACTTCGTCTGACTGCAGGTTTCCAACATTGAACCTCTTTCTTGGGGCTCTACTGTTCCTGGGGTTTGGCTTGAAGTGAAGGTTGAGCTTGCAGCGAACCAGCCGGTGGTCAGCGTGACACACATATGTGCATGCACACACATAGACACACACACAGAGGCAGACACTTACACACATATACACACCGACAAACAAACACACACACACACACACACACACACACACAGGCAGACATTTACACACATACACACACACCAACACACACTCACATGCACACTCAGACACACACACATGGTGTGGATCAGCAGTTGGTGATTTTTGAGCAAACTTCCTCCGGGTTCGAACCTTAACTCACACCAGACTTGGACTGTGAGCTCTTTCCCTGGCAATCTTCCTTTTGCCACTGAAGTGAATGCTCGGGCAGTTTGTCAAGCAGCCAACTTCCTTCTCAACCTCTGCGGAGCCCAGCTTTGAAAAGCATCGCAGGGAGTCCCTGCATTGAACGGAAGGGACTGCTTCCCCCAATCACACTCAAAGTGCCCACACTAAATGAAGGCAAAGTGGCGATGCTGGAAGGAGACAGGGGAAAGCATCCAGTAGGAAAAGGGGAAGAAGCTTCTCAGCTGGAGCAATAACTCCATTGCAGTGGTGCCAACATCTGAACAGCTGGAGTTTAAAATTGTAGGTTCAAGTCGCATCACAGCTGCATGTGGCTCACTTGGTTACACTCCTGAGTTGGAGGGATGAGAACCTTCTAGATATGTGAAGAGCAGATACAGGGTAGTCCTGGAGTACTTTATTTGGATGTTAAGCTGAGACCCTGTCTGCCTTGGGACTAATGGCACCATTTTGTACTGTGCAGATTTTTTCAGATTTCAGATTTATTGTCAGAGTACATACAGGTCTTACTTGCTGCATCCGATGCTCCCTTTGTGTCCTTCTCTACACCGGAGAGACTGGGCGCAGACTGGGAGATCGCTTCACTCAGCACCTTTGCTCTGTTCGCATCAGTAACAGGGATCTTCCAGTAGATTCAATTTCAATTCCGCGCCTCACTCCCCTGCTGACACGTCTGTCCATTGCCTGCGTACTGTCCCACCAAGACTACTCGCAAATTGGAGGAACAACATCTGATTTTCCTTCTGGGCACCTTCCAGCCTGATAGCATTAGCATCGACTTCTCCTGTTTCTGCTAACCTGCTCTCCTCTTCCCTTCCCCCTTTTCCAGTTCTCCTCCCTCCTTCCCCCTCTATTCCCCCAGCCATCCCTCCTCCCCCTGATCGCTGCTGTCCTCTCCCTCCCTTCTCCACCTAACACCTCCTGCCTTTGTGACCACACTTGCCCCCTACTCTTTTGTTCAGACGCCTGCCGACATTTTTCCACACTTCGATGAAGGGTTCAAGCCTTTGTACCTTTGCTGTATAAAGGACACTAACCTGCTGAGTTTCTCCAGCTTTGTGTTTTTACTTCATACGTGGCATCACATACAACCATGAGATTCTATTTCCTGTGGGTCAGGCAGAATTACCACTTATTAGTCGAGCAAAAGCAAAACTGTACACAATCTACAGATGGAAACAAATAAAGAAATATAAACAAACTGTGCAATACAGAGAGGGGAAAAAAACTCAATAAAGTGCACAAGTAAGAGTCCTTAAATGAGTCCCTGATTGAGTTTGTCGTTGAGGAGTCTGATGGTGGAGGAGGAGCAGCTGTTCCTGAACCTGGTGGGGCGAGTCTTGTAGCACCTAGACCTCTTTCCTGAAGGCAGCAGCGAGAACAGAGCATGTGCTGGGTGGTGTGGATCCTTGATGATTGCTGCTGCTCTCCAATGGCAGTGTTCCCTGTAGATGTTCTCAATGATAGGGAGGGTTTTGCCTGTGATGCCCTGGGCTGTGTCCACTACCTTTTGTAGGGCTTTCCACTCAGGGGTATTGGTGTGCCCATACCAGGCCATGATGCAACTGGTCAGCACACGTTCCACTGCACCTCTGTAGAAATTTGCCAGGGTTTCTGCTGTCGTACCAAACCTCCGTGAACTCCTGAGGAAGTAAAGGCACTGGCGTGCTTTCTTCACGATACCATTGGTGTGTTGGGTCCAGGAAAGATCCTCTGAGACAGTGACTCCCAAGAACTTTAATATCTCATGAGAGATAATAAAATACATTTCTTACCCAGTTGAAAATGTTTTCCTGGTCTTCTAAATTAATTCAGGAACCCTCCAGCAGATCAAAAATCAGAATCAGAATTTATTGCCATGAACACGCCACGAAATTTGTTCTGTGGCAGCATCACAGGGCAAACATTCATATAAACCACCTTATAAAAATCCAGGAAAGATTCTCCAAGATAGCAAGGAGCAAGAGAGAACAATGGGTGGGGGTTCACCACCCAAAGTTGAGGGTTGACACCGTACTTGAGGCAGGGAAAGAAATCTTCTGTCCAAAGGTGACTCAGAATATCCGAATGTTTCGCTGAAATACATCGAAAGATTTTTTTTTTAACTTGGATTCAACCCAGGATAGCATAGATAAAAGGAGGATAAGGATTGGGTCTTAATTTCCTTTCATTTTATGTAGTTGCTGGCATGCACCACCCACTGCTTTGGAGAGTTCAGCTCTCTGTTTCCTGTTCAACATTGTAATGAGGCTGATTTAACTCGGGCTCAGCAAATGGGTGAAAGGACATGGCATTAGATTATACAATGGAAAAAATATGAGCTCATGCACTTTAGGAGTAAAAAAATCAAAAGGCAAATTATTTTTTAAATGGCTAGAGATCCAAAAGTGTTTGCGGGGACATGGGTGTAGTACACAAATCAGGGAAGGTTAAGATGCAAGTTCAGTTCCGTAAATTCTCGTATAATTGTAGAATTTTTTTGTACCAATTTTTCGGGTCAAATTTGGGGGAGGGGTCGACTTTTACATGGGTCATACTTTTTCCCATGCTAAATACCTGCGTCGTTCAAGCCGTTGGGAACTCAGACGGGCGGACACAGTGGGTGAGTCTGCAGCCGGGCCATCGGCAGATCGGATGGGCGGGTGGCCCAGGCATCGGGAGTTCGGATTGAGGGGGGGGGTTGCCCGGCCAGGGACTAGGCAAAGCTTGTGAGGACACATGCCTTTACAAAACAAGGTAGATGCATTGTGAGGACCCCATGGGGCAGTGCTCCGTGAGGGCACAGGATGTTAGAATAAGAAATAAAAACACACTGAGATACTGGAGGAACTCAGCCGGTCTTTCAATGTCTGTAGGAGACAAATATTTTATCACTGACGTTTCAGGCCTGAGGCCTTCTTCGAGGAATAGGCAAAATGAGCAAAAAACAGGAAATCTCAGAACAGAGACAGTGTTGATTGGGGGAGGAGTCCAGACCAACAGAAGGTGTTAACTGGATAGGATCAGGGGAGAGGTTAGAATTGATTTGGTCTCTGTGAAAGTCAAAAGTTTAAAGAGAGACAGAGCAGAAGCAAGGCGACAGGGGAAGAAGTGAGGAGGGGGTGTGGTTTAGGAAAGCCACAGAAGTCAATGCTAATGCCATCTGGTTGGAGGGAGCCCAGACGGAAGATGAGATGTTGTTCCTCCAATTTTCGGTTGATCTCAATGCATGAGACCATGGACAGACGTGTCAACAAGGGAATGGGATGGGGAATTGAAATGGGTGGCCACTGGGAGATCCAGGCTATTGCGACGGAGAGAGCTGAGGTGCTCAATGAAGCCATCTCCCCGTCTGCGCCCAGTCTCTGCGATGTAGAGGAGACCACAGCGGGAGCACCGGATGCAGTCGATGACCCCTGCAGATTCACAGGTGAAATGTTGCTTCACTAGGAAGGACTGTTTGGGGCCCTGAATGTGGTGAGGGGAGGAGGTGTGGGAGCAAGTGGAGCATCTCCTGCGGTCACAGAGGGAGGTACCAAGGGGGCGATTGGTAGGGAGGGAGGAGTGGTCGAGGGAGTCACAGAGGGAGCAGTCCTGGTGGAAGGTGGAGAGGGAAATACAAGGGCTGGGTGTCAGGAATCACAGGTCTCAGTCTCAGAATAAAGTTTTGGTATCCAGAGGCACAAGGGGAAATGCCTTCACCCAGAGCACGGTGGGTCTTCGGAATTCCCTCCTCAAGAGAGCTGTGGATGCTCAGTCACTGAGTATATTTAAACACAGAAAGATAAATTTTTGGCTATTTAGGGAACCAAGGGATAGCGGACTGGTGCAGGAAAGTGGCACTGGGCAAAATAATCAGCTATGGTTTTCTTGAATGACAAATCAAGCTTAAAAGGACTGAATGGCCTCCTCCTCCTTCTAGCGTTCTGATGAGAGCTTCAGGGACAGGCGGGAGACTGGAGGTGTAGGAGAGACACAGCAAGGGGAGAAAGAGGGAAAGAGAGCAGGAAGTGTGACTAGGAGGAAGTGTGACTAGGTGGAAGTATGCACAGAGATGGGGATGAACAAGAAGGTGCACAAAGCAGGGATCCTCCGGTTTCCTCCCATCCCAAGGGTGGCCAACCATTTAATTTTTAATGTAGACAAACAGCACGGTTACAGGCCATTTTGGCCCACGAGCCCGTGCTGCCAATTAACCTACACCCCCTGGTATGTACTCATGGGCCGAAATGGCTTGTTATCGTGCTGTATGTCTGTATTAAACATTAAGCAGTTGGCCACCCCTGCTCTAAAGTGTGCGGAGTTGGTAGGTTAATTGAGTTTAAGGTACTACCAGTAACCACAAAGACTAGGCTGAGGGAATGATGGGCTTTAATATACAGAAGAACCTTGCTGGGCCAGATCCAGGTATAGGAATGGCAGGAAGGGAGAGGTGACTCGACCTTTATGGCCCTGGATCATGAGGGAGGACAGAAGCTCCATATATACAGTAGTCAATCATAACTATATACAATGGAGGAAACATATCACCACATTCACCCCTCCTTTTAAAACAGAATCTCCCCTCAGTCTTTGAACAACAAATAAAAAAACTGCCAAGTCGCACCAGTGACCTCCTCTGTCTATGGGACCTGTGGGAACAAGGGTGGGGGTGGTCTACTGTTCCGCCGGCCGAGTGTCAAGAGATGGGGTCACCATCTGACTACGTGGAGAGGGTGCTGTCTGTATTGGGGTGATGTCGGAAATGGTATGGGAGAGAGGGAGGACAGTGCCCTGAGGGAAGCCGGCCCCACTGGAGTGAGGTCCGCAGGGGGTGGTATCCCAGCCGAGTCTGCCCCTAACAGTGAGTCCCATTGTGAGGCAGTCAGGGGAGTAAGGTGTGGTTCCGAGCTCTCCAGCATGTGCCAGATCCTGGACAAGGGTACTGTATCCTCATGGTCGTTGGGGTACCTCACAAAAGCATACTGAGGGTTAGCATGGATGGGGTGTACCTCCTCGACCAATGGGTCAGTCTTATGGCCCCTCAAGTGTCTCCGGAGCCTGGCCCGGTGTCACCAACCAGGAGGGCACTGAGGGCCCATTCGCCGACCGTGGGGAAGGCAAACATGAGATCATGCAGGGTGATGTTTGTAGCAGTGCACAGGAGGGACCGGATGGCATGTAATGCCTCTGGCAGGATATCCTGCCAGCGAGACACTGGCAGGTTCCTGGACTTCCGGAAGTGTAGACAGGGCTCGCTTGTCGGTTGTACACGCCACACTGCTTCGTGGGGGGGCTCTGGCCTTACATACCTGCAGAAAGTATCCCCTCTTTCCGCAGTTGGAGCAGTTAACACCCCTCGTGGGGCAGAGTCATCATGGGTGTTTCATCTGCCCACAGAAGTAGCACTTCTGATGCTTGATCACCACAGTTGCCGTGGTCAGGTCGGCTGTCCTCGAGGTCATCTCCCAAGATGGCAGCATTTTTGGCGCACACATGGAGGGCCCGCTTTTGCCCACGATCGTTCCAGGTGGCGCTGGGGCAAGTCTGGAGTCCTTACCAGCAGTATGGCTTGCTTCAGTAGCATCTAGTCTTCCTCAAGCAGACACTGCCTTATGTAGTCAAAACCTCAATCCCAACGCACAGGCATCCCGGACCAGGTCCTCGATGCACTGGGCCACCGGGTACAGGAGCCGTGGAACTACCCCTACAGTCTCTCCCCAGTACAAGCAGGGCACAAATTAACTCTTCAGCCGACTCACCAAGCTGCTGTTTCCTGGACGCTAGGAGGTGACGCGAGTACACGGCGTTGACCCTTGGTTTGTAGAGGGCCCGAAGCTTAGCCATCGCCTTGGCGTAAGTGGCGCTGCTCCGGATGGCTTGGAAAGGCCTCAGGCTGACTCTTGCTTGCAGCACTTTGAGCTTCTTTTCATCAGAGTCGACCAGTTTGGCAGCGGCCTCAAGGACTTTGCTAAAGCAGCTGATCCTCTGCTCGTACTGTTCAGATGCTCCTGGAGATTGGGGGTCCATTTCCAGTCGATCAGGTCGCAGCAGCTTCTCCATTACCGGAGAGATAAGTTCTGTATATTAAATTGTAGTGCACTACCAGTAACCACAAAGTCTAGGCTGAGGAAACAATAGGCTTTAATATATAAAACAACCTTGCTGGCCCGGATCCAGGTATAGGAATGGAGGGAAGGGAGAGGTGGCTCGACCTTTATGGCCCAGGACCACAGGGGAGGATTCATAGGGTATGAGTCATCAGTGGGCGGGTCAGCTCCATATATACAGCAGTCAACAATAACTATATACAATGGAGGAAACATATCACCACATTGGGTGTGATTGGGCAGCAGGGTTGTGATCTGGAAGGGACCTCTACCGTTCTGCGCCATTAAATTTCTGTGATCCAATGATACTGCACCCTTTCTCACCCCTGCTGCTCTTGGGACAAGACATGCGAGTAAGCTGCGATTGCCAGAGATCCTTGCCATTTGACGCCCGCTGCCTTGCGGATACAGGGGACCCTTGCTGCGGGGAGTAAATTGTCACCTCCTGACTGTTCACCTGTGCTCCTGTAGCCCCTTCACAGCCATCCCACAGTCCACAAGGCTATGGTACATTTCTGAGAGCAAATCATCAGTAAGTTTGCAGATTAAAGCAGACACAATCAGCACAGAGTTTTGGAGCCAACTGCCCGTTTAATTTGTAAGTCTAGATGCTCAGACTCTTCAATATGCATTCTCTTTGAAGATATCGTGATGCGAAATTAAAAATTACGCTTTCAATGCACCCTATATTCAATCTCTCTCTACAAATGAAGATTGAGATACACTCATTTTTGAAACATCCCACTTGAAGGGAAATCAAATGGAAGGTGGCGTTCGGTCACATCAGAGATGTGGGTGTCCGAAGGTTGGTCAAAGAGATGGGTTTTTAAGGAGAACGGAGGGAAAAGGTGAGAAAGTGAAGGCAAGGAATTGGTCAGTTCTTTCTTGCACCACCAATAAGTGGTCGTTCTGCCATGCCTGCTGGAAAAAAAGAATCTCAGGGTTGTACGTGATGTCAGGTATGTTCTCTGATCGTAAATCTGAATTCCAGAGCTTGGGCTAAAGGCACTGACCTCAGTGGTGAAGGAATTAAATTGGAGGATGATCAGGAGGCCTGAAATGGAGGTCTCCAAGGGCTGAGGTTGCATGGGGGTGACAAGAATAGGAAGGGGTTGCTTCCTTTGCAATGAAAGAGTGAAAGAGAGAGTTAATTGAGGTTCATATATTTATATATGGATGGAATAAATAGTCGCTTTACCGGTGGTGGGGGGGGGGGGGGAATTGGATTTGAAGTAGAGGGGACAGGAGGAAAATGGCTTCATGCCAAGGCTGAGTTTGGGGTGGGGGGGGAGGGTGTCTGGATCTCATTGCCTGAGGGAGGAGGAAACACAGAAGCCCTCACCGTGGTGAAACAGCACTTGAGCTGTGACCTCCAGGGTCATGTGGGCAGCCGTGTCCTCTTTCTGTGCGTGTTTTACGAGAGAGGCAAAACCATTGGGAGGACTTGAATATACAAGGCTGACATTTTCGAGTTGGAGTCAGGAGGTCAGAAGGATGAATGAGGGTCCAGGACCTTGCGATAGGGGTGCTGGCCATGGCCACAGAGCGATTGCGTGAGACCAAGGATGACCTGCCGAGGGAGGCGATTCTGCAAAGTGACACAGTGACGTGGGGCTCCGTTGTATCAAGCGCTCCCGATATCGCAAACTCAGCCGTTTCTCAGACAGCCTTTGCCCAACCTCCAGCCACTAAGGGCAACAGACTTTGAAGTGGGAGGAGGTCATTTGGCCCCTTGTTAAGGTCAGTCTCACATTGTGGGCAATCATGACCTTTCACCTTAGTGAAAGTCTGCAAAAGCTGTGATTGTAGTAGAAATGCAATTAATGCTGGAGGAACTCAGCCGGTCTTTTCAGCATCCATAGAAGACAAAGATATATTGCCTCTGTTTCGAGCCTGAGCCGAGTTCCTCCAGCATCTTGGGGTGTCTTTATCTTTCACCTCAGGGCCGCTTTCCTGCATTTCTCCCCAAAATCCCTCGATTCTTTTCTTATCCAAACCCTTATCAACCTCGGTCCCAAATATCCTCAGCCACTGTGCCTCCACAACTATAGAACCATTGAATGCTACAGCACAGAAAACAGACCATTTGGCCCTCTGTCTGTGCTGTCCACCATTTCGCTAGTCCCACTGACCTGTTCCCACTCCATAACCCTCCAGACCTCTCCCATCCATGTACCTATCCAATTTATTCTTAAAACTCAAGATCTAACTGTCACGTTAGATGACAGCTCATTCCACATTCCCACCACTCTCTGAGTGAAGAACTTCCCCCTAATGTTCCTCCTTTCACCCTAAAGCCATGTCCTTTTGTATTTATCTCTCCCAATCTAAGTGGAAAGGGCCAACTCGCATCCACTGTCTACACATCTCATAATTTGTAAACCTCTATCAAATCTCCCCTCATTCTTCTACACTCCAAGAAACAAAGTCCTAACCTGTTTAATCTTTCCCTGTAACTCAACTCCTAAAGACCCGGCAATATCCTAGTAAATCTTCTCTGCACTCTCTCAATCTTATTGATATCCTTATCTGTAGTTAGATGACCAGAACTGCACACAATACTCCAAATTTGGTCTCACCAATGTCTTAAATAAGCTCAACATAACATCCCAACTCCTAAACTCAATACTTTGATTTATGAAGGCCAAGCTGCCAAATGTTTTTTTTTACAACCCTATCCACCTGCGACACCACCATCAGGAAACAATGTCTCTATACTCCTCCGCACTCCTCAATGCCTGACCATTTACTGTGAATGTCCTACCTTGGTTTGCCCTTCCAAGGTGCATCACCTCACACTTGCCTGCATGAAACTCCATCTGCCATTTAAACCTTCAAAAGATTTCCAAGGATTCATTACCATCTGCATGAAAACTTTTCTCTCATCTCTGTCCTGTATGGTAGAACCGTTATTGTGTGAAATTACACAAAGACTTGCCATCAGCAGAAATGACCCAGCGCCCCTTAGGGTCAGAGAAAGAGAAGCAGAGTCCTCCCCAGAGTCGCTGAGTGTCTGTGGATTCGCCCCCAGCCCTCCTGCAGCCTCTGCAGCTGCACAGATTCCTGTTCGAACCATCAGCTGCCCCGAGCTCCAGATCCGAACCTCTGATATGATCAGGAAGCCTTCTTTCCCTCAGCGCCTTCTCAAATCCCAGTTCCAATACCTGGTACCCTGAAGCCCATGCGGGTCCTCCGACCGCAAGTCTCCAGCAGCACACAGCCTGCGTAGGTCCTTCAACTCACCCACTGGGGGGCATTTACACTGGCCAGTCAACCCACCAACCTGCATGTCCATGGGACGTGGTGGGGGAGGGATGTGAAACTGGAGCACCCAGGGGAAACCCACACAGCCACAAGGAGAATGTGCAAACTCCACACACAGCGCCGGAGATCAGGATTGAACCGGGCTCTCCGGAGCTGTTTTGGCAGCAGGAACCTTGAGCAAACTGGACCAGCATCCACTGGTCCACAGGGATGCATTCAAATACCACCAAGGCATTGAGTCAGCCTGGTCTCAGGTGCAATCACTGTGAAGCCCAGAGGACTGTGGTAAAAGGGCCATTGCGGTTGATAATGTCCTTCAGGAACACGAAGGAAATTTGCTGTCACCTTCCCCAGCTCAGGGACAATTTGGGGTGAACGTCCAGATCTTATCAACAAAGACAGATACAAAAACTGGCTGATGTAAGAGAGGCCTCCAAGGAAAGAGGTCACAGGAAAGAGGTCACAAGTGGATATGGTAAAAACACAGAAACCTGGAGAAACTCAGCAGGTCAACCAGTGTCCTTTATATAGCAAAGGTAAAGATACAGAACTGACCTTTCGGTCTTGAGCTCTCATCAAAGTCTGCTGATTTTTGTGTTTTACTTCATTTGAGTCTCCAGGACCGAATGGAATGCACCCTTGGGTTCTGAAGGAGGTCGCTGCAGAGATTGTGGAGGCGTTGGTAATGATCTTCCAGGAATCAATGGAGTCTGACAGAGGTCCAGTGGACTGGAGAGAGATAGCGTACAAGAGCAGGGATGTAAAGTTGAAACTCTATATTGAGGCCCCACTTGGAGTACTGCGTGCAGGTTTGGGCACGAGATCACAAGATCAGGGAACAGAAGGAGGCCCATTGAGTCTGCCCTGCCATTCTCATCATGAGCTGATCCATCCTCCCACTCAGCCCCACTCCCTAGCCTTCTCCCCGTGACCCTTGGTCCCCTGACTAATCAAATATCTGTCAATCTCTGCCTTAAATACACCCAACGACCTCACTTCCACGGCTGCCTGTGGCAACAAGTTCCAGACTCACGACACTCTGATTAAAGAAATATTCTACGTCTCTGTTTAAGTTGACACCCTTTTATCCAGACATTGTGCCCTCTTGTCCTAGACTCCCCTACCATGGGAAACATCCTCACCACATCTACTCTGTCCAGGCCTTTGAGCATTCGAAAGGCATCGATGAGGTTTCCCCCCACCCCCCATCCTTCTGTACTCCCAACAAGCTCAGTCCAAGAGCTGACGATTTGAATTTGATCTTCAAGGGAAGTGGGGTAGGGGGATTTATGGTTGGCCAAGCTGCAGTATCGGTGACTCTCAGTAGGTGGCGATGGGAGCACAGCGATCAACAGTGCTGGCAGCCAACACGAAATGGTGCAGAAATGCCAAATAAAAGCTGCAGATAGACAGATGCTGGAATCTGGAGCAAACAAAGAATTGCTGGAGGAACTCAGTAGGCCAGTGGCAGATATGTATTTGTAATTTCACCTGTTTTATGTTACTCCTGATCAAGGGTCCCACTCCGAAATGTTCGACCCATGGATGCTGTCTAACCTATTGAGTCTCTCCACCAATTCTCAGATACGAAGCCGTCATGGGGATTTTTTTCAGATTCTGACAGTTCCTCCAAGTTCACTTATTAACCCCAGAAACACACCAGCATGACACTTATAAAGATTACAATAATTTTTGTACCTTATAACCCTTAGCTGCTCATTGGGAGAAGGACCGAAGACTCTGGTAAACTTCTACAGGTGGACCGTGGAGAGTATTCTGGCTAGTTGCATCACTCCCTAGTACAGAGGCGCCAACTCTCGAGACTGAAAAAAGCTACAGATTTGTTGACTCAGCCTGCGATATCACAGGCACCAGACTTCACTCCATCGAGGACATCTACATGAAGCGGTGTCTTTAAAAAGTAGCCTCTATCCACAAGGACTCCCACCACCCAGGCCATGCCCTCTTCACTCTGCTACCGTCAGGGAAAAGGTACAGGAGCCTGAAGACGAGCACTCAGCGGCACAAGGACAGCTTCTTCCCCTCCGCCATCAGATTCCTGAATGATCAATGGACCACAGACACTGCCTCACTTTGACTGTTTTTTCTCGCATTGTTTTTATTTATT